>NC_141139.1:95067526-95381726 GCF_053477565.2 Lygodium microphyllum
GTGGAGGTACTTCCCATGAGCTCCACTCCCCCCCCCCCCAACCCAATGATCCCTCTTGGACACCCCACAATGCTAATGGCCCCCATATATGACACTTGAAGTGCATGCAGTCAAAAGAGATGTATGGTAGTGAATGTACTTATGCATTAATGGCAAAGACGATGGGTATGAAATGATGCTTGGGGTTATGCTTAGTATACTATTGATGTGTCTAATGTGGCCCCTTGAACCATGCTCTATCCATGTAAGACCTTGGCAATAAGGGACATGCAGTGTTTTTGGTCATAGTCCTGCACGACAATTAAGAAGATCCTATTGCAGAAATTTCCATTTTGAATCTAGGAGTGAACCCTATATCTCATCTTGAAGAGGGCTTTGTCCCCTCCAGTTTGAATCAAAAACTTTCCCAATTGGAGCTATGGTTTGCAAGTTATGCCCATTTTTGTGCACTAGGGTCACTATGGATAGGGTGCAGGCCGCTCTAGGACAAGCACAGCAAACCCATTACAGAAAATTTTGATCATTTTCTATCACAAAGGTTAATGTCTCATCTCAAAGATGACTTTTTCCCCTCCGACTTGAGCCAAAAACCTCATCGATCGGAGTTTCCTACAAAGAGTTACGCCCCTTTTACTAACAGCAGGTCCTGTGGAGTGCATCCAGATGGCTAGCCAGAAAGGCAAAAGCAAGGCCCAAGAGGACCTCCAGAGGGAGATTAGAGACTTTTGGACCTCCATGAATGAGGAACCAAGCTTAGCACAGGATTACCATGGTGACATACAGGAGGAAATGCCTGAAACGAACCCGTACACCCTTCTCAATCACACCCTTTGTCAGCATGAGCTTCAGAATATGGAATGACATAATGATATAGTCACCAACCACTGCCAAATGATGTCCAATTTTGATGAAGTAATCGAGCACATGGCTCTCTCAAACTCAAAGACTCAATAGACCTTAGAGCAGCTTACTACTCTCGTTGCTCAATTAGCGACCACTTCATCCCAAGAGAAGACCAATAACTCCAGGCATGAGTCTAGATATCCTCCACATCAGAAACCATTGCATGGTCCACATGGTATACTTGGTGCTAAGCGAATTTTCCCTTCTACCTACAAGATTGGTGAACCCTCTCATGCGCATGATGAGCTCCTATTGAATTCCCCCGTCCACCATGCAGCCAACATCCATTTGAAACCTTCTTCCACCTTTGGTTGGATTTCCCCCGCTCTCCCTAGGAGTCCCCCATGCACCCCATATGAATCAACCCCATCAAGGACAATACGGTACAAATGGCCAGCCTGGCAATCATGGACAACATGATTATAATGGACAACATGGGCTTAATGCACCACAAGGGATGTATGGACAGCAAGGCATGTATGGCCACCACGGGATGTATGGATAGCAAGGATTTCATGGGCAGCATGGCCCCAATGATCGTGACAAGGTCATCCTAACAAAGTACAATGGGCAATCCCCCTCACCATCTGACTTGCAGGAATGGATGTCCAAGTTGGAGTCCTACTTCAATATCTACCCCCGCACTGATGATCAGAAAATACTTTTTGCTTCTCTACACTTGGAAGGATTTGCCCACACATGGTGGCACTTTATCAATTGTGAGAATTACACTCTTGACCAACGTAACCTCATTGTACGTGAATACACAAATCAGTTCATGAACTTGACCATGTATGTGGAGAGTATTAGCGATGATGCTAAATTGCACAAGTATATCTATGGATTGGAACCGAGCCTATCAGCAAATGTCATGGCCCAAAAACCTACCACACTGTTTGATGCAATTGAACTAGCTGAGAGATATGCAAGAAAGTACCGTAAGAATGAACATTTTTAGCAAGGTGTTGGACAGCCCCGCACTTCTTCATGATTAGCCCCATACAGAGGTAGTTTTCGAGGTATTTCTATGCCTACTAATAGCCCCAAAGTACCCACTTACCCCGCCTTCCATGCTGAAAGAAAAATGGGCACTTTTGGGACAACATCGGGCTCTAATGCTAAGAATAAGTATGCTGAAAATAAACATTCCACTACATCACCTTCCCATGGATCTAGTAGCCAATAGTTCATCTCTCCAGATGTTGTGAAGGAACGGAAGGAAAATGGCCTATGCTTTAAGTGTGGAGATAAGTACACTGTTGATCATGCCTCCAAATGCCTATACAAGACAGCTAAGGTCAAAGTTCATAGCATGTATGTCATGGAAGATTGGCATACTGAGGAGGATGACTTGCCCATTAACCAAGCTGAGCCTACGGAGGATGTTAATCACGAGTAGTTCTATGACCCCAAGGATAGGTTTCCCTTTGACCCGATCATCCCACCCACCTCCCACTTCCCTTTGCTTGATCTCCTTGGACGCTTGGACAGGTTCTTGCAGGCCCAACACCCTTCGCATTCAAGGCAGTATCAATGGAAAGCATGTTTTTATCCTCGTGGATAGTAGAAGCACTCACAGTTTTGTCAATAAATCAACCATTGATCGGTTGAAATGCACCCCTATGGCATTGCACCACCCCTTGAAGGTCCAACTAGCAAATGGAGAAGAAGAAATCAGCACACATGTATGTCCTACAGTTCCCTTATGCTTGGCTGAAAATTATGTGGCACTGGTTGATCTAATTGCCCTAGATATGGGCCCCATTGATGTTGTCTTGGGATGTGATTGGCTGAAACAATTGGGGAAGATTTCTATGGACTTCTCTCAGCTTTACATGGAGTTTATGATGCATGGATAGCCTATCTACCTAGAGGGAGTTCAAGATCATGCTGATTTTCAACTCATTATAGCGAAGCAACTCAAACGAGAGTTTAAGAAATGCTCACAAATCTTTATTTTGCAATTAAATAAGGATAGTTCTGATCATCCCTCTGCAATATCTAATGATTTATCCTTGCAAGCCTTACTTGAGGACTACAATGACCTATTTTAGATGCCTACATCCCTTTCCCCCAAGAGACAAGTGGACCACCCACTTAACCTAGTGCCCCATTCCAAGCCAGTGAATAAACCCCCTTATAGACTCTCCAAGTGTGAGCATGAAGAGGTTGCAAAGCAAATCAAGGAGTTGTTAGAGATGGGTTTCATTGAACCGATTTCTTCCCCCTATGCATCCCCTGTCCTCTTAGTCAAAAAGAAAGATGGCTCCTTTCTCATGTGCATTGACTACACAGAGTTGAACAAAATTACAGTGAACAACTGCTACCCCATCCCACAGATTGATGATTTGCTGGATGAGTTGAAAGGGGCATGCTTTTTCAATAAGATTGACTTGCGCTCTAGCTACCATCAAATTCGTATGCGGGCATGAGATGAGGTCAAAACGGCCTTCAAGACTGATCGTGGACTCTATCATTTTCTAAAGATGCCTTTTGGGGTGACTAATGCCCCCACCACCTTTCAAAGCCTCATGAACAAAATCCTACAACCCTTTCTGTTCAAGTTTGTGCTTGTTTTCTTTGATGACATCCTCATTTACAACAAGTCATCCACAGAGCACTTGACACACTTTCGGAGGGTGTTTGACATATTGAGAGAGCATCGACTCTTTGCTAAGGAGAGAAAATGCTTATTTATGCAGACATATGTGGAGTACTTGGGACACATTGTGAGAAAAAATGGTATACAGGCTGACCCGAAGAAGGTGCAATGTGTTAGAGACTGGCCCACTCCCTCCACCACCACTTCTTTGTGTGGCTTCCTTGGTCTCTCTTCATTCTACAAATGCTTCATTAAGCATTATGCCACCATTGCAACACCTTTGACTGATCACTTGAAAAAGGAGTCATTCTTTTGGGATGCCACTGCAGATCATAGCTTCAAAGAATTAAAGGACACTCTTACTTCAACCCCCATTCTCGTTTGCCATGACTTCTCTAAGCTGTTTACCATTCATTGTGATGCCAGTGGCTGGGGTATTGGTGCAATATTGTAGCAAGAGCATGGTGTGATTGCATTTGAGAGCCGCAAGCTTGATGAGAAGGAGATGCAAATGAATGTATATGGCTAAGAGATGTTGGCCATTCTCCATGCCATCAAGAAATGTCACCACTATTTGTGTGGTAGCCGCTTCCAAGTAAAAAGCGACCATCGAGTCCTCCAATACTTCTTGACTCAATCTACTTTGACTCCTAAGCAAAGGCGATGGGTGGTAACCTTACAAAATTATGACTTTGATATTTCACACACTCGGGGCAAGGATAATATTGTGGCTGATTCACTCTCTCGAATGTGGGCATATAGAGTGTCCTCTATCTCAGAATTGCGCAGTGATTGGGTTGAAGAGCTTCAAGAGCCTTACTTGTTAGATGATCACTTCAACCACACATTTCAAAAATTACAACATGGGGTCATGGCTGAAAACTCCCAATATGAACTCAAGCATGGCCTTATTTGGTCCCATGGCAAGATTGTCATTCCCCACACTTTCCCCTTCACGCAGAAGATCATGGAAGAGATGCATTCTTGCCCCACTATTGGTCACTTGGGTGTCTTCAAAACATATGACAATATTGCCAAGACCTTTCATAGGAAAGGCTTATGGAGGGATGTCAAGGACTTTGTGACCAAATGTGTTCCATGCCAACAGAACAAGGATAGTACACTTAGGCCCGCTGGCCTCTTGCAGCCTCTCCCTATCCCTGAAGGGAAATGGACTCACATCACAATGGACTTTATCATTGGCCTTCCTGTGACTAAGAAAGGGTGGAACAGTATCTATGTGGTCGTTGATCGCCTCATCAAAGCTATCCACTATAACCCCACTAAGATCCAATACATTGCCTCTTAGGAGACCACTCAATTTATGGAAAGTGTCTTCAAGTTGCATGGCTTGCCACAAGTCATAGTACATGATCGGGATGCAAAGTTTATGAGTAACTTCTGGCAGATAGTTTTCACCTCCGTGGGGACCAAGCTTGCTCAGTCTACTGCATACCACCCTCAAACTGATGGCTAAACTGAAAGAGTGAACAAATGGCTTGAGACATATATGAGGCACTTTTGCCATGATGTATAGCACAGTTGGGATATGTGGCTTCACTTGGCTGAGTTTGCATATAATAACTCCATGCACTCTAGCATTGGAGTTTTCCCTTTTGAGGCCTTAAATGGATATAAGACTCCCCTCCCCATAGTCTTATTTAATTATAAGATCAATCCTCAGAGTCAGGTGAGTTGGATCGCATGCAAGCTTTACTTCAGCAATGCAAAATGAACCTTCAAAAGGCTCAAACACACATGAAATTCTATGCTAATGAGAAACGAAGGCATTTGAAATTCCAAGAAGGGAAATTGGTCCTTTTGAAAGTGTCTAATTCCCGCTACTCGAATCTCAAAGAGGGCAGCAATAACAAGCTGGCTCACCGCTTCTATGGCCCATACCGGATCTTGAAGAGAGTTGGTGACTTGGCCTACCACTTAGAATTCCCCTCTACCACCAAAATCCACAATGTGTTTCATGTCAGCCAATTGAAACCCTTTGTAGGCTCCTCAATGGACTATGTGGAAGAACTTCCCCCCCATAGACGAAGAAGGCATCACTCAATATATCCCTGAAGCAATCATTGGGCAGCAAGATAAGCACTTACGGTTTCGATCCATTAAAGAATCCCTCATCAAATGGAAAGGCCTACCCTTGGAAGAAGCCTCTTGGCACCAACAAGCAACCATCATCAATGAGTTTCCCTACCTCTGTGAGGCCCAACAGTTGGAAGACTAGCCGGTCATGCCCCAATTGACCACCCTCTGCTTGTACATTGTTTTAGAGCAGTTTTGTACTTACTCAAATCTTAGGTATGTGTCTTCTCCATAAACTTAAAGTACTTGTTATAAGCTTCATTTTGACATGTAGCACGCCCTATTTGGAGTACCATATCAAAAGTTATGACCTGTTTACTTTAGCAGACCGGTCTTGGATTGCATGCTATCCCTAGTCTCTACCCACCCAATTTTCATTGTCAAAGGGCTCAAAGTAGTACTCTACAACCCTCCCTTAGCCTACCCATCACTCCTCTCTATTTCTCCTTGTTTTTTAGGGCAAAAACCTTCCAAGTGGGGATGGATTGGAACAAGCGGGATGCACACCAACTAGGGTTTAGACACCCAGTCACACTGACTGGGGTATATAAGGTGTAAGAGCCCTAGATTAGGGCAACCGGTTATTATCAAGATCATACTCTTCACCTTCATCTCCACCTTCCATGGCTTCCTCCTCCCTTCTCTCCTCTTTTCTCTCTTTTTCTCTCCTCTTCTAGTCTTCTCCCTTCTTCTTCTTGCTCTCTTTCACTCTCTTCAGCTCTTCTTCTCTCCCCTCTCAACTTCTTTCATTCCATTTGCAGTAAACAAAAAGATCATAAAGCTACAACTCAAGCTAGAGTTGAATCAAGTTAAAAGAAGAAATCAATCTAGGAAGTGCCAATGAGGTAAGTTTTAGGTTTTAACCATTGATAGCAAAATTCTAGTAATAATAGAGAATGTTGATATTGTGTTGAGAAATGCCATAATTTTAGTAATTATTTCAAAAGGAATGCTGAAAGTAGAAATGGAAAAAATTTAGTAAGTTAATTATTCTTCCAATAGTAAAAACAATGATGATAGAGGTAAGTAGCTTTTTTTCATGTAGTATTTTATGAATACTATGATTGCTGATGGTTTGTCTAAGAATGATATATAGTATGTAGACTCAGATGCCTATAACCACGTGACTTCTTGTGAAGAGTGGTTTAAAGAGATGCATAGTCTAGAGTCTCCAAGCTATGTGGAGATAGGGGATGATATAGCCCATCCCATTATTTACATTGAAAATGTTCCTTTGAGTATGCAGGATGGTAAAACAAAGCTAATATGATGTGTGTACTAGACATAACTAAGAATTTGGATTTTGTTGCTTAGATAGTGGAATATGGATTGTAGATTTGCTAATTGTTGTTATATAGAGGACCTTGGAAATGGTTATTGCTTAGATTGATTCCAAAAGGTAAGCATATTGTCAAGATTGTGGGAGAGAAGGAAGGAGTCTCACTTGTAGCTTTCTTGCTTGCACAATGGGGGAATACACACAGAGGTGGAGGCTGAAAACAGTTATTCTCTTCTTTGTTGTGTAAGCCAAAAAGAAGTCTCATACAAAGAAATAGAAGAACCCTATATATGGGTCTTAAACCAAACTCCCCTAACTAAGGTGGCATACTAACTGAGCCACAAACTAGAGTAGATAAGGATAGCTATCATGTAGCTATTATTCATGGGCGGTGTACCAACCGCGTCGGTGACGAGTCGGTGACATAAATACACAACGGTCACCGTGGCGTATCACGAGTGGAGCTCGATATCTCAACACTCCCCCTCGAGCTCAATCCCAATTCCTGCACACCAAGCAGGTCTCTGAACTTGCGCAGCTTCTCTGCGCCCAATGCCTTCGTGAATATGTCAGCTACCTGATCCTCTGTGCTGACATAAACTAGATCAATAAGACCTAGTAAAACCCTCTCTCGCACATAGTGATAATGCACCTCAATGTGCTTTGTTCTAGCATGATAGACTAGGTTATTTGCCAAGTGTATACTACTCATGTTGTCACAATAAATGACAATTGGCCCATCTGTAGACTGATGTATATCATTAAGTAGCTTATGCAACCAAGCTACCTCACATGCAGCCATTGCTACACCCCTGTACTCAGCCTCTGTGCTCGACAAGGCAACTGTAGGCTGTTTCTTGCTGCTCCAAGTGACTGCAGTACTCCCAAAAGAGAACACATATCCACTGGTAGATCGTCTATCAGAAATACTACCAGCCCAATTAGCATGAGTGTATCCATGCAATTGTATCTGAATCCCAGTCTCATAAAATAGTCCATACTGCAATGTGGACTTCACATACCTGAGTATGTGTCTAGCCGCATCCAAATGTGGTTTCCTTGGAGCCTGCATAAATTGACTTACCAATCCAACAGCATAGCTCAAATCTGGCCTGGTAATAGTCATATAAATCAAACTTCCTACTATGTGTCTGTACATAGTAGGGTCTTCTAGAAGCCCACCTGCATCTGTGCTGAGCTTCACATTCTGCTCCAAAGGAACTGAAATAGGCTTACAGCCTGTCATCCCATATTTGGACAGCATGTCCAATCCATACTGCCTCTACAAGAGCTGTATCCCACTTGGTGATCTAATCACCTCAAGGCCCAAGAAATAACGCAGCTCTCCCAAATCCTTCATCTTAAACTTCTGCTTCAATAGCATTTTCACATGAAGGATATCTTCATCACTGTCACCTGTCACAATCAAATCATCAACATAAATAACAAGTAGCATAATACCTTTCTCTGTTTTTCTCACATAAAGTGAGAAATCTGCCTTGGAAATCTGAAAGCCAATAGTGACAAGATACTGTCCTATCTTGTCAGACCATGCTCTAGGTGCTTGCTTCAAGCCATACAAGGCTTTCTTCAACCTGCAAACAAACTCAGGATGAACATCATGCACATAACCTGGTGGCTGGTCCATATAGACCTCTTCTTGCAAATCACCATGCAAGAAGGCATTCTTTACATCCATCTGATGTAAAGACCATCCCTTTGATGCAGCCATAGCAATGACTGCTCTTACGGTTGCCATCCTTGCAACCGGACTGAATGTTTCTTCATAGTCAATGCCATATGTTTGTGCATGCCCCTTGACTACTAATCTTGCCTTGTATCTGTTCACAGAACCATTTGCATTGTGCTTCACCTTATAAACCCACTTACAGCCAATTGCACTTTTACCTTTAGGCAAAGGTACCAATTCCCATGTAGCATTTGCTTCCAAGGCATCCATTTCTTCATCCATGGCTTTCTCCCATTTTTCTTTTCCCATGGCTTGCTCAAAAGAAGTGGGTTGTGGTTCATGTATCACTTTGACCATATATGCATAGTGAATGGCTGTAAATCCATCATATTTCAGCCTATCCACAGGATACCTAGCTCTCGTAGACCTACGCAAAGTGGGTTCACTCCCAGGTGTCCTCAAAACATCCCTGGTCTTCCTTACTCCAGGTGTAACAATAGAAGGAATACCCAATTCATCATCAATGCTCTGTTCTGAGCCACTGGATTCACCATCCACATAAGAGTGACCTGCATTCACATCAAACATGGGCTGATCAACCTTCTCTTTTCCTTTTTGTGATACCTGCATACCACTATCTGCATTGCTTTGAGAAGATTCTCCTGATCTCAATCTGCCTATCCATGGCGAAGAATGTGAACCACTGCTAGAGGACGCTCCAGGTCCACTAATATTTTATGACTGGTGCTGTGAATTCTGTGCAGCATTACCATTTTGTGCATCTACATCATCAATCACATTTACTGGTTTATACCAACTACTCATCTCATCAAAAACAACATCTCTGCTCACTGTAAACTTACGAGTAGAAGGGTTATAGCATCTATACCCTTTTTGCTGCAGAGAGTAACCAATAAAGATGCACTTCTCAGCTTTTGGATCCAACTTGGATCTCAACTCATCTAGCACATGTACATAGGCAATGCAACCAAAAATTTTCAAATGAGAAATATATGGTTTTCTGCCAGTATACCTCTCCTCTGGAGTCATCCCATCTATTGCTGCAGTGGGAGTCCTGTTCATTATATAGACTGTTGTAGCCACTGCTTCATCCCAGTAAAAATCTGGCAAGTCTTTTTCGTTGAGCATGGCACGAGATACCTCTCCAATATGCCTGTTTTTCCTTTCTGCAATTCCATTTTGTTGTGGGGTATGACTGCATGAATATTGCTGCTTTATGCCATGCTCCTGCAGGAACCTTGCAAACTCATTTGAGAGGTACTCTCCCCCTCCATCTGACCTTAGGCATTTTATCTACAGGCTTGTTTCTTTTTCAACCATAGCTTTAAGAGCTTTGAAATGCCCAAAAACTTCACTTTTCTTTTTCATAAAATACACCCAAATTTTTCTGTTATAGTCATCAATAAAAGTGACAAAATAATCACAGCCTCCAAGAGACGCAGCTTTAGTAGTCCACACATCAGACTGGATTAATTCCAATGGCTTCTCACTCTCTTGAACATGTCTAGGAAATGGTTTCCTTGCTTGTTTTCCAAACTGACAGGCTTCACATACCTTATGCATTTCTGCAACCTTGAATTTGGGCAATCTTACAACAATATTTTGGGCCTGCATTGATTTAAGTCGCTGTACATTAACATGACCAATGCGTTTATACCAGATATCAATATCTGCAACTACACCGGTCCCATGTGCAAACATTGCTGAACTCAATTCAGGCATGTCTGCATCCAATGTAAACATTCTGCCCTTCTTCTTTCCGTTTGCTATCAAGCGACCTTTATTTTTCATATCCTCAACAAAGCATCCATGAGGATTAAATCTGACCTGCAAGCCCTGCTCAACTATTTGACCAACAGAAACCAGATTCTTGGTGATATTCGGGACATGAAATACATCGGACATGTATTTCTTTTTCCCATCCTGCATAGACAAAGGAATTTTTCCAATCTGCACAATAGGATGTGCAATATCATCACCAGTCTCCACAAATCCTGGTTTTTCCATTTTCCTTGCATCCTCCATCCATTCTGCATGACTTGTCATGTGGTTTGATGCACCTGAGTCAACATACCATACATCATTGCTTTCTTCTACACTTGTCACAGAATTGTTCATGTGCTGCACCATAAACAAATGCTCATTTTTGTCATCACCCTGTCTACTAGAAGATGCATAATTCCCTTGTTGCAGTTTTCCATTCATGATGTCATTCTGCTTTTTATAGCAGTCTTTCGTCATATGTTTGCATTTTGGCCTCTTTGCCATCCACCACGACCTCTTTGGCTCCCCCTGCCTCTAGAGTTACCACGTTCTCCTCCATAGGACTGGTTTTCTTGAGTTTGCTGCATATTCTGATTTCTACCATGGCCTCCAAATCGGTCTCCTCTACCTCTGCCTCTACCTCTTCCAGCATTTGAGTAGAAGACAGCTTCTTTTGAAGTCCCTCCTGAAGAAGATGCACCACCATTTCTTTGCTCCTCAGAAATTAGAAGAGCAATCAGCTCCTCAAAATCAAGAAATCTTTCACGAACTGAAATGGATGTCCGAAACTGTGCATAATCCTTTCCTAGACCATTCAAGGTCACAGAAACTAAATCATCATCTTCCACTGGCGACCCAATGGAAGCAAGTGCACCTGCAATCTTCTTCACCTTCATGTGGTAGTCATTGATGCTCATATTTTCTCTTTGCACATTATGCAACTCTTGCTTGAGCTGCATTTTCCTGGCTTGCGTATTTGTGCTATACATTTTTGACAAAGTATCCCATGCCTCCTTTGGCGTACTTGCATCCTGAATATGCACAATCATAGAGTCTGAAATGCTGATAGACAGCCAATACATAACTTTCCTGGCTCTCTCATGCCATGCTTTAAATGCCTACATTTGCTGTTGATTGGGAACATTAGGAAGAACTGGTTCTTCTTCATTTCCTGCAACAAATTCCCAATATCCTTTTCCCATAAGGAAATTCGTCATTCTAAACTTCCATGCTTGGAAGTTGTTCTTGTTAAGCTTTTCAGTGACAATCTATGAAAGAGAATCAGATGCCATTACAGAACACTGCAAAAAATTCTGTCACTGCAAAAAACACAGCTTCACCCTCACAAGGGAAAATCTGCAAAACTGGCGAAAGTGGTATTTGACCACACAGTCACTTCCTAGTGATGATTTTGCATCAACAAGCAACAAGGATGATTTTATAACTCCCAATGTCTCTGCGCACAAGCATACGATGCAATTTCTACAGTAACTTTTCACCGACCTGTAGAACAGTGGCTGCACAGCATAAAACTGGGCCTTTTCTTGAGTGCGTGCAGAAAACTTCCGCCTCCAAAACAGGCCCCGAAATGGCCTCAAATCAAAAAAACAAGGTCGCCGAGGGCTAAAGCCCCCACCCGCAGCATATACTGCCCTCTTGCTTCACCGCGAAGGGCATCTCAACCTGAGACAATGCACTCTTGCACTTTCTGGCTGTGCTACCTGCAGAGATCTGCTCCCAAAACAGAAAATGAAAGCAACACTGCTCCTCTTACCAGAACACCGCGAGCTTGGCTTGCTTTCTTGAGCTCCTTACCACGAAAAAGGCTCTGATACCATGTCAAGATTGTGGGAGAGAAGGAAGGAGTCTCACTTGTAGCTTTCTTGCTTGCACAATGGGGGAATACACACAGAGGTGGAGGCTGAAAACAGTTATTCTCTTCTTTGTTGTGTAAGCCAAAAAGAAGTCTCATACAAAGAAATAGAAGAACCCTATACATGGGTCTTAAACCAAACTCAACTAACTAAGGTGGCATACTAACTGAGCCACGAACTAGAGTAGATAAGGATAGCTGTCATGTAACTATTATTCATGGGCGGTGTACCAACCGCGTCTGCAACTGACAAGTCGGTGGCATAAATACACAACGGTCACCCTGGCGTATCACGAGTGGAGCTCGATATCTCAACACATATTGGTAGATTATTGACTCAATGTGTAGGTCTACGTAAAATGGATGTTGTTGTGTTTGTACAAGATTCATGTGTTGTGGTTGATATTAAAATTTAGCATAAGTGGATTGGTCATATAAATGTGTAGCATTTGAAAAATATGTAGTCCAAATAAATTATGGATGGCTTACCAAAGTTCAAAGTTGATGGGACACATCAAGTATGTCCAACATGTCAATTTGAAAACCAATCAAGACATGCATTTCCACATGAAAAGCATGTATGTAAGAAGCCACTTGAGTTGATAATTCTAATATGTGGGATCCTATAAATATTGCAACTACAAGTGGTTGCAAGTATTATATCTCCTTCATTGATGATCATACTTGAAAAGTATGGGCTTCTTTTATGTGTGAGAAAAGTGAGGTGTATAAAGCTTTGGTTGAGAATGAGATAAGATTGCATATTAAATACCTAGGGTCTGACGGAGGGGGAGTGAGTTTTCTAAATTTTTATAGAAAAATAGTATTCAAAGTTAGTTTATTTATAGGTACAATTTATAGCAAAATGGAGTTACTGAATGGAAAAATAGGTGTATTTGCAAAGATACCTCCAACATTGATTTCTAAAAGAGACTTGCCTCATTACTATTGGATTAAAGTAGTTTCTATTGATATATACATTATGAGCAAGACACCTATGGCTATTGTACATGATATGACACGTGAGGAAATGTATTCAAGTAAAAAGTCAAATTTGTCTCATCTAAAAGTATTTGGATATATCGCTTATATGCATATTCCTTATAAGTTGTATACTAAATTGGATCCAAAAGTTAAAAAGTGTGTATTTATGGAATATTCTCTTGAGCAGAAGGGATAAAAATATTATGACCTCGTTATACATGAATTGAGAGTTAGCAGGATTATTATCTTTAATGAAATGAGTAACGATTATAGCAATGTGCAGGATATAGTTGGAGTTAATGTACATGAGAATGTGGGTGTATAGAAAACATATCACTAGTCACATACATGAAGTGGGCCACATGAGTCTCCTAATAATGGATCTATTGATAGGCCTTTGAGTGGTGGGTTACAATCACAAGTCACTCCACCGAGTATATCACAAGCATCAAGGAAAGGCAAGGAGAAGGTTGGGGACTCACCTACTGTAACTTATGTATCATCAGGTTTCTCTCATGTTGATGTAGATTTGGATGGTTCTAAGAAAATTTTAGATGAAGAGTAAGATTCCATGACACCTCATGTGAGGAAGGCACACGAGAATGCTATGACACCAGGTAGTGATCCAGGTCCACATAGGTCAACTAGAGTAAGGAATACCATGCAACAATTGATGTGTGGTAGCTATATAGCTTGCCACTATGCATACATGGCTAAGGTTAAGTAGGATGTAGATCCCACTAGTTTTGAGGATGCAATGGGTAAAGAGCATTGGGGTAACACTGAGAATTAAAAATGGTTGTACTTAAGGCAAATAATACATAGGATTTGGTGCCTTTACCAAAATGCAAAAGAGCTATTGATTGCAAATGGTTTCATAAAGTGAAGCATAAGTTTGATGAATCAGTTGAGCTCTATATGGCAAGGCTAGTTGCCAAAGGATATGCATAGATTCATAGTATTGATTATGAGAATTCTTTTTCTCTAGTAGCTAAAATAGCTACTATGAGGGCTATCATAATATTGGCTGCATCAATGGATCATGCATTAGATGGATATTAAAAATGCCTTTGCATGGAGACTTGCAAGAAGAAGTTTGTGCAACCATGTGCTTATGTGGTTTTAAGGCATGTTGAAGTAAGCATGCATGGCATGGCATAATAGGATAACAAAATATATTATTAACATTGAATTCGATAGAGCACATGCTGATCAATCATTTTATGTTTGCGAGATCGATGTGGATATTTTGGTCATTACTACATATGTAGATTACTTGATTATCGTAGGATATAGTGAGACAAAGATTGACCATGTGAAGAGTCTTCTCAAGACTGAGTTTGAAATGATGGATTTGGGAGAGCTACACTATTTTCTTGGTATAGAGATAATTAGGACTCTAAAGGGTATATGGTTGTCACAGAGAAAATATGCAACTTGATTCCTTGTACTTGTTGTGATTTATCCTTACAGTTACATGTGCACAATTTTATATGCCTTATGCACATTTGATTGTACAAATGTGCATTCCACTTAGTGCTAACATACAGTGCAAGAATAAAAGGCCAGAGAGTCATGTATAGAATAGATCATGCTTTGTGAATTGAGAGGTCCATCCCATACGTGCAACACTCATATGCGCACATCTTACCTCTCTTTTGATTTGAAAGAACAAATTGTTCACATGCCCCACCCTTTATCTCACACTTTGTTGATAAATATAGAGGGCAAGCCTACTCCCATCCCCATCCGAGTAGGATGAAAGCTCACATCAAATAACTGTAACTATTGGTCACTCAAGATTCGCTAGTCAATGATTCCAAGCACTCATTGCTAATGAAGAGGCATACCCATGGGAGGTAGCCAAAATATCAAGGACTTTGGCTAATACTAGAGATTATGCACACTAAAGGGATTGGACATGCAATGGCACACATACGAGTAGCATACCTAGGAATGCACTGTGGGTTCCAAGGCATACAATAGAGAGAATAATACAACACACTAAGGAATGTGGCTTACAAAATGCATCCAAGTTTTTTTTATGAAGGATCATTGCATCCAAGGAGGTGGACACCGTGCAAAAAATATTTATTGAGGAATTAGAGGGTTCTTGGGGGGTAAAGGTGCCTATGCCTACTAGCCTACCTGATATTTACTTCACACATTGTGACTACACACCTATACACTACATGAAGTGGGCACCCATCATTGTCACTTTATTTTTTATTCTTTTAGTGACTATTGAATAAGGGAAGGCCAGTCACACAATGTGATTGTTGGAGTTTCCACATCTTGAGTCTCTCTCTCTTGCTCTATCCACCATAGGTAACACCTATAATGCTTCTGCTTACTCGTGCTCTCACTTAGGCTTCTCCCTTTAACTATTATCAAAGAATTGGTTTGACAAACTTCTCCTTTAGTTTTCTTCAACCCATGAATTTCTTGAGCTCCATTGTGCTTGGCAATGATAGTAGACCACTCAATCAGCATCATGTTGTTTGCACCTGATCCTATAGGCCTCCATCACTAATAATGACCAGCACTGGTGTACAGTCCACCTCTAGCTACCCCAAACATTGGCAACTCTTAAGCACTTGCCCTAGCATCAAACACTCCATCTTGGATTCCATTTTGGGAAGAAGAAGAGATTAAGATATTGGTCAGATACTCGAACTGACCTACTATCTACAAGTCTAGACAGCTTGTAACTCATTGGCACATGCTTCTGTGATGCTCATAATGCTTAGATATTATGATGCCCAATTGTTAGCTTGATGATTGGAGCATGCTTTGAGATGTTACTTGAGATGTATTTAGCTCATTTATCTCAACTTTGATAGGGTATTTCGTTGCTAGAATAAATAGGACAACAAGCTTTACCATAAGGAAGTTTTATACCTATTGCTCTTGGATGTCATTTGGGTGCCTCATATGTGTGACATTCATTGATTCTTAGCATTGAGATATGCTTATGGTTTTCCTTGGCAATCGAGTTTAAGATTGGTTATAAGTACTAAAGCATTGGCTTTTTGCTTTGAGTGCTTCAATGATTTGACTTAACAGGCTTGAGGATTGTCTATATGCATTGCTCTTGAATGTATGGTTTTGATGCATCTTAGCTTCCGAATGCTTATGTGCCTCATGTATTGAGCTTGACTGCTCATCTATCATTCGATTTTGCTTCACTGAAAGCACTTAACACTTGGATGTTTATGCTATTTGGATGTAGTGATTTCCTAGTGGGTGATTTGATTCATGCTTTGGGGCACATACATATCTTTGTCAGTGTGTTATCAATGATGTATTCATCCTGCTTGGCTATGTATTGAGCTTTGTTAACCTTGATCGATTGGTTGTGCATTTGGTAGTTCTATTCTGTTATTCTTGAGACCCACTACATGTATGATGTTTATGTCCACTAGATGTATCTCTGTCTAACACATTGAGTTTAAATGGTCTCGATACTAGTTACATGCTTAGTCATTGCTAGTTGTAGGATATACCTAGTAGTTGAACTTCCCAGTTGATTACACGCACTAGGTTGTTGTTTTTATTTTAGCATGCTATGATTTATATTTTTTAAAGCATTGTTTATGGGAGCAAACACTTTGTCTTGACAATTCATTAGTTGCAGTTAGTGGACAACTCATTGTTTGGATAGTTTCTCTTGCTTAGCCCTTGTGTTAGCTATCATTTTGGGATTGATTTGCAGTAATTTATAATAGTATGTCTTATTAAAAGGCACAAATATGGCAAGTTTTGGTGCAAATTTTACATATTAAGCCATTAAGACATGAGGATGTAAAGCATGAACATTGTGATGCAGAGGATTGATTGAACTGGATGAGTTATGTAAATCTACCATCATTTTGTCACTCTCTAAGTAGGTCTACTATAGTGTTGTCTCTGAAGGACAGACCTCCTGTGGCAGTTATGGGACAAGATCCGCAATGTATATGCCTCTCGGATTTATTGGCTGAAGCAGCTCATAAACCTTCATATGAAGAAGGAAACTTCCATGTCCATCCACTTAAATAAGTTTCATTCCACTTTTAGCCACTTGTCTTCACACAAGGGATTGATTTTAAGGATAATCTTCCTCCCTGTTTTTGCTAGTTACATTGCTTGAGTCATGGGACACTTTCTGTACTACTATGTGTGCAAATATGCATGCTAATTGGCTGAAATTGCAGGATATAGAGGGTGCACTATTGAATGAAAAAGTTAACAAAAAGAATATTGATGCTTCATATAGCTCTTATGATTTGACAATTAGAGGCAATGATGATAAGAGTAGTAATGACCACCATGGGAGAGACCCTCTGTAATCTCATTCTTAATCATGTGGATAGTCACGTAGTAAGTCGCATGGTCGTAAGTCCATCAAGTCACTATTGTGGAAAGCAGGACCATATTTGGCCACAGTACCATAAAATGCATGATGACAAATGCAAGGAAAAGGGCAAGGGCAAAGTGCAAGAAAAGATGATCCCAACATTATCTTTAGCAAGTCCAATGTCAAGATTGAAGAGATTAATGTGGTGCAAAGTGATTCTAATGATGATTACGTACTTGCAACTTCTTCTCTTGATGTTTCACTATTGACTGATGCCTCATCCACCTATGCTCAATGTTTGTTGATTCAAGGGAATCATTTCATGTTGCCCCTCATTGAGAGTGGTTCCACTCCTATCACAGTATGAACTAACAGGATCTGTCTAATTGGATAATGGCTTGGCATTGGATACTATTGGTATTGTTGGTATTGGAGATGTCTAGCTTTTCATAATATCTTAACTTTACATAATATATACCATGTTCTGACTTTGACAAAAAGCCTACTCTCAACTGGATAGTTGGATGATGCAGGTTACTTTGTATCTTTTGGTGATTCCTCATATGGAAGCTTATTGGATGGAATTTTATCATGGCACAATGTGCCAAGTCTAGCACTCTTTATCGCTTACTTGTATTTGGATCTATCAACCATGTTTTGGAAATGGCTACAATTTCATATGTATCATAATGGCATTGTCACCTTGGGTACATGCCATTAAAGGGAATGAAAATACTTACTTATTTGTAGTAACTTCTGTCCCTTGACTATAGATGTTTTGATTCTTGTAACCATTGTCTTTATGGTAGGTAGACATAGTTCACATAAGAAGTCTAACATTACATGCATGGGTGAGTCTCAATCCGATGCTTATGGACCTATGATTTACAAGTCATTAGGTGGTGCAAAGTAGTTTGTTACTTTCATTGATGATTGATTACTCACATAAGGTTTGGGAATATCTCATAAAGTACAAATCGGAAGTCTTGGCTACATTTCAGCATTGGCTTGCTTTTATCACTCGAGAATCAGTTTGGATATAGACTAAAATGTCTACCATCTAATAATGGCAGTGAGTATGTATCTAAAGTCTTTGATTAGATTTCTACTAAGTCCATGAAATGCATCTTTCTTGGCCATGGAAATGCAAGTGAGATGGGCTATCACCTATGGGATCCACAAGATGTGGAGAAAATGTATAAGCAACTTGAGCGGGTTGCAAAGGTATGTATGGTGATATTTCAAGAGGAGCCTCATGTTATTATACAACCAACTAGACAGCTTATAGTAGTTGTTGCTCCAATGGCTTAGGACCATGATATAAGATAGGATGTACAAGCCCCATAGATTGTTTTGAGGCAATCTATTAGATATAGATTAGTTAGCCTCCTCCATGGATTATATGATGGTGATAGATGTTGGTGAGTCTCTTACCTATGATATGAATCCATGCATAGAGATGATAGTCGCTCTTAAGAGAGGGCCACGTAGTAAAAGTATGACTCATTGCAAAAAAATCCTAAGTGAGATTTGGTTTCTTTGCCTAGTAAAAGCGTACTTTGCTATGCAAGTGGGTGTACAAGTTGAAAAGTACCCCTGGATATCCCAAGCTAGTATATAAGGCCAAATTGGTTGCTAAGGGTTTTAAGTAGGAGCATAATATTAACTTTTATGAAGTCTTCTCTCTTGTAGTCAAGATGACTACCCTGCGCTTCGCATTAGCTTTGATTGTCCAACTAGATCTAGACCTCTATCAGATAGATGTCAATATATCTTTCTTACACTGGGACTTGCATGATGAGATTTAAATGTAGCAAGCTAAGATCTTTGAGAAAAAAGATAGGAAACACCTAGTGTGCAAGTTGAGAAAGAGCATTTATGGCCTTAAGCAAGCCTCTATGAAATGGTACCACAAGTTCAATACTTTTATGCATTCACATGGATATACTCACAGTGATATGGATCCATGTTTATATATGGAAAAGACCCATGATGGGAGCCTTATGATTTTGGTACTCTATGTGGATGATATATTGCTTATTGATACTACTCATCGATCAATTGGATGCCTTGAAAAGTCAGCTCAAAAAGAGCTTTGAGATGAAAGACATGGGATATGCCTGACATATCCTTGGCATGTGCATCATGCACAATTGCTTTAAGGGGCTCCTTTACTTGTTGTAGAAGGAATACATCTAGAAGTTCCTTGAGTAGTTTCATATGAGTTTCATATGCAAGACATTAAGCCCATCAGTTGTCCTTTACCTTCTCATATGAAAGTTAGTTAGGCTACTTAGTCACAATCTAATGAGAAAAAGGCTGAGATGGCCAAGATCCCTTATGCATTTGTAGTGGACAATTTGATGTATGTCATGATAGCCACTCATATTAACATAGCATTTATAGTGGGAGTTGTGGCATGCTATATGGCTACACCTGGAAGGCAGCATTGGGATATCGTGAAGAGTATCATGAGATACTTTAAAGGCATTGCAGCTATGTGCATATGTTATGGTGGCAAGGATATAGGAATTGTGGGGTACACTGACTTTGATTATGCCAAACATGCATATAGTAGGAAGTCCACCTCTGGCTATGTCTTTGCCTTTGTTAGAGGTGCTATTTTTTGGGCATCGAGGGTGCAAAAATACACCGGTCTATCTACTACTATAGAGGCAAAATATATTACATTTAATGAGTCTTGTAAGGAGGCTCTCTAATTAGGTCATCTAGTCACGTACATTGGTATTGCTGATGTGGTCCCTACACTATATTTAGATTCTATGAGTGCTATTCAATAGGCAAGAATCTAATGTTCCATGTGAAGATAAAGCATATTGAGGTGTATTACTACTTTATCAAAGAGGTCATTGAGGACAAGTCCATCGAGCTTGTCAAGATCTCAATTGACCAAAATCCTATAGATATTCTCACTAAAAGCCTCTCACTAGAGCATTTTTCTTTCTTAAGAAGTTGATTGGCATAGGATGAGATGATGTCTTTCCTCATCTTGTTATACTTTATGTACATTTGTACTTTGTCACTTTTTTTTTGTTCTCTCCTCACGAGAGCCACACTCACCTTTAAGGGGGAGGTTGTTGGAAATAAATATGCTTCTGTGTATATTGCCCTATATTTACTTCACACATTGTAAGTGCGTACTTGTCCACTACAAGTGGTACATGCCTATCACTGTCACTTTATTCTTTATTCTTCAGTGACTATTCAATAAAAGGGAAGGATGGTCACATATTGTGATTGTTGGAGCTCTCTCTCTCTCTCTCTCTCTCTCTCTCTCTCTCTCTCTCTCTCTCTCTCTCTCTCTCTCTCTCTCTCTCTCTCTCTCTCTCTCTCTCTCTCTCTCTCTCTCTCTCTCTCTCTCTCTCTCTCTCCCCATCCACCATAGCTCACACCTTCAATGCTTTCACTTACTCATGCTCTCACTCAGGCTTCTCCCTTTAATGTGATACAATTGTTGACTTCAACTTGGCCATTGGCTCCATGTAGATTTTTGATACCAAATATTGTAGACTTTTGCTATCTCTTCCATGATCTTATTGAGAAAATGGGTGTCTCAATCATTGATAAGCTCTAAGGGACTACCAAAGTAAGTAATGACGTTGTTACGTGAGCGGTGATCGAGAGCAAGCCTCACTCACAACCCGATAATGAGACGTTAAGGAGTGCCGGTTGGGATAATTGACTTTGTCAGATGCACAATACAACTTGAAAAATTCAAATATTTGACAATACACCACAAGCCATACACGAAAATAAGACAACACACAATGCCTCTTGTAGCTCAAAACAACTAAAAACCCGAATGTGGGTAGAGCATCACACAAATACAACACAACAAAAATAACAACAATTCGAATACAAACCAAGTGAAATATATTCTCGTACCTTAACAACCTTGAGCCGACACTCGACACCACAAATCCAAATTCTTCAACTTCCAAATTGGCATGACAAGAGCTCACTGTAGCATGCGACCCTCCACACTCCTTTCTCACAAAATACAATTGTATAAGAGGGGGAAGGCCCTTAAGACTCCACTCACCTCCCTTTATATAGTTTTTCTCTTCCATTCATACGTTGTGTTTTTGGCTTTTTCTTTCCCAAAAAGCCTTAGGCTTTTTATGCCTTTACCTTTTCTTCTACATTTAACATTGAAAGCCTATTAATTGCTTATGAATAGCCTAAAAAGCTGAAAACCTTACGAATAGCTTTTAAGCTATTCAATCTAGTGTTGACTATACGTCATAGGTAGGCCGCCAATATCACGTTTGAACCTATTGCTTTGCTTTTGCCTTCGAAATACCTCTGTTTTTCTTGATCTGCTTACACAGACTCGTGTCATAGCTAGTCCTATCATCAATCGACATGGCAGCTCTTTTTTTTCTTCATCTCTAATTTCGTAAATCAACCATGAATGCGATGATCATTTTTTCCTTCAGCGTCGCACACTATCATCCTTCCATTATGCTTCATTAATTGTAGCCGCAACAAGTTGCCAACTAGCCTTTCTCGACAAGATGTCATCACTAGCTGCCATCCTACAATTCTGAACACTGTCCCCTACCTGCTTAAACCAGTCGCCATTAAGGTCACCAAAATTTGTATCTTTGCATGCCTGCGTTAAACATCAACCTATGTCATATCATCCATATCTCAAAGCTTCGTCACCAGCCTTGCGAAATATGTGGCCACATTAGTCCATGGTCTACACCATGTCTTCGTCATAATGCTACATACGTCAGCCCCAATGCCATTTTCATGCAATTATTGTGTGTATATTGCCTTTTTCCATGTGCATTAACCATTAAATCAAAATGCCATCATCATCATTACGTCAAACATCAAGTAGGCTGCCATATGGATTAATAATCTTTGATAATCTTCACTATTTTCATTGCATGTTTTGTCTTTGTTAAATTATGTCCTTTTGTAATCACTTACCCTTAATCAACAACATCACAAATGAGTGCATTTTCTTGCTATACACATTGGCGATGATCTGTCTCATTTTACCTGATATCAACACTACCCGTACATTTCCTTCGCAACTTGGCTGAAATCTGTTTTAAAGCCTTTTATACTTTTGGGACACATTATTCTCCATGACCCCCCTTCTTGAATAGTATTAAATTCCACCATACTTTTGATTTTACAACAATCTTCATCTAATCCTCTAACTTTGAAAACCCATATACTTCTTCATATGAACCTGTTTTTTTCATGCAATGTGCCCTAATAGAAATATGCTTTGGAATAGAACTTCGTACTCGTCCACTCTTGATTTGAGAAATATGCAATATTGGAACCATGATATGCAATCAATCAATCGATGCTACACACGAAAAAGTATAAATGCATTGAAGAAATGTGCCTAGCCTATCTACATGTGCTTGTGCGTCATGCATAATGCAAACATAGTTCCTTAATTATTTAAATCCTTATCCTCACCTCTCAATGCTCTTCAAAAAAATATAACATACTCCGCTCCTCTCGCCCATAATCTCACCAACACTCTAGAAAAGATGGCCCTCAAGATATTGAACAGGTAAGGATAGCCCATCTCACAATTAGCGGCGTCCTTCATGACCCTCAAACTCACCCAACCACCTTACATGCTCAACCAAAGGTTCCTAATTTTGTGATGAACATCCCAAATATCGTGCGTGCAAGAAATGTGCGTGCTCAATGACATGTGCTCTCTCAAGTGCACGTGCAACTAAGATTTACTGTATATAGCTGCACCGGGCCTCATGCCGTGCAAGTGCTCAACAATGGTGAAAAATGTGCATAATCGCAACCCATGGCATGGAAGTATTTGATAAGAACAGAAGACGACCCCCAAGTGCAGTGCATCAACAAGTGCAACGTGAAGTGCTCGTGAACCCATAGTCCCCGTGATGTGCAAGAGTCTCAGCAAGAAAACATACCATGTTCCACAATGTTCGACCACTACTAGCAAACTCCACCTTCAACCTGTCCAAAGAAATAACAAGATCGACCAAGGCTATCAAGTTTCACATTCAACAAACCAAACAAAATGTCAAAAACAAATCCTAAGCTAGACAAACATAAGAAATCCAATTACAAAATGACAAAACAAACTATCACGCAAACAACTAAGCTAACAAAAACCAAACCTAACTGACTAGGGGCTTTTAGTTTTCACAAAAATGTTTGACATATTTAGCCCTTCCCCTAGTCTGCAAACATTCATGTGCAGCAATTGCTTTCATAAAATGATGCAACATCTATGAGCCAATCAAAAATCAAATCCAATTATCTATCTCTGAGTTCTTCAAACTCATAAATCAAAAAAATCCATGATACACCATTCTCAAACCACTTCTGAACGGGCACACAAAAATCATCAACAAATTTCTCTTTGAAATCCTCAAAATTTTCAAATCCAAATTTCTCAAAACAACTCACATTGTCAAAGCAAAACATCTCATCACCCACAATGACAATCCACATACCCTTCCCATCCTCCCATAAGAAAAACATGACAAAGCTAGGGTTTTGAAACGAGGTTTGAACCCTTTCTATATTGCCAATATGAAACTCATCCACAAACATTGCAAAAATCTCAAAAAAATAAATCTCTTCAAAACATTCATCCAAACAACGAGACTTCAAAGATTCAACTTTTTCTATTTCTTTATCACAAACACTCTCAAAAGACTTTTCACAAATAGGTACTTTAGGCAACACATTCAGGTCATTATCCTCATCCAAATACCCAATTGTCCAATTTTCTTCAACCTCACAACTTTCTTCACACTTTTTACCCTTATTGTTAAATCTCTCGTCCCTCAACTTTTCAATCCTTTCCATGGCCTTATTCAAATTTTCTCTTACATCCTCATCAATGTCGCACTCAAGGTCATCAAATCCCCAATCAGAATCTTCACAAACTTCAAAAGAACTCAAAGAAACTAAAAGACTATCAGATGAAGTTTTCTCTTTGACATTGTTGCCTAAACCAACCAAACGATTATCCCTGCAACTATCAAGAAGCATGAGGTCAGGTCTACTCAAAACAACATCATCACAAACAAAAGCCTCTCCAGGGCTACACAAACCATCAATAGACAACTCACAAGACTCATTAGAGTCAACAACACTAACACCAAAATCATCACAAGAGTCAGAACCCAAAACCTCAATACTTTCTTGATCAACAAACTCATAACAATTCTCAACAAACTCATCAAGCAACAAATTTGAACCCTCAACTTCATCTTGAAATCTAGTAGTTTCTAAGCCCTCCCCCTCATAGTCTTCCAAAAGACTCAAAAAATCATCCTCAATTCTCTCTTCCTCTCTCTCGAAACTCACTAACTCAACTACAACAGATGACACCTCCCTATCAAAATCACTCTCTGAACTCTCATCCTCAAAATCATCGTCCTCAGAAGAGCTATCACTCTCTTCCTCATTTTCTTCTTCAGAATATTCTTCATTCACAAGTTCCTTTCTAGAAGACATGTCAAACTTCTTTGGTTCTCCCCTTCGATCATAAATTGTTATTATCCCTTTTTCCCAGTCTTGAATTGCTCTTGCTTTCCTAAGCCAAGGTCTACCCAATATGAGCGGAAAAGCTTCCAACCCTGCTAGCATAACATGACAATCAATTTTCAAAGAGACTCCATAAATCTTCACTTCCAAATTCTAAATCATACCTAAGCACCTCACTTTAGCATGATTAGCAAGCTTGATTTGAAATTTAGACCCTTCAATGATTTGAAGTCCAAAGTGCTCAGCTCAAGCCTGAGTAATCATACTAATTTGCGCTCCTCCATCAATATATGCTTCTCCTATGTTTTGATTCTTATACCAAGCATCAACAATAGGAAAAATATCATCCAATTCTTCAATACTCAAAACTCTCACTGTTCCCTTCTTTTTATCCTTATACTTCGGATTCACTAATGCTTTTTTGCCATAGCTTTAAATTACAAAAACTTTTCAAAAGCCGCACTTTTATGTTGTAAAAAATAAACCCATGTCATCATACTAAAATCATCAATAAAAGTAATGTAAAGCCTACATCTCTCACTCGATGAAACATTTTGGCATGGACCCCAAATATCCAAATATACAATTTCCAAAGGATATGTGCTAACTCTCCCCCTCTTTGGAAATGGGAATCTAGACTACTTGCCAAACCAACATGCCTCACATACATGATCATAGTTGACATAGCCAAACCGTGGGAGACCACAATCAACCTATTTAGACTGCATTTGTTTCAATCTTTGCAAGTTTACATGTCCAATTCTTCTATGCCATCACTCAACATCCTTGTCTCCAGACTCTATATACATAGACCTTTATATGGCAGGAGTACTTGCATCCAATGCAAACAATCTACCTTACTTTTGGCCACAAGCAACCAACCTGCCATGTTTCCCATTTCTAAACCCCTCAATGAAGCAACCATATTTGTTGAACCTTACTTGCAACCTTTGATTGGGGCCATTTGTCTAACTAAAGCTAAATTATGAGTAATGTAGGCACATGTAAGACATTTCCAAGCTTATTCTCTATCCCATCTCTAGTCACCAATGGGACACTACCAATGTGAGTAATCTTATGCAAGGTATCATCTCCTATAGCCATACATTCTTCACTTTGCATTTGTTGCTTCCTACCAAACTATTCCACATGATGTGTCATATGGTTTGTAGCTCATGAATCCAAAAACCAATCATATCTTTAGGGGGGATGTGTTGTCATGCTATTAAGTACATGCTCCATAGTAAAAAGATGACCTCTAGGTGTGAACCATCCCTAGAACCATAACTTGTGCCTCCATAACCACCCACATAATGACCATATTGTGTCCTTTCATGACCTCTAAACATAGCCTTTTGCTTATGATACCATTCCTTCTCAAAATGGCAATATTGTCGATAGTAATGACAATCACCATAGGTATGAGGACTAGACCATCCTCTACTTTGAGAAACATACCCCCCTTATCTTTAGGCATAAAGTCTCCACCATGACCAATAGATCTACAACCACAAGAAAAGCTATCTCCACAACCATATGAAGTTCCTCTAGCTCTAGATGAGCTACCAAGACCTCTCTAATGATAGAATATACTATCATGACTAGCATTTTTCCCACTACTAGGTGCATTAAGACCCAACTTAATTTCTTCTCTAAGCAACAAAGCAATCGACTTCTCAAAGTCATGCATAGAACCACCTCTCACAAATATAGAGATATCAAGGGACTTGTATGCAGGTCTAAGTCCATTAAAGTAACAAATACCAAATCATCATCATCCATAAGTGTATTTATTGAAGCAAGGTCTCCCACAATCTGCTTTATCTCTACAATGTAATCACTAATGCTTTGACCCCTATGCCATGCACCATTAAATCTTTGCTTTATTTATCTTTCTTACCTTTGTGCAAGTGCCATACATTTTCTCAATGATCTTCCAAGCATCTTTACATATGTTAGCTTCCTTATGTGCAAGATCAATGCCTTTGAAATGCATATAGATATCCAATGTGAAACCTTCCTATTTTTGCATGTCCATTATAGGCCTTCTTTTATTTCTCCATGAGATCTCAGGAAGTTCAGGGCATGCACCCTCACTTGTTATAAGGTCCCATAAAATTCTTCCCATTAGAAAATTTTCCATGTGATAGAACCACACATTGTAGTTATCTTTTGTCAACTTGTCACCTACAATTTGAGTAATACGTGCCATTTTTGGCATTATAAAAATTGAAATTTTAGAAAACCTGAAAATATGCAATGTGCCAAACCACTTTCAAGCATGTGAACAAGTCTTGACCATCAATGGCTCAAATTTGAGACTAAAAAGCATTAAAAATGCCCAAGAAAATACATATAACTTGAGTTCCAATGATATGGATATCATACATGTTTGCAATTGCTATCAAATGTATCCATACATCATTCATATGTCATACATCACTTGTCCAACAAGAAACACTGAAAATGGAGCTCAAACAATACATGTATGGCCCGAAAAGAATCAAAATATAGGTCTAAAATTGACGAGTTTTCCTTTTTTGTAATAATTTACACCAAGAATGAAGTCTAAGAGATGCTCAAATGAGAAAAAAAAATTGGAATACTTTTTATAATTTTTTTCCTTCAAAATTTCATCCAAAAGTGGCATAAAAATTGACCTTTAACCCTATAAAAAATAGTTTGATCTCACTACAATGTGAACACAAAACTTGTGAATTAGTTCATACTAAACTAGTTCAACCCAACTTACTATGAAAGCAACTCTGAAACTAACCAATTCAAGTCTTCTTTAACTGTGAACACAAATCTAAATGGAACTACATTTCCACATTGAGGAATGGGGGTGGGGTGAGGGTGAGGGTAATTAGCCTTTAGGCTAAGGCTTCATAAAATTTTTAAGAAGAAGAGATAATTCATCTAGTTGTGGCCATCAACAAAACAATGCAAATTCTTTAGGTCTTCTATGCACATTTTTGGTGACAATTCTAGCCAAAATATCTTCTTGTCCTATTGAAATCTAATTTATGAGCTTAAGCTCTATCATAATCCATAAGTAATGGCTTAAGAACTCTTCTCTTTCTCTTTTATGTTCCTATAGCATAACCCCCTACTTATTGAGTGAGTAAGAAAGCCCTATGCTTCGATTCGCAAGCTAACCCTATGCTTCTGGACATAAGTACGGGCCCCTAGCCCAAGCAAACAGTGAGCTACAATGCATGAGCCTATTCAAAACCAAAAGCAACTAAACTATTGTTGTAATCCATGATTTCTAGCCTTCAATGGCTTCTGGGGTGCATTCAAAGCAAGTACTCATCCCCAAAATCTGAGCTACAATGTTGTCCAAAAGTGGACAAGAAAGCAGATGTACCAACACCTGTGTGTGAAAAAAAAAAAACTAAAATGTAAGATAATATGAGAAAGAGCTTACAACCGATGCAAATATCAATATAGATGATGTTTGGGAATTTGAACGTAGAAGAATGCATGTCATGCATAATCATCTTCCACTTGTGAGCCTTAATTAGACTGGGACATTAGGAGCTTTGACACTCATTTTTTCATGTGTTTTAATAGGGGAGGTAGCGCTTTTTAGAGCATGCCTTTCTTTTTTTGTCAGATTTAGGAGTAATCACATTCTATGGTTATCTTTTAGCTCATTGCATTTCTTTTTTAATGGGTCTAGACTACATTTTCCCATTGGCCAAGATGGGGTGACCAACAATTATGATGGTGACATTATTTATCTTGATTATTTTATTTATGATAAGTAATTAGATAATATATTTATGGCCTATAGGAGTAGGATGGAGATAATTAGATTAGGATTTGTATCTGATTTAGATGCAAACAGCAAGCTTTGAATTCGATGTAGACCTCAATTTGTCACGCTCCTCGATCTGATTCTTGACTCCCGCACTTCTGCTCTGATACCAATTGAAAGGACTCAATTGAGATGCACAATGTAAGGGAGATTTCATAAGACTGAGATCAAGAGTTATGAATTTCTATAAGTGAATTGAGGACCATCGCACAAGTCATGGAGCAACCTTTGAGCTTTCACATCATGGCATCAAGGCATCAAGGAGAAGGTAAAATGGTGAGCTCACTATACCCTTATTGACATGTACATTCTTGCTTTCATGGGGTTTGAGAAAAGGATAAATAGATCGACAATTATGAGAATGTAATGGCTATGTAAGAGTTAGCCATTGCCCAAATGGGAGAAGCACTTGAAACAATATGCATTCCATCAAGTCCATCATCGAGCTTGCAAAAGCTTTGATATTTTGGTTCTATTGCTAGGACATGGAGAAATCACCCATGATAGCATACATTCTCTCTATCATACATTGGATAGAAGTAAGACTCTGAAATGGAATAGGAGCATGTACTCTGAAATGGATTAGGATTAGAGCACCGAAATGAGTATCGGATAGATTAGGATGGATGAAGTAGGAGTTTAGTTGAATTTTGGATGAAAATTTGGAGTTTGAGTAGGATAAGGAAAATTAAATAACCTTAGGAAATAACATTAGTCATAGAAATCATTTTAAAAAACCAAAATTTTGGTTCTTTGTTTCACACCTTGTGGGAATTACAAGGGGCTTGCTTGCGAGATTGAAGTAGGGGGTTTGAGTTCCCCTAAAGCTCTCTGTAGCTTTTTTTTTTTTTAACAAAAGGCTTTCTTTTTTGTTTGGGGGGGATATGGTAGCATTGAAGGGCAGGAAATTAGAATAGGGGAAAAGGAAAAGAGGCCTAGTGATTTGACAAAGGAGGCGAATGCATGATTCAGCCATGATGAGGACTTGCACCACTCATTCCCTAGTTAAGCATATAGACCTTGGCTTCATTTAGCTTGGGCATCCTAGCCTCAACCTATAGCAAGGCCTTCATTATCTTGGCCCACAAAGCCCCAACCTTCATCATCTTGACTTACTGGGCCTCCACCTCCATTATCTCCTCAAGAGTACTATGCCTTGATCATGATTGCCATCATCTTGACTATTTGCATCTAAGCCACTAAGGACATGAGTTTTTTCCTTGACCCTTAGGCCTTTGTGCTTAGACCCAAGGCCTTAGAGATTATATTTGTAGGCCTCAAGACCAATAGGCCTTTGTAATTTGGCGTACAAAAATGCCTCAACCTTACAGTAATAGCTTAGACCCCACTTAGCGAACCCAAACCCAATTGGCCCACAATGGCCACCCCATGCCAACTAGTCTTGAGCCTTAGCCTTAGTGTCCCACCCTCACCACTATTCTATTCCATTCAGCCCACAAGGTGCCACATCATAGTATCCTTCATCCTTGGCCCCATCTCTAGGTTGGATGGCTCCAAGTCCCCTTGGATGGGCTACTTAGATGGTAGGGCTTGCTAGACCCTTGAAAATATTGACAATACCCTCCATGATGGCTCACACCAATCACCACTTTGCTCAACTCTCGTCCCTTCTCACTCGTGGGCTTAGCCTAGCCTTCACACTATCATCCAACAGAAGGATGCCAAGAGGATAGGAGGTGGGTGTGAGGCCAAGAAATTGGGTTGAGAGAAGTGCTAAAGGATTCTACCTCCTTGGCCTCTTCCATGCTAATTACCATGTGTCAACTCAACCACTATACAATCTAACTTGATTGCCACCCTCCTCATGAATAGATCAAGAATCCATGTGCTAATGTGTGGAGCTTGGAATATTTATGTGCTCAAACATAATTAGCATGCTCAGAACATGTGTGCACTTGGGTAATTTCAATCCTAACTTGGACATACTTTTATGGCATTGACCAAGTGGACACTCACCATCACTTAACCATTTTTTGCCAACAAGTCAAGCCACTCCCCTTATTCCTAATCATCTCATATGGACACCAATAGGGCCTATAAGTGATTGGCACCCCATGATCCATGCTCGCTACGTAGCATCCTAGTTGGCATGTGATCATTTTCTTGGCTAGCTTATTTGGTTCAATCACCTATTTGGCCTGGCATCCTTCACTTTGGCCAATTTGGCACATGTGGCCACACTAACTACTCATCTAGTTGGACCTTCATAGCCCATTAGCTCAAATGTTCCTTACCTTGCATTAATCATTGTTTCTCTTCCTCTTAGCATCATCCCATTGTATTTGTGCATGTGAGTCTTTACCACTCACAATCATGAATATGGACAATCACAACACAATACAACTTGTGTGAGGGGTACCCTAGCCTATTGACATCCTTATATGCTAGTATGAATTCTTGTCCACGACTTGTTCAAGTGGCAAATCTCCTCTAGATACATGGCATTGTCACACTTGTTCACACTATAGACCATTCTACCACACCTCATGCATAACAGGGAGGGCCCATAAACACTCTTGTTCACTAATGTGAATTGGCCCATAGGTGTAGGTCTTAGGTGGGATTTCATATTGCCTCTGCTCTCACAATCATCACATAGACAACTCTTCAATTTGGCACCCCACCCTCAATGGGTTCTTGGAAAAGTTGATGATTTGATGGACCCCTAGGTCACTAACTTTGCTTTGGCACACTTGTTGATTGAATCAAGGAGAAAATAAGATGGTGAGCTCACTACACCCTTATTGATTTGTACATTCTTTCTTTCATGGGTTTTAAGAGAAGGATGAACAAAAAAATCACTGTGAGAATGTAATACCTATATGAGCGGTCAACATTACCAAAATGGTAGGAGTGCTTGAAACAATAGGCATTCCATCAAGCCTAACATTGAGCTTTTAAAAGCTTTGTTATTTTGGTTCTATTGCTAGGACACGGTAAAATCACCCATGATGGCATAGATTCTCTCTATTGTACATTGGATAGAAGTAAGACTCCAAAATGGAATAGGAGCATGTACTCTAAAATGGATTAGGGGTGGAGCACTGAGATGAGTATGGGATAGATGAAAATGAATGAAGTGGGAGAGTTTAGTTGAATTTTGGATACAAATTTGGAGTTTGAGTAGGATAGGGAAAATTAAATAACCTTAACGAATAACCTTAGTCTTAGAAATCATTAAAGAAAACCAACCTTATGGTTCTCTATTTTCACATCCTATAGGAATTGCAAGGAGCTTGTTTGTTGCGAGATTGAAGTAGGCGGTTTGAGTTGCCCTAAAGCTCTCTATAGCTTGGTTTTTTTGAACAAAAGACTTAATCTTTGCATTTTGGACTTGCTTTTTGAGTTTTGGGGGAATAGGAATTTTCTAGTAGCATTGAAGAGTAAGGAAGGAGGGAGGAAAAGGAGAAGAGGTTTAGAGATTTGATGAAGGAGGGGAAGGCATGATTCAATTACCATGAGGACTTGCTCCACTCATTGCCTAGCTAAGTATATAGGCATTGACTTCATTTAGACTACAAGACCTTGGACATCCGAGCATTGGCCTACAATAAGGCCTTCATTATCTTGACCCACAAAGCCCCAACCTTCATCACCTCAACTTACTAAGCCTTGACAACCATTATCTCCTCAATAATACTAGGGCTTGATCATGATTGCAATCGCTTTTTTCTTTACCCTTAGGCCTTTGTGCTTAGACCCAAGTCCTTATAGATTGGAATTGTAGGCCTAGAGACCAGGCCTTTGTAATTTGGCACACCAAAATGCATTGACCTTATTGTAATAGGGCAAACCACACTCAATGACCACTTGGCCCAAACTCAATTAGCCCACAATGGCCATCTTGTGCAAAATAGGCTTAGCCTTCCCATTACCATCTAGCCCTTGCCACCCTTCTATTCTGTTTGGTCCAAAAGGTGCCACACACAACATCCTTTGGCCTTTTTGGCTCCCACTTCCCTCAATCAACCATATTCAGCCCAATCTCTAGCTTAGATGGCTACAAGACCCCTTGGATGGGCTACTCAAATGGCAAGGCATGCTTGGCCCTTGAAAATGTTGAAAATACCCTTCATGGTGCTCATGCTAATCACCAATTTTCTCAACCCTCATTCCTCCTAACTCATGGGCTTGGCCTAGCATTCATGTGGCCTCAAACACCTTGCAACCCTCTAGCACTTCTCTCAGCCCAATGTTTCCTAGCCTCACCCCCACCTCTTATCCTCTTGGCATCTTTCTCTTGCATGGCAACCTACCTCCTCAACCTCTTCCATGCCAACCTACCATGTGTCAACTCAACACCTATACCATCTAACTTGACTGCCACCCTCCTCTTGAGTAAATCAAGAGGCCATGTGCTAACATGTGGAGCTTGGAATGTTCATGTGCTCAGACATAATTGGCATGCTCTCAACATGGGTGCACTTGGTTACTTTCAATTCTAACTCAGCTAGGACCAAGTAGATACTCACCATCTCTAACCAAGTCAAACCACTCCCCTTATTCATGATTATCTTGGATGGACAACGGTGGGACCATGTTAGCAATTGCCACCCCACTGTATGTGCTTGCTATGTAGCATCCTAGTTGGCATGTGATCATTTCCTCAATTGTCTTTGTTGGTTCAATCACCTATTTGGCTTGGCATCCTTCACTTTTGCCTATCGTGGTACACGTGGCCACACCAACTAGTCATCTAGTTGGCCCTTCATAACCCATTAGCTCAAATGTTCATTACCTTTCATTAACCATTGTCCCTCTTCCTCATAGCCTCGTCCCATTGTATTTGTGCATATGATTCTTTACCACTCATAGTCATGGATATGGACAATCATGACATAATCCAACTTGTGTGAAGGGTATACCCTAGTGTACTAACATCCTTATATGCTAGTATGAATTCTTGTCGAGGACTTGTTCATGTGGAAAATCTCCTCTAGATACATGGCATGGCCATGCTTGTTCATAGTATAGACCGTTCTACCACATCCCATGCATAATAAGGAAAGCCTATAACACTTCTATTCACTATCACCTTGCATGTGAACTGGCCCATATATGTAAGACTTAGGTTGGGATTTCATATTTCCTCTACACTCACAATCATCACATAGACAACCCTTCAATTTGTCACCCCACCCTCGATCAATTTTTGGAAAAGATGGGCCTTGAAGTCATTAACTCTACTTTGGCACAGTGGTTGATTAACTCCACTCCTCACCATGGTTAGAGGGGCATAACCACTAGCACTCATAAATTTGCACTAAACAAGAACATGTAGTAAATGATCCACCTAAGCACATGTACTTCACATACACCATTGCCTAAGCATAGGTATCCACACACGCATCAAGGTGGGGCATAGTCATGTATCTCTAGGGGCACTCAAACATTACATACATAAGATAAGGCCCTACCCACGCCATGAAAATCACCTCTCTTTTCTAGGACACTTGCACCTTGGCCTAGAAGTGCACATCTCAGCTTCCAAGGGGATGCTTGATCTAGAGCCTTAGACCCACATCCACCAAGCATTGATCATTTTCCCACAATCAAGTCTCTTGTAGCACCATGGGAACACACCCCATGCAATTAGAGTGGAAATGTCTTGTTGGTAGATCTACTTTGTGAATGGTGCACCTCCCCAAAGTCAGAAAATGTTGTAATTACTTGCATATACATGAACACTTTGAAAACCCTAGACCAGGTTTGCACCTTCAATGTTGCATTTGACCATGTCTCATTGCCTTGGCTAGCTACATTTAGGCCTATGAGGTTGCATTGCATTGAGGACTACCCACTTGTGGCCAAATAAACCAATGAAACCATGCCCAAGTAAATACAATAGTATGCTTAAAATTCAAGATAGTAATCCCATTGCACTGTGTTAAAAAATTGTTTATGGAGGACACACTACTGATTAAAAGGTGGAAGGCCTAGTTGAGGACAAGTTGCACTTAGGGTGCTTGAAATGCACTAGAACCATTGGACAAGAAAAGCAAAAACGTGTTTGCACACACACTTACTATACTATCCTATGATGTTTAGACAAAAATTGGTCAACCAAAGCTTATGCCAACAAACACATCTCTAAATCTTAAAGAGGGAAGAACATATACTCACCTGGGCAAGTATAAAAGCCTCAGGACCATAGAAATTGAAAGCTTCACATCCCATACCATGTGCTTCCAAACCATGAGAACGTAGGAAAGGATATTCTCCTCAAAAGAGCCTTCCAACAAAAAATAAAATGTGATATTGATTATGTCATGCAAAGAATACATTTAACCCTCTTGAGCATGTAGATAATCACAACATTCAACAAAGAGAACCTAAGCTAGTCCTCTTGAGCATGTAGAGAATCACATCATTTATCAAAGGAAACCTAAGTTGGTCCTCATGGGGAAAGCAAGGAACAAATTCTCAACAAAAAAGAAAGGCTTGCGCAGCCATTTCTCAAATGAAAAATCTAGCAAACAATGCTAATGATGTTACTAGACCTACAAAACTATCATGATCAAACAATTGTAGACTTGTAGAATACCAGGGAAAATCCCAAACCTTATAGGCAAAGAGTGTTGATAGAGAACTACATACACAATGATGGGTTCCAAAGTCCTACTTGCTCAAGGGTATTATACAAGGTTGTGGTTTTTCAAACCACTTACATGACCACCTCCATCACACTATGCACAATGCCTCCTCAAGAAAAGAGAAAAAAACCTAAATATAGAGTCAAACCTAAATGTGGGTGATTGAAGGACACATCCCTAACCAAAACCCCCAAGGATAAGCAAACGATCATTAACTAAGATGAAGTCTTAGAGATGACAACTAAGTAGGAACACCCCTAGTACTGATCAGCAACACGCTTAATGGAAGAGAAATGATGATTGAAAAGCTAGACTCCTCAAAATAAGAGGTTGTTGAATAATCACAACCTAACAACATTGTTGAACCTAACTTAAAGGAGTCCCATAAGGAGACAAAGGAAAAAGAAAGAACTAGTAACCAATCAAGCAACTCAACTATTAAATTGATTAAGGGGCATGAATCTCCAAAGTCCACACCTTCAATGTCTAAAAGAAAGAAACAAAAGCAATGAAAACAACAACAATAGCTATAAGAGGCTATGCAAAAGCCACAAAAATGGAGCACCCATGCATAAAAATGAGAATTTAGTAAACTCATCATCAAATCAAATTACAAACATTTCCATGCCTACTTCTTCAAAGAGTGATAAGCCTATGGATACTTCTCAAGATTCCAATCCATAGTTATTGTCAAATCCTATTAGCAAAACTTAGTCCACCGCTGTGATAACAAAGCTCATAATTCTCAATCAAGAGTGGATCAAAACAATCACAACCATTAGTTGCAACTAGACCCATCACATTCAATGAGAAACAAAACATAGTATCCATGGTGTTTAAGATAATCATGAAAATCTCAAAAGTATAAACAATCTAACATGTGAAAAATATTGCTCATCTTGACCTAAACCACTAGCCACACTAAAGCCCAAAGTAATGAGTGAAAATCTAAGGCAAATGGCAATAGGCAAGCTTGTGTCATATAGCACCTTACCAAATCAGCTCTGCTAAGTTGAAGCTTCTCGCACATATCTATGTGAAAGGTGAAAAGAATCAAAGCTTGCACTCGAGAGCTATGGCGGGAGAGCAAGAGCAAGAAAGAGAGAGAGAAGAAATGGGGACTCCAACAGACACAATGTGTGACCGGGCCTTCCTTTATTCAAATTGTCACTAAAAGAATAAAGAATAAAGTGACGATGATGGGCACCCGCCACTTGCAGTGTGCAGTGGCGAAGACTATCAGTGTAGTAATACACGGGCGACTAGGCGGAGGCACCATTACCCCCAACAACCTCCCACTTAAAGGCGAATCTTCCCTAGTGAGGAGTGAAAAGGAAAAGAAAAAAGACAGTACAACATGTACACATGTACAACAGGATGAGGAAAGACGTCATCTTATCCCACGCCCATCAACCTCCTGAGGAAGGTAAAGCGCTCTGTAGAGAGGCTTTTCGTGAGCAAATCTGCAGGATTCTGGTTAGTCGAGATCTTGACAAGATCAACAGATTTGTCCTCAATGACCCCACGTATGAAGTGTACCTCACCTCAATGTGTTTCATCTTCGCATGGAAGACCGGATTCTTGACTAGGATTCTTGACTAACTGAATAGCACTCATAGAATCCGAATGCAGTGCAAGGGTAGCATCAATACAAAGATCAACAACCAACCAACCAAATGGCCTCTTTGCAAGCCACAGTGGCTGCAACATTCTCGGCCTCTGTAGTAGAAAGGGCTGTGTATTTCTGCACCCTAGACATCCAAGAAATAGCACCTCCAACATAGGTGAATACATAGCCGGAAGTGGACTTCCTACTATCTACATGTCCTGCATAATCACAATCAGTGTACCCCACGACTCCTATATCCTGGCTGCCATAGCATATGCACATATTTGCAGTGCCCTTCAGGTACCTCATGATACCCTTCACGACATCCCAATGCTTCTTGCTAGGTGTAGCCATATAGCGTGCCACAACACCAACTGCAAAGGCAATATCTGGACGAGTGGCTATCATGGCATACATAAGACTGCCCACTGCAAATGCATAGGGAAACTTGGCCATCTCAGCCCTCTACTCATCTGTCTGCGGACAATCAGCCTGTGATACCTTCACATAAGAAGGCAATGAACAGCCAATAGGCTTTACGTCCTGCATGCAGAAGCGCTCAAGGACTTTATGAATGTACTCCCTCTGTGACAAGTAGAGGAGTCCCTGATGCCTGTCACGTCGAATACGCATACTAAGTATGTGGGTGGCCTATCCCAGATCTTTCAACTCAAAGCTCTTCTTGAGCTGAGCCTTAAGAGCATCTAGCTCATCATGAGCTTTCCCTGCTATCAACATATCATCCACATAGAGTACCAAAATCAATAAAGAACCATCACAAGCTTTCTTGTGTAAAGACACAGATCCATAGCACTCCTGTTGTAGCCTTGTGACTGCATAAACGCATCAAACTTATGATACCACTCCCAAGGTGCCTGCTTCAAGCCGCCATAAAGACTTTTCTTCAATTTACACACTAGGTGCTCCCTGCCACGTTTTGCAAAGCCCTTAGGCTGCTCCATATAAATCTCATCATGCAAGTCCCCATGTAAGAAAGTCGTCTTGACATCCATCTGGCATAACTCCAAGTCAAGCTGAGCAATCAAAGCCAAGACTAAGCGCAAGGTGGTCATCTTAACCACAGAAGAAAAGACCTCATCAAAGTCTACACCATGCTCCTGCTTAAAACCCTTTGCTACCAATATAGCCTTGTATGCCAGCTTGGGGTATCTAGGGGTACTTTTTAGCTTGTACACCCACTTGCATGGCAAAGCCTTCTTGCCCATAGGCAAGGAAACCAAATCCCAAGTGTCATTCTTATGCAAGGAGTCCATCTCAAACTGCATAGCCCTCTCCCAGAAGTGACTGTCACCCCTGCGCATAGCCTCATCATAGGTGAAAGGCTCTCCTGCATCTGTAACCAAGACATAATGCATCGAGGGCTGAAATCTCTTAGGTGGGCGTCTGTCTCTAGTAGATCGTCTCATGCCAAGCTCTGCTGCCTGCCCAGCTGCATGTCCAACACCCTGACCATGAGCATCTGCTGCAGTTGTAGGTTGTCCAACTCGCTGTGCCGGAGCTCTCGGATCCTCCTAAAATATGACCCTGCAAATCTCAACAACTCTCTTAGGCTGCCTATGCATCTTGTCTTCATGGAAGACTACATCATGACTACGGATGACTTTCTGCATCAGCAGATCCCAGAGACAGTAACCCATCTCGCCCGCATCCCCATAACCAAGAAAAATGCATTTGACACTCTTAGGATCCAGCTTACTTCTCTTGTTCCTGGGCACATGGCAAAATGCCTCACATCCAAAGACACAAAGATGCGCAAAAGAAAGGAAGGTTTTCCAGTCCATACCTCCTATGCAACCTGGAAATCCAAACCACTAGAAGGTGATCTGTTTATGATATGTAGCTATACTAATTGCCTCAGCCCAAAAGCTTTGTGGTAGGCCTGCATGGCTAAGCATACTGCATACATGCTCCTGGATGTTTCTATTCATCCGCTCAGCCAAACCATTCTTGGGGGGGTGTAGGGGGCAGTCAACTGACACTTAATACCCCTCTCATCACATAATTGCTCAAAAGCACGTGAGACATACTCACCCCCATTATCTGTCCTTAGGCAATTTACCCTATACCCAGACTGGTTCTCAATCAATGCAAGCCACCTTTGAAACACAGCCAGGACATCGGATTTCAGCTTTATGGGATAAGCCCAAACTTTCCATGAAAACTCATCTATGAAAGTAACAAAATACTTTGCACCACCCATAGACTAAGAAGGCATGGGCCCACAGACATCCGAATGTACCAATGCCAAGGGCTCACTCATGCGTGGCCGACCAGACTTCTTATGCGTAGATCTAGTCTGCCTGCCATAAAGACAATGCTCACATGAATCAAAACATGCATAATCTAGGGGCAGTAAGTACTGCAAACCAGAAAGCATTTTCATTCCCTTCAAAGACATATGGCCCAAACGGGCATGCCAAAGAGATACACGTGGGATAGAATCCATAGACAAAACATGATCAAGGGAAGAAGCGAATGCAATCAAGGGATAGAGGCTGCCAGCCTTGGCACCTCTCGCAATCACAAGTCTACCCCGAGTGATCTTCCATGCAGAGTCTCCAAAAGATACATGATAACCTGCATCATCAAGCTGTCCAACTGATAGGAGACTGCGTGTCAAAGGAGGTACATGATGTACATCCTGCATAACAAAACTACTGCCAGAAGGAAACTGCAGCCTAACATCACCAATGCTCACAATATCAAGAGAATTGTCATCACCCAAGCGCATAGAACCCGAAACAGTACGATATGAATGAAGCCACTCTCTGCAAGGTGTCACATAAAAGGTTGCACTTGAGTCCAAGAGCCAACACAGTGCATACATAGAGTGTATCTTTGTCATCTACGAAGCACTAAAAGAAACTGCAAGGATATAATCATCATCAACATCCTCAGGCTGCATAAGATTGATCTCTTCAATTTTAACAATGGACTTTGCACGCACTATGCTACAATCAGAAGACTTATCCTACACTTTGTCTTTCCCCTTATCTTTGCGTCTTTCATTGCACAGTTCATGGCATTGTGGCCTAATATGGCCGTTTTTCCCACAATGGTGACAAGTAACATCTGCATTCCTGCCACGAGATTTGCTACGTGACTTCCCACGAGACTTGGTCTGAGATTTCTAAGAATACCATCGACGGCCACTCCCACTGCCATGCTTTCCATATCCATCATTCTTGCCTCTAACTGTCATAGCATGCGACACACGAGAGGCATCCAAATTCTTATGGTTAACCTCTTCCTACAAAAGAGCACTCTCAACATCAGATAATTTCAAGTAGCAGTAGAGGCACATAATGCAATGCGGAATACATCCCATGACTCATTAAGAGTACCAAGCAAGAAAAGAGGAGTGACATCCTCTGCAAAAGTGATATCCTGTAAAGTCAAGTTCTTGATTATAGCATGGAACTGGCTCAAGTGAGCAGACATAGTTACATTCTCCTTCATGCGTAGATCCATAAGCTGCTTCAGCCAATACATCTGACTCGCTAGACTTTTCTTGTCATAGAGATTCTTGATTTTATCCCACAACTGCCATGCACTCTATTCTTCCTCAAATACATTGTAATGAACCTGTCTTGTGAGAGATAATACAATAGTGGACTTGCATAACTCATCAAGCTCAAGCCATTCCTCATCTGGCATTGTTGCAGGCGGATGCCCGCTCAACCTCAATGGTTTGATCTGCGATTTCTGCACCAACACCTGCCAAATCTGGCTCTTCCAATAAGAGTAATTCGTACCATCAAGCTTAACAATGTTGAAAATAGCATGATCAGTAGGGACGGCGAACTTGCCATAATGTAGGCTGGAAGACTATAGACTGTTCAAAAAATTGCTTGCTGTTTATTGTAGAAAATGATCAAAAAATCATCAAAATTGAGAGAAAATGGCGAGAAAAGTGTCACCAAAGCTGTTGCCCACCAAGTACTAATGAAAGTACATCATTCCAAAATATTTCAGCATGAAAAATCCATGTCAGTCCGTTATATGCTTGCTGTAATAAATGACAGCAGGGTACTATGAGAAGCAATTACTGACCAAATCACTGCACCAAGTCAAGGAATAATAGACAAGACATGACCAGCCATAAACATGCATAAATCAGCACCAAACAGTCATCAAGACCTGAGCAAACACCCAAACATGTCACCAAAGCATTCGTTAGTGAGGAGGCATACCCCCTAGACAATAGGGCAAAGTATACATAACACTGGCAAGACCTGACACCAGTAGGTGTATGCTCACAAGAGTGCAAAGCCCAGGCTCAAGTCAAAAGCAACTCCAAGATATCAGTGCATGAACCATGCAACATTTAAGTGTAAGAGATCCCAAAGTCTCAAGTATCTACAAAATGCTCAAAATAGCATAAATCTCCTGCTCAATGTCGGTCAATTATACAAGATGCTCCCATTGGCTCAAAAGGCAGACAAACGAGCTCAATAGCTCAAGCAAACCAAGTCAAGGTACCAAAGACAGGTAACCAAGACAATGCCTCAATAGCATCCAAGGTCATAATGGAAAAAGCCAAGTCGTAACGGAAAAATCCAAGTCAATGTCCAACTGCTCAAGGGAATACTCAAATGAATGTCGAGAGGAGCTAAACAACTACCATCCACAGCCAAAGCATAAAGCATTCACTAAGACATCATAACCCGTACTAGGTACCCTAGGCATAAACCATGTCATAGATGAAATGCCAACTGCAAAGAAGTGAAAGTCAAACCCAAATCGAGCTCTAATCTCAGCTCAAAAGCATTCTTAAGCATAAACAATATATGTGGCATAGTCCAAATACATCATGACATCATACCAAGTAGTCAGGAGCACCCCGTGACCAATAGGCATAACCCAACTGTAGCATAAATAGCTTCAGACTTGAAGTTTCCAGTAGCATATAACCTCTGTAAACTGAGCAAATCAGTGCTCAATCCAAGCTCAAATCCATAGGCAAACCATAGGCATACATTCCCGTATGTATAGGCACCAAAAACTGGGCATAATCAGGCATCAAATGCCAAGACCTGTAAGCATAAAATTGAAGTAACAGGTGGCTGCCCTGTTTTGGATAGATTTGGGATTGTTCAAAACAGTCAATGGCTGAGTTAAATCAGCTCCAAATGCGTCTCACATAAGAGGCATAACATCCACAAGTGATATGGTATCAATAGACATCAGTAGAAGCATCACATAAGACATAGGCATACAAATACATGTTGTCTCAGACCTAAAATCTATTGCAAAATATTCTCTCATCAAAATTTGGTAAATCCAACATCACCATCTCATCCGGAGCATGCCAAAACCCCAACTTAGACTCTTACCTTGCCTAAATTGGGTTCCGAATGCCCGAGATATGACAAAAAGAATGATTTTTGGGCCAGATTTTGAAACAGGCCCAAAAAAAACGTGAGCTAGCTGGGGGGTCAGGGCCCAAAGGGGGCACAAATGGAGGCCAAAGAAGGCCTACACCAAGCCTCAACAAGCCTTGATAGGCTAGAAGCAAGATCCAGGTGAAGGAAGCTCCAAGGGTGTGAGCTATGGCTGCCCACAACCTGTGAAAAGCCTGTTTATCTAGACCTGTAGACTGAGATAAATCCCTGAAATAATGAAGCAATACCTCAATGTCAATGCCCTGATGGTGCCTCAATAGGCCGGGAAGAAGCTCGGCAAGCAGGATAGTGACGGGAGCTCAAGAGAATGAGCTATGGCTGCCGAGAAGGAGACCCAATGCGAGTGGGGAGTCGATGGGAAGCTGAGAATACCACGAGCCAAGCTCAAAAGTCGGGAAGCCGTGCTCTAATACTAGTTGAAAGGTGAGAAGAATCGAAGCTTGCACTCGAGAGCTATGGTGGGAGAGCAAGAGCAAGAAAGAGAGAGACAAGAAATGGGAACTCCAACAATCACAATGTGTGACCGGGCCTTCCTTTATTCAAACTGTCACTAAAAGAATAAAGAATAAAGTGATGGTGACAGGTGTCCGCCACCTGCAATGTGCAGTGGCGGTGATTGTCAGTGTAGTAATACACGGGCGGCTAGGCAGAGACGCCTTTACCCCCAACACTATGTCCATGACAACATGGGTACCTTGCCTAAGAAATAGGAGGAATAGCTAGCATAATGTGAGAAGAGAAAGAATATCTCAATGAGCACTACAACAAGCTTCTAAATAATCTCATGTGACTCATCTTGAACAAGGAAATTGAAGAATGCCGCTTAATTCCCAATTCAATGAAGCGTTCTACGAACAAAACCCCTTTCAGATAAAAGAACTAAAATGACAAGCAAAGGGATAAAGCCAAAATGTTGAGCCAAATGCATAATAATTGGGACTTTGGAGGGACTTCTATTCTTTCAGAAGTTGCAACTCACTTTGGTGGACAATCTCTCACCTTGTCTCTCAACACTCCACTCTGACTAACCATGCTTCCTCCTCTCTATCCCAAGAAATCAAGAACACATGACTAGCTTCGAGTTGTAGGAAACTCACCTAACTTACCTTCCCCCATTGTAGTCTGAAAGCTTGAAGGCTTGTTGAAGATGGTTCCATGACCACAATTAACACGATCCAATGTTGTCGCTCCTTCGCATTCACCAACACACCAATGAGTTGAGAAGAAGAAGAAGAAGAAGAAGAAGAAGATAACAAAGAGTTTCATCTTCCCTTAGTCCCTTGCTCAGCACACATCTCACTCACTCTCCCTCATTTACTCTCAACAATGGAGGCAAGATAATAGAATAGAAGAAGAGAATAGAAAGCTTCAATAGTTGCATTGATGGAGCTTCCACAGCATGGATGTATCGAAAGGGTAAATACAACTGAGACCTCCACCCTTATATTCACACAAATTAGGGTTAGGGTTAGGTCACCTCTCTAGGACATCATACCATTTTAGGTTTAGGTTTTGCACCCCTATGAATTAGGGTTTATACCACTATGAATTACGATTTGCACCCCTTTTGCAAAAGATCCACAAAATTATAATCCTTCTAAAAAATAATAGCCAACACTTGTACTTTGACTTTTCTTTGATCTTCTTTGACTTTAGTCTTCATAAAATATTATTAACATTATCTCCCTTTGAGACGAGTGCCAGTCCCATGGCACTCACGTCAAAGGTAGACATGGAATGTTGGGAATAGTCCTAAAAGAAGTAGGGGTCCTGATGGTGGAGAAATTGATGTTACTATTGAACAACTTTTGCTACTGGAGAATAATATGCCTGATGATGAAGACATGGTGCTGAAGAAAATGATGCTCCTACTAATGCTATAGATGATGTCCAAAAGTTGTGGTTCAATGATGGAAAGACGATGGTAACATGAAGGATCAATGATGGCTTTGCTAAAGAAGAAATCATGGAATCCTTGCTAACACTTGTACTTTGACTTTTCTTTGATCTTCTTTGACTTTAGTCTTCATAAAATATTATTAACATTATCTCCCTTTGAGACGAGTGCCAGTCCCATGGCACTCACGTCAAAGGTAGACATGGAATGTTGGGAATAGTCCTAAAAGAAGTAGGGGTCCTGATGGTGGAGAAATTGATGTTACTATTGAACAACTTTTGCTACTGGAGAATAATATGCCTGATGATGAAGACATGGTGCTGAAGAAAATGATGCTCCTACTAATGCTATAGATGATGTCCAAAAGTTGTGGTTCAATGATGGAAAGACGATGGTAACATGAAGGATCAATGATGGCTTTGCTAAAGAAGAAATCATGGAATCCTTGCTAGGATGTAGAGGCCACTGATATTGATGGGTCTTCAATCCTTCAAATGATCATCTACAAAGTACCTGCAAGCCAACTTGTGCTCTTCGTAAGGAGCATGTCTAGCTTACTTGTGCAGAGATATGTGCATCTATAGGTGGTCAACAAGCAAGCCTGAAGTATTGTCCCACACTTGAGAACCCAAAACCATGAATAGGTTATGGTGCAAATATTATGTGAGTGTATGTGTATACATAGTCTAGTGCATAGTTAGAAGACTGCTCCATGGATTCTTCTCTTGAGGAGGGCTAACAAAGGAATCTTGCATTGGTGAAGATGGGAGAAAGTGGTGTTGTTGCTAAGGGAAAATAAAGTTATTGGAGAGACATCATTGGGGAGATGGACAAAAGGTGGAGTCCAACCCAATAAGCTCTTGAAGCACATGGTTCTCCACAAAATCAACACAAGGGGAAGTGGATAAAACTAGCCCCTTTTCATATGAAGTAACTTTTTCTTCTTGCTTTGAAGTTGAGTGAGTAGCACTAGGATAAATGAAGTGGAATGAAAAAAGTGCAAATGACTCAAGGAGATAGGTCTATGAGCCAATACTCTCTGGGTATGTCCTAACCTTGATGTGCCTTGGATAAATGTGGGGGGAAATGGGAAAGGGGCTAGGGGTTTAGAGATGGAGCTAATCGATCGAAGCCAATAGATGCACCTAACTTGGGGACCCCTAGGTGCAATGAAGTGTGAGTGTACCTAACTAATCATGGAGCATTTGCTCTCTTTTCTTTTCCTTTCCTTTTTTTATCACTTGTCTTTTTTTTCTTCTTGTGTTTCTTATTTTTATATCATTTTTTAAAATTTTCTTCTAGAATAATACAATGTCAGATAAGTTGGCTAGAATCCTTATAAAATTAAAGTGGAAGTATGAGAGATCTAAAGGCTAATTGAGAATAGCAGACTTGGCTTAAAGAATGAAGTTGTGAACTAGAGTGTATACATGAAATTTGAAGGCTAAGCCTTGAACATTGAAAGCACCTTACCTCATTATTGATACAAAGTTGGTGAAGAAAAACTAGTAGTAGGTGATGAAGACTTGTAGTAGTGATGATGAAGCAATCGTGCCTTCCCCTCAAGAAGTAGATGACCATTGTATATTGTAGTCAAGGGATGCGATGGATGAAGAAATTGGGATGTCATTATTGATGGCACTCAAATATCTTTGTCTTTGTGAGAGTCTCTCAGATGATCTGGTTTCCATGATGTTGCCATATCTTGGAATCTTCAAAGAAAGATTCTACTATCGATGATCTTAGCTTGAAACATGAAGTGCATTGCATTGTTGTGTCACCTATTATTTGCATGCATTCACTTGGTGAAATCTTGAGAATACCATGTAGTGGATGTAAAGTAAAAAGATATAAATAATTATAAAAAACTTTTTTTTTTGCATTTCACCAATGTACCATGAGCAAAAGTTGTGATCTCATACCTTGATCTTGCCCCCCACAAAAGACATTGCATTGTTTCAAAAGTCAAAGGATCTTTCGCTCTTGTCTGTGCAACAAAAGAAAAACATATACAATGAGAAAATAAGTTAGTTATATACAAGGGTCAATATTTTGTAGTTTTTGGGATCCACCAAGTCATAGAAATTTGGATTGTAACTCAAAAAAAGCATCCAAGTCAGTTGGTTTTGTAGCTAGTCTGCAAATGTAACTAATCAGATCATCAAAAGCAAGGATGGTCTTGCAAAGAGACTAGCAATGTGCAACACCTCTTCAGTTCTTAGAATTTGATCAAACAATGGGTGGTAGTTCAACTTTTATAGCAAGTCTAGATGCCAAGCCAAGATGATAGAATGCAAGGAAGTAGCCTTATTGCAAGTTGGATCATATTGAAGCGTATCAGATGTACAATGCTGCTCATCCATTGTCATAAGATGACTACCATCACAAGCAATCTCAAGCCAATGAGAAAACCATTTCTATAAGTATGGACTTGAGGAATTGCAATTTTGCTCAAGTTCATCAATTGCCGATTGATTTTGGAGTTTGGCCACATAAGCATAAGAGGGAATAAGTCGCCATAATTGCAATTGCTTCTAAGGAAGGTTTTAGCATATTTATCTTGAACCAAGAGGCTTTTGTGATAGAGGTCTTCACTCTACTCCCAAGTGGGATGCCATTTGGAAGTAAATTGTATTGTCTCGTCAACACAACAAGGCCTAAATCGATCATTGCAAATAGGCTGGCATAAGTAGTGAATATGGCAGCAAATTGGAGTAGTCGTTCTATTTCAGAGGAATTGAATTTCTTGGCCAAATGAATAGCCATGATGTTGAGTGGTTGATAAGCAAGAAAAGGTTGGAGGCCAGAAGGAAGGGCAAGTTTAGTAGGGCTGATCTGGAGATGAGTCTGAGCAACATCCTTTGGGGCATCTTGGGGCTTAGCTGGCTCAACTTCATTGAACTGATGGTATGGGTTAGTAGGGATGTTAGTAGTTACAGCCTTAGGGTTGAAAGGTGAGAAGGATCGAAGCTTGCACTCGAGAGCTATGGCGGGAGAGCAAGAGCAAGAAAGAGAGAGACAAGAAATGGGAACTCCAACAGTCACAATGTGTGACCGGGCCTTCCTTTATTCAAACTGTCACTAAAAGAATAAAGAATAAAGTGACTGTGATGGGTGCCCGCCACTTGCAATGTGTAGTGGTGGTGGTGACTGTCAGTGTAGTAATACACGGGCGGCTAGGCGGAGGCCCCTTTACCCCCAAAAATCTCCCACTTAAAGGCGAATCTCGCCTAGTGAGGAGTGAATAAAAAAGAAGAAGAAAAAAGACAGTACAACATGTACACATGTACAACAGGATGAGGAAAGATGTCATCTCATCCCATGCCCATCAACCTCCTGAGGAAGGCAAAGCGCTCTGTAGAGAGGCTTTTCGTGAGCAGATCTGCAAGATTCTGGTCAGTCGAGATCTTGACAAGATCAACAGACTTGTCCTTAACGACCCCACGTATGAAATGATACCTCACCTCAATGTATTTCGTCTTCGCATGGAAGATCAGATTCTTGGCTAACTGAATAGCACTCATAGAATCCAAATGCAGTGTAGGGATAGCACCAATACCACGGTCAGTAACCAAATGGCCTCCTTGCAAGCCTCAGTGGCTGCAATATACTCGGCCTCTGCAGTAGAAAGGGCCGTGCATTTATACACCCTAGACATCCAAGAAATAGCACCTCCAGTATAGGTGAATACATAGCCGGAAGTGGACTTCCTACTATCTGCACGTCTTGCATAATCAGTGTCAGTGTACCCCGCAACTCCTGTATCCTGGCTGCCATAGCATATGCACATATCTACAGTGCCCTTTAGGTACCTCATGATACCCTTCACGGCATCCCAATGCTTCTTGCTAGGTGTAGCCATATAGCGTGCCACAACACCAACTGCAAAGGCAATATCTGGACGAGTGGCTATCAAGGCGTACATAAGACTACCCACTGCAAATGCATAGGAAATCTTGGCCATCTCGGCCCCCTACTCATCTGCCTGAATCAGCCTGTGATACCTTCACATAAGAAGGCAATGGACAGCCAATAGGCTTTACGTCCTACATGCGGAAGCGCTCAAGGACTTTATGAATGTACTCTCTCTATGACAAGTAGAGGAGTCCCTGATGCCTATCGCGTTGAATGTGCATACCAAGTATGTGAGAGGCCTGTCCCAAATCTTTCATCTCAAATCTCTTCTTGAGCTGAGCCTTAAGAGCATCTAGCTCATCATAAGCTTTCCCTGCTATCAGCATATCATCCACATAGAGTACCAAAATCAATAAAGAACCATCACGGGCTTTCTTCTGTAAAGACATGGATCCATAACACTCCTGCTGCAGCCCTGTGACTGCATAAAGGCATCAAACTTATGATACCACTCCCTAGGTGCCTACTTTAAGCTATAAAGACTTTTCTTCAATTTGCACACTAGGTGCTCCCTGCCACATTCTGCAAAGCCTTTAGGCTGCTCCATATAAATCTCATCATGCAAGTCCCCGTGTAAGAAAGCCGTCTTGATATCCAATTGGTATAAATCCAAGTCAAGCCGAGCAACCAATGCCAAGACTAAGCGCAAGGTGGTCATCTTAACTACACGAGAGAAGACCTCATCAAAGTCTACACCATGCTCTTGTTTTAAAACCCTTTGCTACCAGTCTAGCCTTGTATGCCGGCTTGGGGTGTCCAAGGATACATTTCAGCTTGTACACCCACTTGCATGGCAAAGCCTTCTTGCCCTTAGGCAAGAAAACCAAATCCCAAGTCTCATTCTTATGCAAGGAGTCTATCTCAGACTGCATAGCCCTCCCCCAGGAGTGATTGTTACCCCTGCTCATAGCCTCATCATAAGTGAAAGGCTCTCTTGCATCTGTAACCAAGACATAATGCATTGAGGGCTGAAATCTATCAGGTGGATGTCTGTCTCTAGTAGACCGTCTCACAGCAGGCTCTCCTGCCTGCCCAACTGCATGTCCAACACCCTAACCATGAGCATCTATTGCAGCTGTAGGCTGTCCAACTAGCTGTACGAGAGCTCTCGGCTCCTCTTGAAATATAACCCTGCGGATCTCAACAACTCTCTCAAGCTGCCTATGCATCTTGTCTTCATGGAAGACTACATCATGACTGTGGATGACTTTCCACACCTGCGGATCCCAGAGACGGTAACCCATCTCGCCTATATCCCCATGACCAAGGAAAATGCATTTGATACTTTTAGGATCTAGCTTACTTCTCTTGTCCTTGGGCACATGGCAAAATGCCTCACATCTAAAGACACGGAGATGCGCATAAGAGAGGGAGGTTTTCCAGTCCATACCTCCTCGACAACCTGGAAATCCAAACCACTAGAAGGTGATCTGTTTATGATATGCACAACTGTACTAACTGCCTGAGTCCAAAAGCTCTGTGGTAGGCCTACATGGCTAAGCATACTGCGTACATGCTCCTGGATGGTTCTATTCATCCAGTCAGCCAAACCATTCTTGGGGGGGGGGGGGGGGTGTAGGGGGCGGTCAACTGACGCTTAATACTCCTCTGATCACATAACTCCTCAAAATCACGTGAGACATACTCACCCCCATTATCTGTCCTTAGGCATTTTAGCCTATACCCAGACTGGTTCTCAACCAATGCAAGCCATCTCTGAAACACAGCCAAGACATCATATTTCAGCTTTATGGGATAAGCCCAAATTTTCCATGAAAAATCATCTATGAAAGTAACAAAATACTTTGCATCACCCATAGACTGAGAAGGCATGGGCCCACAGACATCCGAACGTACCAATGCCAAGGGCTCATCATGCGTGGCCTACCAGACTTCTTATGCATAGACGTAGTCTGCCTGCCATAAAGACAATGCTCGCATGAATCAAGACATGCATAATCAAGGGACGGTAAGTACTGCAAACCAGAAAGCATTTTCATTCCCTTCAAAGACATATGGCCCAAACGGGCATGCCAAAGAGATACACGTGGGATAGAAACCATAGACAAAACATGATCAAGGGAAGAAGCGGATACAATCAAGGGATAGAGGTTGCTAGCCTTGGCACCTCTCGCAATCACAAGTCTGCCACGAGTGATCTTCCATGCAGAGTCTCCAAAAGATACATGATAACCTATGTCATCAAGCTGTCTAGCTGACATGAGACTGTGTGTCAAAGCAGGTACATAACGTACATCCTACATAACAAAATTGCTGCCAGAAGGAAACTGTAGCCTAACATCACCAATGCCCACAATATCAAGAGAACTGTCATCACCCAAGCGCATAGAACCCGAAACAGTACGATATGAATGAAGCCACTCTCGGCAAGGTGTCACATGAAAGGACGCACCTGAGTCCAAGAGCCAACACTAGGCATACATAGAGTGTATCTCCGTCATCTGCCAAGTGCTAAAAGAAACTGCAAGGATATAAACATCATCAACATTCTCAAGCTACATAACATTGATCTCTTCAATTTTCGCAGTGGACTTTGTAGGCACTATGCTGCGATCAGAAGACTTATCCTGCACTTTGTCTTTCCCCATATCTTTGCACCTTTCATTGCGCGGTTCATGGCATTATGGCCTAATATGGCCCTTTTTTCCACAATGGTGACAAGTAACATCTGCATTCCTGCCACGGGATTTGCTACATGACTTCCCACGAAACTTGGACCAAGATTTCTAAGAATCCCGTCCACGGCCACTGCCATTGCCATGCTTTCCATATCCATCATTCCTGCCTCTAACTGTCATAGCATGCGACACATGAGAGGTATCCAAATTCTTACGATTAACCTTTTCCTGCAGAAGAGCACTCTCAACATCAGATAATTTCAAGTTAGCAGCAGAGGCACATAATGTAGTGCGAAATACATCCCATGACTCATTAAGAGTACCAAGCAAGAAAAGAGGAGTGACATCCTTTGCAAAAGTGATGTCCTGCGAAGTCAAGTTCTTGAGTATAGCATGGAACCGGCTCAAGTGAGCAGACATGGTCACATTCTCCTTCATGCGCAGATCCATAAGTTGCTTCAGGCAATACATTTGACTCGCTAGACTTTTCTTGTCATAGAGATTCTTGATTTTATCCCACAACTACCATGCACTCTGTTCTTCCTCAAATACATTGTAATGAACCTGTTCTGTGAGAGATAATACAATAGTGGACTTGTATAACTCATCAAGCTCAAACCATTCCTCATCTGGCATAGTTGCAAGCGGCTACCCGTTGAACCTCAATGGTTTGATCTATGATTTCTGCACCAACACCTACCAAATTTGGCTCTTCCAATAAGAGTAATTCATACCATCAAGCTTAGTGATGTTGAAAATAGCATGATCACGAACTCGCCAACTCGCCATAATGTAGGCTGGAAGACTGCAGAAGTTCAAAATTGCTTGCTGTTTACTGTAGAAAATGACAAAAAAATCACTAAAATCGAGAGAAAATGGCAAGAAAAGTGTAACCAAAGCTGCTACCACCAAGAACTAGTGAAAGTACATCATTTCAGAATCTTTCAGCATGAAAAATCCATGTCAGCCCGAAGTTATATGCTTGCTATAATAAATGACAGCAGGGTACTGTGAGAGTCAATTACTAACCAAATCACTGGACCAAGTCAATAAATGATAGCCAAGACATGACCAGCCATAAACGGGCATAAATCAGCACCAAACAGTCATCAAGACCCTGAGCAAACACCCAAACATGTCACCAAAGCATCCGTTTAGTGAGTAGGCATACCCCCTAGATAGTAGGGCAAAGTATACATAACATTGGCAAGACCTGACACCAGTAGGTGTATACTCACAAAAGTGCAAAGCCCAAGCTCTTGTCAAAAGAAACTCCAAGATATTAGTGCATGAACCATGCAACATTTAAGTGTAAGAGATCCCAAAGTCTCAAATATCTGCAAAATGCTCAAATAGCATAAACCTCCTGCTCAATGTCGATCAAGCATACAAGATGATCCCACTGGCACAAAAGGCGGATAAACGAGCTCAACAACTCAATCAAACCAAGTCAAGGTACCAAAGACAGGTAACCAAGACAATACCTCAACAGCATCCCAAGAGCATGACAGCTACAAAGCAACTGTAAGTAGCATCCATGAGCAAGACATACATCCCAATAAAGATCTCTAGCAACCAAAATGACATCCAATACAAAATTCCAGAATAGCAAATGAGAATCCAAGCCAAGTCTTCAAAGAGCACTAAAGCTTGACAAGTACATGGTACATTGTGCTCAGACAAATGCATCAAGCCGTAGGCGTCGGGTAAGCATGTACCCAAAGAGCATATAACTATCAAAGCACTGACCACTATCAAGCATAGACCGATGTCAATAAGTGCGGGTTGAAATAAGCTCAAGCTTCTAAAAGCATCCGGATCCAATAGCAAGCTCGAAGTCATCCCTCGATGATCAATACATCATAGCATAACCCAAGACATACATCCGGAACCAATAGGCATATGTCAAAGCATGAAAGACAGTTTCAGCCCAAGAGTATTCAGCATGCATTTACTATTATAAACTGTGTATTTCCAGTCCCACAATCAGGCCAAAATCATAGCATTACATGTAGTTTCAATCCCCCAATCAATCAGGATGCAATAGGCATTAAACCGGTTATGTAGTCATGCCCAAACAAGCATAGGCATAAACTGTGAATGTAGCACTAGCATCAAATGTCTGTGGACTATTTATAACAGTCCTGAAACACTATTTTCAGCCACCAACTAATGCTTGATCTCAAAGGATCAATGCCAAGCATCAATACATGTGCGAAAAGCCCGAAATGGAGCCCAAACAAGTGCTTAATGCCAAGTTGGAGCTGGAGCTGAAGTGGCTGATTGTGTGGCTATCAAAAAAATAGGTGTAAATTTGTGTGGGGTTGTTGCTGATCCTGCTGGTCCACGTGGCAGATCTAGAGTGGTTGGAGGGCTCAAACATGAGCCAAAGGGGCATGGGAACAAGTCTCTAGCAGCCCACAACCGAAGGCAAAGAGATATGAAGGTTGGAAGCTTCAATGGTGGCTGCCCTGTTTACCTAGACTTGTGGACTGAAATAAATCTCTGAAATAATGAAGCAATACCTCAATGTCAATGCCTTGATGGTGCCTCAATAGGCCGGAAAGAAGCTCGGGAAGCTAGGGAGTGACGGGAGCTCAAGAGAATGAGCTATGGATGTCGGGAAGGAGAGCCAATGGGAGTGGGGAGTCAATGAGAAGCTAGGAATGCCATGAGCCAAGCTCAAGAGTCAGGAAGCTGTGCTTTGATACCAGTTGAAAGGTGAGAAGGATCGAAGCTTGCGCTCAAGAGCTATGGTGGGAGAGCAAGAGCAAGAAAGAAAGAGACAAGAAATGGGAACTCCAACATTCACAATGTGTGACCGGGCCTTCCTTTATTCAAACTGTCACTAAAAGAATAAAGAATAAAGTGACGGTGACGGGTGGCTGTGCCACCTGCAGTGTGCAGTGGCGATGACTGTCAGTGTAGTAATACACGGGCGGCTAGGCGGAGGCACCTTTACCCCCAACAAGGGTTTGGAATTTCAAGCACACTGCTTTTAGCCACTATATCAGTGTTAGTAGAAGTTTTATGTACATCACTCTCCTTCAAATAATGGGATGAAGAGTCATTCTATGTGGTATTAGAAGTAAAGGAAAGATGATGTGTTGTGTCACTTAACCTTGGGATAAACTAGTCAAAGAAATTGGGATTGTACTGTAATGAAGCATGGCCATCAAGAAGTTGTGGGTCATGTGTGAAATAGAAAATATATCTAATGGCATCGATCATCGTGTTGCTTTGTCCCAGTAGACTTGCAATATGTAGCTCTTCCTCTAAAAGGAGTTTATCGCATAAGGAATCTAGTTTAGCAAGTTTAGAAATGTTGACACCATGGATAGTTGGAAGCACTCTTAGAAATGTAGGTGCTACACATGTTAGATCATGCATAGAAGTCCAGAGTGCCTTTCTCTGCTCAATAATAGTCATTAGATGGCTACCATACCTTGCGACTAAACCTCAGCAGGAATACCATTTCCTTTCAAACTCACTTTGACCTTCTGCTTTCTTGGCTAATGCCACAATGTCTTCCTTTCTTTCCATGCATTGCTTAGGGTGAAGCACAGGAATCAAGTGATGCTTCTCTTACTTTGCCTTGGTCATTTTCTTCATGACTTCTCCTACAAATGGTTGTAATAGCAACAAATTTTTGATTGCTCTAACCATGTCAAAGGCCTTTCTAAGAACTTCTCATCCTCAAAAATCCAAATTCCAATGTCAGCATGAATATGTGCACGAGTGAGTGAAGTTAATAGTGTTTCATCTAGCTCTCTAGAACTCGCAAACTTGGATTGATTTTTTTGTTGTCCCATATTTTCCAAAGGCTCCATGAGAGATCTCTTAACTGGCTTTAAATACACTAGAGCTTTTGGCCGAGAAGAACAAGACTTCTAAGTCAATGGATTCATTGTGCTCTTTGGGTTAGAGTTAGTATTTTGTTGTGAGATTGAAGTACTAAAGCTTGTTTCTTTACTAAAATGATAGGTTGTTTGCAGCCAAGGGTTGGAACTATGTGGGTTCCACCTCAAAATTCAAAGTAGTAACTTTTGAGGTAGTGGATTGGTCAATCATGTTAGTCAAAGATGATAGAACACTAGGATCCTCAGACTTATGGGAGTTAATCTTGGACTTCAAATTTCCAGATTGGTTCTTGATAACACTCTCGAAGGGAGGTCATTGATCCTATAATGTTTTCTTAGCTGTCCCTTATGGATCCCTTTCAATGAAGGAAGCAACTATACTAGGTTGCTGTTCTTGGATTGTTTTTGGCTTGGGTGACAAAGATTCTTGGTTATTGGGAGACGTTAGCAATTTTGAAGGACTAGCAACTTCCATGAATTGGTGCTTGTCAACATTAGATGGATCTATATTCACCTTCTTGGGACTTTCTATTTCAGCATGAGTAGCATCACTAGGTAGTGATTGCTTTGTGTCTCTTTTTGACTCAATGTCAATCACACTACCTGTTCCTCTTGTGGATTAGAACTACTTCAAGATGTTGCACTTCCAAATTTGTGGATACAGGCATCTCAAGAACTAGATGCTTGGTCATTAGCTTGATAGTGTGTATCTCCACAAGTATGTTGGTCCTTGACCTAAAGCTGCATTTAGGTCTCTTTCTATTTCTCTTGGATTTTGATGGACCTTGGCAATGGTCAGTGGAGATGGCCTTCTTGCAGCATGTGGTTTCGACAACCAAATCCAACTATTTTCCACATAAAACCATTGAGCATGTAGCAATGCTTTGGGAACCCATCACAACTTTGTGCTAGCTCTCCGATCATGCTTCCAATTATATGCCCTAGGTCTCTTATTCCTTTTAGATGAATTTCTTTTTCTAATAGCTTGAGAAGATGTTGTGATTGTCCTAGCCACCTTGGGCTTTACTTTGGTTCTAAGAGGATTCACACTAAGTGGTTCTCTCTTGTCTACATGTGCCTTAAGTAGCTCCTTCAAAACTCTCTGGCCATCCTCACTAGGCTCCTTTTACTAAAAGCAATGACAATCTTAACTTCTGGTAAGCTCAAATGTATTTGGTGTGCTTCATAGTCCACAATACATTTGGTCACATGCTTGAAAGTTCTTCCAAGCAAAATCTCTCTACCTATATCTTCTTGATTTTGAAGCACATACAAAACAATGGAAAGACTCTCTATCGCTGAAGTCTGAAGAATCTTGCATCGTCCACGCTGAGGAGAGAAGAAGGTAATCCTCCATAAGGTTTGATGATTGCATTTGTTGGGACTAGTTCAAGTTGACCAAACATAATCCATATCTCATAAGTCAGGATGTTGCAATCAGAACCTTCGTTAATGAGAGCATCAATGACGAGCTCTCACTTTTTGACCTTGGTTTGTACAAGCTCCTTAGTAAATTTCTAAGGCACTTAAATGCTTCTTCAAAACATACAGTCTTCAAGACACATGAGACACTTTGAACATATAAGAGTGAGATGTGTAAAATCAAGCTTTCTTTTGTTCAAACAATATACACGTGTGCAACAATTCCTCAAAGCATCACAATCATGTCAATCTGACCTTAGAGGAGTGGAGGTATGTGTGTGGGGAGTGGGATTGAATATGAGAGTGAATCAGTTGAATGCTCATAACCTCTCATCTTCAAATCTTATGCTGTCTAAATATTGCATCAAAGCTTGTCTATCGTTATATTTTTGCCCATCAAGCATTTCTTCATAATGTGAGAGGAGGATGGTTGAGTGCCAAAAAAGCTCTTCATTGAAACCTACTCCTTGACACTATGCCTTCAACTTAAGAAAGTTCATCACCCTCTTCCTTCCACAAGGTAGAGATCTCCTCACAATTAGCTTGCGTTGGCAACTCCATGCTTTATTGAAGGTGTGTCTCTTGCTAACTAAATTGCTGTATAGGTCATTCCAAATCCCTATGCACAAGGTGGGAATGGTTAGAGGTAGGTGAAGAACAAGGAAGATAATTGTGAGGAGGCCCATTGGAGAGACTTGTAGCTTATGCAGCACTTCCACTCACATGCATTTAACTCTTGAGTGCATCAACAATCCTTGCATTAGTTGCACACATCTAGCCATCACTAAGATATTGAAACATTCTTGGCACACTCACTTGTGCAAGGACACTAGTCAAGTCACACTTTGTGCAAACTTTGAGTGGTATCTCAAATACTTGAACAAAAACTTAGTAAGAGCACTTGGGGGCACGTACACATAGTCACCCCAAATAGTGGTACTACCTCTTCTAATTGCAAACCGTAATTGCCTATTTCCACACTCCAATCGATACATCTAATGCTCCCAAATGTGATGATAATTACAACATTTAGCAAGGGTGACCTCAATAGTCCTTCAAGAAAATGTAAGGGGCAAGCCTCTAACTTGAAAGGGATACCTAGTGAGGGAAGCAAGGTAATTATTCAAGCGCAAAAAGAAGAGAAAAACAATTAGCATGGCCACTTCCAGAGCAAAAAATCCAACCAACAATGCCAAGGATGCATGTTAGACCTCTAAAACTGCTACCAACAACAGAATTGTAGAAAATGAAGGAAAAGATTCAAAGCGTATAGATGAGGACATCGATGAAGAGCTAGCATAACATAGCAATGGGTTCCAAAGTCCCTCTTGCATGTTTAGGGGTACTATGCAAGAAACCATTAACCACCAATACAATGGACAACACAGCTAATGGAGGTGAAACAACTAAAAAGCTAGACTTTCCAAAACAAGAGGTAGTTGAATCATCACAATTTAACAATGTTACTTAGCATCACCTAGAGAATCCCCACAAGGAGACGAAAGAAATAGAGATCATTGACAAGTAGCCTAGCAGCACAACTACTACACCAATTGAAGGCTTAGAATCTCCTAAGTTCACACCTTCATTGTTTAAAGGAAAGAAGAGAAAGCAACATAAACAATAGTAGTAGCTATACGCAACTTTATAAGCCACAAAAATGGAGCCCAAGGATAAGAACAATAAGCTGATAAACTTGTCATGAAAGTAATCTACGAATATTTCAATGTTCGCTTTACCCAAGTGCGATAAGCCTATGGGTACTTCCAAAGTTCTAAGGATTCTGAGCAACAACTACTTTCAATTGTTATTGACAAAACTCGATTCATTTAACAATGAAGCACATGATGCCCAATCAAGAGTGGACACAAAGCAATTGAAACTGCAAGTTGTGGCTAACTTGTCACATCCAACAAGGAACAATCCCTTGATAGCCATGCTGCATTAAGATACCCATGTGAACCTTGAAGGTACAAGAAACCCCACACTTGACCAATTGTGATCATCTTATACCAAACCTCTAGCTAAACTAAAGCCCGCATCAATGATTAAAAGTCTAAAGGAAATGGTAGTGGAGAAAGCTTGCATAGAGAATAGAAATGTCACAGAGTGCCTTGCTGAATTGAATGGTAAGCTCAAACTATTTATGCACATCTATGTCCATGTTGACATGGGCACATTACTAAGGGAATATGAGGAATACCTTGCATATTCGCTAATGTGGAATGAGAAAGAACATCTCAATGAATGTTATGATGAGCTTTTAGATGACCTCATGTGATACATCTCTGACAAAGAAGCCAAAGAACACAACTTGACTTCTACCTTAAATGAGGTATTATGTCAACATGACCTTTTCTCGGTAGAGGAGTTGAGACAACATACTGAGGGGTGAATCTAATTCAAGAAACATTGGTTTAATAATCGTGGCTAAACTCGAAGGCTAAATTATGACCTTATTCCAGAGGAACGGCAAGCATATGGCAATCTCAAAGAGACCTAATGTATGTAGTCCCTACCTCCTTTCACATACTTGCTGTTGTTTGAGGTATGGACTTAGCTAGACCAGTGCTTGAATATCCCATGCAACAATTTTAAGAAATAGGAGCTATACATTGCTAATAATTAAGGAACAATACTACTTGATGTTGCTCAATATTTATCCTTACTACTAAAGTTACCACAACTCTTTAATCCTTATGCTACACTTGAGTATAATCTAGAGTTCTACAATTGGGTTTTATCATCTTAGAGTGGCATGGAGCCAGCTTGTAAATGCATACATAAATAAGAAGTGCTTTTACTGATCGTATATGAATAAAACTAACCAGGTATATCCCACACACCCTACAAGCAACAACTATCAAGGGGCAACAACAAGGATCAAAATCAACTCAACTAAATTCATATATGTGGTACTTTTGTTGAATGAGCTCTTCTATTTGTGCTTCAAGAACTTCAACTATATGTACTCTCACATCTTCGTCAATTGAATACAAGATAATGCAAATACATTAAGCTAGTTGATCAAACATTCCAAGCCACCAAGAACCACCAAAAGCAATAGCAAGTGGCGAAGGCCTACACTAAACACCTCATTGAACAAGACATCATTGACCGCATCTATGGATATCATCCTCCATATGCAAATATGCCTTGTTAGGCATGCCTATCAACTATCTCTCTTCCATAAAAAAGGCCAAATCTCAACAAAAAGATAAGCTTCCATCATTGGCAAATGTTTCTTTATTGACCAAGCCTCAATCTCTAAGATGCCTTGCCTCAAGTCCCAAGGATTGCCCTATCATTACATCTTTGACATTGACCAGGTTATCCCTCTTAAAGAGTCTTCTTAAGCCTCCTCAAATTTACCATCTCATCCCCCTCATAGAGGTTGAAATTACTTTTGTATTGCATTATATATCAAAGGAAAGAAAAGAAGCCCAAAAAAAAAAGCATGCACAAATAGGGCATTGCATCTAGGGGTCCTCAAGTTAGGTTCGCTTAGGGGACTTGGTCCGATTGTGTCTATCCCTAAACCCCTAGCCCTACTTCCTATTTCCCCACATAAATTTAGGGCACGTCAAGGGTAAGACACATGTCGTGAGCCTTGACTTGCCTATGGTTAGACTTTGTCTCCCTAAATCATTGACAAAATTCTTTCCATTGTCTCACCACTAAGGCAATGATAATGGAAGCAAATTAGTATGCAAGGCAATTGAGAATCACCCACTGTTGTAGCTTCACATGGCACTATAGTATTTACTTAAGGATGTGCCCTAAAAGACCATCCCCCCTTGCATCCATGACCATGAGCCCCACTCTAATCAGTTTTCTTAGGAATCCCTGACTTGTTTGTCTCTCAACAGTGATAATACTTCCCGTCCATTACCCATCGATTAGTGTTTTAACCTCATCAATGATGATTGACAAATGAAAGCCATAGAGCTAGCTTCTAACTATGTGATAGCCTATGTAAGCATATGCACTCACATTGTAATTGCACCACAACTTATACATGGGTTGGGTCCTCAAGTGTGGGACAACACTCTAGGCTTGCTTGGAGTTCTCCCAATCCATCAATATGTATTGTGCATATGAAACGAACTAGCACTCCCCTAGCGAGAGAGCACTAAAGGTTTTCCCTTACAAATAACACAAATCTAGTAATGTATAGCTTCTACCCTGTGCTAACATCTTTTGTAGTGACTAGCTGACCATTTCACTCAAATCCAACCAATCTAACAACAACAAACTCTAATCTCAAAAGGCCCCATCTAATCCCAATCACTACTTCTGCTTGACATCTACAACTCCAACAACCACATTGAGCTCCAATGACAACCACCATTGCTCTCCTCACAATATGTACACCACTATCCCAACACTTCTTGTTTGTGATGCAAGTTGAAGCATGCTACCTTCGATGAAGAGTTCCATGGGACTAGCACTCAGCCAAGAAGGGGATAATGTTTAAACCATCAAATGGAATGGGCAACCAATAGCAATTAATTGACAAATGGAAAAGGTAATAAAAGTGAAAATCTACCAAAGGTGTAAGGTGTTGCAAGTATTTTAGAAGTTAATCCTTTTGGATGTGTGTATGCAATTTTTTTTGTATAATATTATGACTGTCTATTTAAAATAATATTATGAGAACCGAGCACAACACCTGTGCAAGCTATAATATTTTCTAGGGAAAAGAAAGACTTGTGGCTTGACAAGGGTGTATTAAAACTAAATAGAAAAGATGTGTGCCCAACTATATTGGACACCCAAATCAAAGCCCATGTATAAAAGTTGGAAAGTGAATGGATAACCTCATTCTTGTAGTATGCAATTTTGAGAGCTATCTTCTCCTTCTTGCTTCTACTCCATCTACTCGTGCTTCATCTTGAGAGTGAGGGAGAGAGTGTGTGAGAGCAAGGGAGAGATTAAGGGCTTGGGAAGTGAAGCTTCTCTCTTGCTTCGTGCTTTTCTCTTCTTTCCCTTCTTCTTGGGTGAGAAGAAGATTGAAGGAGGGATTGGGTTGCTTCTCTTCTTTTCCATGTTTCCTTCCCAATCAAGCACTTGCGAATTGGATTGAGAGAGATGGAGTAGGGGATGTGGATTGAGGGCCACCACATGGATTGTGAAGTCACCTTTGAACTTTCACGTCATGGTATTGAGGAGAATGTAAGACAATGAGCTCACTACACCCTTGTCAATTCGTTCATTCTTACTTTCATGGAGGTTGAGAGATGGACAAATAGATTGGTGAGCGTGAGAGATATATCGGCTATGTGAGAGGTAGCCATTACCAAAACGGGAGAAGTGCTTGAAACAAAAGGTGTTTTGTCAAGTCTGCTGTTGAGCATGCTAAAGCTTTGACAAATCAGAAAAACAAAACAGAACTACATGTCACTAGATTTTATATAATGATAATTGCATGATATGATATTAGAACCATGTACCATTGCATTTGTTTAGATCAATGAGTTGCATCTATGGTTTGAAGTTTGAACTCACAACGATGCACCTTGTGTTGTTTATATGTAGGAATTAAAACAAAATGATTTGCGAAGAGATCGCAATGCAAAATTGCAATAGATTTTACTAAGAGATCAGTATCACACTTCTTAGTTAAAAGAGTTTGCAATTTGTCAAACGACTAATGTGCAAAAACTAATGTAAGCTTTACTAAGAGATCAATATCACTCTTTTTACTTAAAGACATTTATGATCTCCAAAGAGTTTGCAATGTGAAATTGAGCTAAGCTTCGCTGAAAGATCGATATCATTGTTCTTAGTTAAAGACATTTATGATTTGTAAGGGGATTGCTATGCAAAACTAAGTTAAGCTTTAATGAGAGGAAAGTATGACTCTTCGTAGTTAAAACATTTTATGGTTTGTAAAGGTTATTCTCACTCATTTTTAGGTAAAGCATTTGTGATTTTTGTAAAGAGACTAAAATACAGAAGAGCATTGTGATCTGTAAAGAGATTAAAATGCAAAACTGAGTTAGTATCACTCTCTTTTTAGCTAAAACATTTCAGTTTTGAAGAGATTGCAGTGCAAAACTGAGTGAACTTTTACTGAGAGATCACTCTCATCCTGAATCCTGAGAGAAAGTCCAGGAGGAGGATGAGGGCGGTCGTACAGAGAGTGCTGTCTGCCAAAGTAGTGGTGCGTAACAATGGCGGCATTGTAATTGTGATGAGGTTTTTAATAACCAGTCGTTGCACTTTCTCTGTGTGTGCGTGCAGGTCGATGGCGAGACCGTCTCACAAATCGGGCCAGGTCTGTTGGTGCTCGTCGGTTTACTGGATGCAGACACAGAGAGCGATGCAGACTACATGTACTTTCTCAATTGTCCTGTGAAGCTTTTTCTTGTCGTGCGATTTTGGTTTGTTGGATCAATCAAGCCTGCAGATTGTATGCTTCACGACAAATGATTTCATTTTTCTGGTGAAAGAAGGTTTCATATTTGTTACTGTATCATAGTACGCACTTTTGTTTGGATTGAGAGAGAATGTGTGTGAGACAACAAGATTTTACAAGCCAAGATTGCATTAAACAAGTTCATCTCTTCAAAGGAAAATAACAGTACAAGGGATTCATAGTAGACAGTTTATGTAGGAAGAAATCAGAGTTTCTTTCAGGATAGATCATCTACAATTGCTTCATGAGCCAAAGAAACACGAACTGGCCATTACTCACATGTGCATGTTGACTTGTACTTTCTTCAAAAAATATCTGCAGCATCCACACTTAATGGCAGCTATGGGCCTCATAACACGATGAGGATCATGTTCTGTGTTTTTATCTGATTCTGACATTCTTAATGGTTATGGTCTGTGTTGATATAATCGAAAATAATAGTCTTAAAAAAAAGGAAAAAGAAAAAAGAAAAAAAGGGTTCATGTATGTGCGCTCTGCAGTACATGCATGCATCATAGCCACAAGTTCTTCTGTAATTAGATTTTGCTGCATGAACTTGGTCTGCCCCCTTGTTTGCCAATTTACAGGCTAATGACCTGTCTGTGAAGTATTGCATCTGTATTGTCTATTCAACCAGTGGATGAAGATATCTCTGCATGTCTCACAGCTGCAGAAAGGTGCTGAACATGCGGCTCTTTCCAAACGAGCAAACTGGGAAAGGGTGGGACTTAAGTGTGAGCTATTCTCTTCCAATATTTGTAAACAAGTTGCTGTGCATTTATTTTGAATTGGTCCTGCCTTTACCTCGTTCCATTTTTTGTTCTTGTAGGTTGTCACCCATTTACTTGGATTACCTTGCAGGTGATGCAAAACAACTATGAAGTGCTGTTAGGTATGGTGCTTTTTCCTTGAGTAGTTGAACATTGGTGCTATTAGGTATGGTGCTTTTTCTTGAGGAGTTGAACATTTCTGCTTCTAAGCATGCACATACTTGCTAAAACATGTAGCTACTGCTGAGTTGCTGTAGGATGTTGACTCTGTTAGTAACTACATTTTAGTTAAGTTGGGTTTGCAGTTATTCTTGTTCTGCTGTATTCTAGTTCATATTATGCCAACGATCTGTATCACCTTGTCATGCATTAAACATATGCACTGTGGCATTTTTGCAGTTAGTCAGTTCACACTGTATGGAATCATGAAAGGCAACAAACCTGATTTCCATGTTGCAATGGCACCTCAGCTTGCGAAGCCTTTCTATGACTCTTTAGTTGAAAGATTCAAAAAGGCATACAAAGCAGAACTGATAAAAGGTACAAAGTCAGTCTTTAGACTTGGTGGATCTTGTTATTTGCTTATTTGCCTATGTATGGTTTCCATTGCCTTCTTGTGTGAGGACATTGAGTGTATGCAAGGTAGTATTTATATTATCTTAGGTATATCGGAACCATTTGATGTTAGAGTTAAAGAAAGAAAACGAGCTGCTGCAGAATTTGGCAATGTCAGCTGCTATGCTTTAGCTGGTTGAGGCAGGAGGGTGCCTAGGCTATCTAAGAGTGCTATTTGTTGACTACAAGGGCTATACTGTTAGAGATTGGCATTCCCTGGACAGGCAGGTTCAGATCTGAGCAGTTTTCAGCTGGTGTACCAAGCAGTCCATGTGTGGCAAGCAGTTAGCGTCAGCAGGCCGCAGGCAGGGTAGGTGACACATGTCAGGTCGGACTGTGCAGGTTGGACAGATTCTGTCCAGTTGGCTTTTTAATGCAGCTAACCTGCATTATTCCATGTATTTTTTGGGGCTAATAAATGCAGTTGACCTGCATTATTTCATGTATTTTTTGTGGCCTATTTATTGGCCCCCGTCTCCACACTCTGGTTCAATTCAGTTCTCAGGTTTCCAGTCTGCTGACTGTGGAGACTGCCCTTGGGGTTCTCGGAGTGTGAGATCTTAGAGGTGGAGACATATACAGAAATACTCTCTGCACCCGTGTACATATCTGCATCCTTATATAGCATTCTTCACTGCAGATTTTCTGCGTTTCACTCTCTCTCTCTCTCTCTCTCTCTCTGTGTTCACTCTTTGTCTTGGTCATATTCTTTCGCACAGCTTCACTCTGACATGGTATCAAAGCATTGAAGGACTGACCGAGGGTGGGAACTACATGAAAAGGAGATTTCAGTGCGACATAAGGCTGCGTTTTCAGCATTTAAGGGCGAGTAGGAGGACTATGCATCAGAACAAGGTTGAGGTGAGTGTGGGCATGCGAGGAAGGAGCAGATTTGCTGAAGTTGCTGTTGATTTTTTCTGTTAGAGAAGAAAGAAGGCTGCGTTTTGGGCCTTCAAGTATAGATTTTACCTTTTTATCTCCTCGAACGGGTGAAGAAGGAGCGGGATGAGTGGCAAAAAGCCCTAGCAGGCTGCTTTCACATAGTTAAGAGGGGACTACTTTGTGTGTTTTGTGCAGGCATTGTAGGTGAAGATGTCTTTTGAGGCCAAGACAGAGTTTCGGATGATCATGGACTGGAAGGTGCCCGTGTTGCCGGCTCTTCCATCATATCAAAAGCTCGATGGCAAAAATTACTGCATGGTGGGTTATGATGCTTGCCATTTTGGAGTCCTATGATTTGGCGGAGCTTGTTATGGAGGCTATGCATTGGTCGTCCTCGCGAGACGAGTCCTGACTCTCTTCCAGTGGCAAGTTGGACTTGGCAAAGGCTTAGGCACATTGGGACAAACTCAATGCTTGCATTCACTCGTTTTTATTTCTCTCATGTACTTTAGCTTTTATCTCTCATATCGAGCATTTGACGGTGGCCCGGGAGACATGGTTGGAGCTTGATTAGATATATAATTGTATGAGTGTCATGAAATGAGTTTCTTTGGAAGTGTAAATGAGAACCATGAGTGTCAACAAGTCATCTTCTATGCGGGAGCATATTAACAAGCTGAGGTAGCTTCAGATTCAGGTATATAATGCAGGGAAGGTGATTACTTTTGAAGGCATGGTGATAACTCTTCTTTCATAGTTACCGCCTTGTTTCAATGGCTTTTATTCCACCTTGATTGCTTCAGGGTAGTCTAGGACTCTTAGGTGGGAGGAGTTGGTTTCTATGGTCTTAGACCAAGAGAAGCAGTTGAAAGGGACCAATACTTCTAAATCTGAGGCCCTGGTTGGTTAGTCCTCTTAGGAGAAGGGGAAGGACCAAAAGAAGGAAGAGGAGGATAAATCAAAGAAAGACAAGGAAAAGGAGTCCACTTGTCACCTTCGTGGCAAGACAGGTCATTGGAAGAAGGATTGCCCCTACAAGGAGAAGAAGGAGAAATCTTCAAAGGATTCCGGAGTGGTGGTTGCTTTCTCATTAGCTGCTTTCCTCCACTTGGAGGTGATTGAGGATTCGACCCTGATGGCTTTTGATGTTGTGTTGATGGCCCCATATACTCAGGAGTGGATTGTTGACAGTGATGCCTCTCGGCACACGACTCCTCCTTTAGCAGGTGTTGCTCATTTGTGGCCTTTGCATGGCCAAACTCTCAATGGTGATAGTTCGTCTATTCCTATACAGGGACGGGGCAACATGCATATTATTCCAGATGGATGTGGTGGTGCCCATACATCCAAGGTCCTTTATGTGTCGGCTTTGGGGTATCATCTACTTTCGGTGCACAAGATTTGTGCGCTCAGCCTTTTGGTCAAATTTGATGTGGGTTCTTCTCGGATTCTTGATCGAGGATCGAGACAAGTTTTTTCTTTAGGTTATGAGGAGTCTATAAGTTGTGGTCTTCTTCTGCCTTGACTTCTCTTCTTATTACCTCTCAAACTTAGTTCGAGCTTTGGCATGCTCAGTTTGGCCACTCAACTATGATTACCTTCGGAAGGCATCCAAGGGACATCTTGCTTGAGGTTTACCGGATATTGTGGTGAGCCAACAACCTTGTGTACCTGCATCCATGGGAAGTAAACTCGTGATGCTATTTTCGGCTGAGGTGATCTTTAGTACCCTTGGAGCTTGTTTCTACCAATCTTTGTGGACTAATGAGGATGGAGTCCCTTAAAGGGAGCTTGTATTTCATGCTAATTGTGGATGATTACAGCAAGATGACAGGGGCTTATTTCTTAAAGCTGAAGTCGGAGGCTCTCTTCAATTTTATGGATTGGTTGCTTTTTGAGGAGAACCGATCGGGCTGGAAACCGAAGACCTTACGATCGGATAAGGGCGGAGAATTTGTTTCTGCTGAGCTTGCTCGTTTTTGTGTAGATTGTGGTATCCACGAGGAGTTTGCTAATACGAACACTCCCTAGGAGAACGGTATATTGGAGCAGAAGAATTGCGGTGTGATCGAGATGGCCTATATCATGATGGAGTATCGTCAGACATCTCAGTGTCTATGGATTGAGGCTGTGGCTACTGCAGTTCACATTCTTAATCGATCCTCTACTTCTACTGTTGTTGGTATGAGTCCATATGAGGCATACTTTGGGTCTAAGCCAGATGTTTCTTATTTTAGGGTTTTTGGGTGTGATGCCTATATTTACATCTTGAAAACACAATGTGATAAAAAAGTGGTTTCCAAAATGTAGGTGTTTGTGGGCTATAGATCGTAGTCTCAAGGTCACCGATTGTATGATCCCATGAAGCAGGATGTCTACACGAGCTGAGATGTTCCGTTTGTGAAAGTTTTAGTCTTAGAAGGGGGTGAGGAACACCCTGTTCTTAGAGATCCTAGTGATAGTTAGGTGCGAGCGACTGTTTCTCTAGAGCCTGTGCCTCTTGAGACTCTTCTTTGGATGAGGAGTGTAGTTCTCAGCCACCGGACTCAGCCACCGGACTCACCAATTGCATCCCAGCCATCACTGGACCTTCTAGAAACTTCAGCAGATTCAACCACCTCCTCATTGGGCTTGTGACACTTCATGATGCGGGGATTGAGGAGGTCCCTAAGGAGTGGTAGCCCTTGTAGGATGGGCCTCGGCATTCTCGAAGGAACCAAGCATACCACACTAAGCTTGTATATACTAATTACTGTTGGATGACTCCTGCCATGCAAGATTAGGAGCCCATGTCACGAGGACATGTATTTTTGAAACCTCACTTAACATTTGGATTAATTTTTAATCACGTGATTAAGTAAATGCTTCACATGTGAGGTGCAATTGGGATTAAAGTAAATTTACGAGCCCGAGGCCCGAAAAAATCATGGGATGTCAAATGCAAAAGTTGCTATAAGTTAGGCCGCATAGGTACTTGGTGGTATCTGGTGTCAGTTGTTGGTCTAGGTCATTCATTTGGCCATAAGTGTTAGTTGGTGACACTAGAGAAGTGGTGTTTAATGGTACTTAACACCAATTTGAAGGTCAAAGATGGCGCAGAGACACTCGGGAATGGAAGTTGTCTAGCTAATTTAATTATTGGCCAGTTAGATTATTTTTTAGAGCACCGAAACAATTATTAGATAAAATTTCAGTATTTAAATATTAAAAATTAATATTTAATTATAGATAATGCCCAAAAAACCATTTGAGAAGGCTGCCACTTGTAAAGGAAGACTGAAAAACGTCTTTAGAGGCCGGAGAGAGGCATTTTTAGGGTATTCAACTCACAAGAGAGAGGGAGGAGATACTACTGGCCTGATTTGTGGTCATTGGAGGACCTTCTGAGGCAGCTAGGGATAAGAGAAGACCAATCTACAGTAGGTGATAGCATCTACAGGCTGTTGAGACAGGGCAGCAATAGTAAATGACTGATTTTCTTTAGTTCTTTGCATCTACAAGCTGTTGTGGCAGGTCAAGAGCTGCATTTGATTGATTTTCAGTTATTCTTCATAACAAAACTTTGAATTTTCTCTTTCTACAGCTCTCATCTCCCAGCCATTTCATAGCCTTGCTCCGAAGATCTCAGGATTTGGATCCTTGGAGGTTGAGAAATTGCAAATCTCTTTGTTGTAAACCTTAATTTACAGCAGAAATTAGGGTTTAGCAGCAGCCTTGGGAAGCGTGCCAAAAATTGGAAGCTCCAAGAGATGGATTCAACAAGATTGAAGGTGAATTTTAGCTAAATTTAGGTGGAGGACTAGCCAACCATTGAATTTAGGGCATTTCCATCGTCTATGAAGAGGGTAAAGGCCAATCAAGTGCTCGAGTCAAGGGGCAAAATAGATTGAAGACTTGCTGGTCACTTTGGACAGCAAGGGGAGTTTGGATTGCAAAGGGGATCGGGAGAATCCCATTGGAAATCAACTTCTTCTTCAATAAAGCTAAAGAAATACCGAAAAGGGTGCAGATTTTGGGGCCAAGCGGGTGTGCTTTGTCCAAGATCAGTAGGTAAATTTGTATTTTCAGATTTGCATTAATTGTTTTCTGCTGTAATTAAGTTGTAATCAGGGATTTACCACCCATCCACGGAAGGAATGCTGGTTTCAGCCCATCTCCATTACGGAGGCTTTACAACATGATCATTGGTGGCGGAGAGCGATGGAGCAAGAGCTGGAGTTGATAAAGAGGAATGGCACTTGGTACCTTGTGCCCAAGTCTCCTCGTAAGAAGATCATTGGAGTCAAATGGGTCTTCAAGACCAAGTACTGTAGCGATGGCACGTTGGACAAGCATAAGGCTTGCCTTGTTGCTAAAGGTTTTGCACAGTGCCTAGGCATTGATTTCCATGATACTTTTGCACCTGCAGCTTAGATGGCTACTATTCGTGCAGATCTTGCCTTGTGATGTCTACCTTCTTGAATGGGGAGTTGAAGGAGGAGATCTATGTTGAGCAGCCTCTAGGCTTCGGTTCTTTTGATGGTAAGGTGTACTAGTTGAGGAAGGCCCTCTATGGCCTTAAGCAGGCTCCCTATGCTTGGAATGAGAAGATTGACTCTTTCTTCTGGGGTATCAATGTTCCAAGGTCGACCCCCAGCTTTATGTTCACACCTCAGATGGAGGTTGTGTGTTGTTTGTCCTTTATGTTGGATGACTTGATTGTGACAGGTGACCATACTCAAATGGTTGAGCAGATGAAGACAACACTTCACGAGAAGTTTGAGATGACGGATATGGGGCTTCTTCATTTCTTTCTAGGTCATGAGATCTATCAGACCCTGAGGGGGATCTTTATTTTCCAACAACAATATGTATAGGAACTCTTGACTACGTGTGAGATGGAGGATGCAAGTCTCTTATGACTCCTATGGACCCGAATTGGAAGGCTACAACTCATTCCGATTATCCTTTGGTAGATGCTATCCGTTATAGGCAATTGGTTGGCTCCTTGATTTGGCTTCTCAATAATCGTGTTGACTTATGTTATGCTGTAGGTGTGCTGGCCGGGTTTATGAGTGAACCCAAGATGGTGCATTGGCAGGCTGCCAATGTAAATCCCAAGATCAGGGGTCCCCTGTAGGAACCGCAAAATCCTCTATCTTGGGATTTACATTGGCAAGTTGCTCAAAGTATTTTGCGGTGCCTACAAGGGACCCTTGATCTTGGGATCTATTATCTAGCAGGTACAGGTGCTACAAATTTGGTACTTACAGGATGGAGTGATTCTGATTTGGTTGGCGATGTGGATCATCAGAGATTCACAATAGGTTATTGCTTTACCTTGGGTGTTGGTGCTGTTTCATGGAGCAACAAGAAGCAACCCACAGCTGCCCTATCTTCGATTGAGGTGGTGGCGGCGTCTTCTACTACATGTGAAACAGTGTGGCTTCACAGGCTCTTGGAGGAGCTTGGCTGCCCGCAGAGAGGTCATATTGTTCTTCAGTGCAACAATGAGAGATGCATTGCCCTTGCCAAGAACCCTGTGTTTCATACTCGGACGAAGCATATCGAGATCCAGTACCATTTCATTCAGGAGAAGATTCTAGATGAGACTATTACCCTGGTCTATTGTAAGACAAAGGACAACCTTGTAGACTTGTTTATGAAAGTGCTTCCTTAGGCTTTACTTCAATAGCACCCCAGATCCCTTAGTGTTTTACTGTGTCCAGGATCTAAGTGTGAGAGTGCGCAACGGAAGAAGAACACGAACACAGAGGAGGAGAGAGAGAAAGCAGGGAATGAAGGAAGAAAATCTGCACTGGCTGAAATGAATGCTGAATACACTGAAATGGACTGATCAGTCCCTGCACGCAGCCCAAAGCGTCAGTGAGGGCACCAGATCAGGCTGATGATGACGGCAGCACCGAAGACGGAGGAAGATGACGGAGTCGGAGTGTGCACCTGCCAAAGGAGGAGGGAAGATGATAATACAACTGACTGCCAAGTGGGAAATGGCTATAAATAGCCAAAAAACCCAAAAACTGGCCGACCTGAAATTTGAGGCCATAAATATGTCCGACCAGCATTTAATGTTGATCCGACCAGCATTTAATGCTGGTAAAAATGCCAGGAATGCTCAGAAAAATCCCGGTAAGGGTAGACAATGTCCGGCAGGTGAGGCAGGCTGAAGAATGCAGAAACTGCCCCGGGAAATGCACATAAAATCCCGACTGGAGGAGAAAATGCACTGACATGCAATAAACTGAGTGTTCTAGAATGAGCTACCTCCTCCGTCAAAACAAGTGATAGACAAGTCAGAGCTCCTAAAGTCCTTATCTGACTCAGATTGAGGCTCACAGGCAGGAGATGACAAGGCATGACAAACATGACTGCTAACACCCTCTCTCAGATCCTGGATGTGGCAGAAGACCAAGGGAGAAACGGATCCTGGGGTGGCAAGAGGAATGTCAAGGTCAATGAAGTCCGTCGATGTAGACTGCTGTTGAAGGAGCTCCTCACGATCCTGGGAATCCCCCTCTAAAACACTAGGGGCCAGGGAATCCACAGCCGCATCACCGAGATCGTCCCCCGCTGAAAGGGATGGGGGGTACGAGGGAACCACCGGAGGAGAAGGTGGGGGATGGGAAGAAACCTGTGGAATAGAAGGTGCACAAGCGGGAACGGGTGTAGCAATAGACTGCCTCGGAGGACCCTGCATCAAAGAAGGGGAATGGAGCTTGTAAAGCCCGCTCTCCTGCCAACCTGTAGATAAGACAGCTCCTGTAAAAGAATCCTCAATAACAACGGCATGCTCGGTGAAGATCACTCGTGTGCCAAGCCTCGTAAGACCATAAACTGAGAGGAGGGGAAGGCCCAAATCCGGAACATGCAGGGCCTGTGAAAAGGAGCTCGAAGGTCGGTTGGTAAACAAAGGCAATGTGCCAACACCACTAATAGGCACCGATAAAATGTCACCAACAGTGACTGAACCCTCGGATGGACGGAGATCCTGTAACAAATCACCTCGGGGAGTCATATGACTCGAAGCACCACTGTCCGCAGCCACGGAAGAAGGATCCTCCTCCAAAGCATGGATATGAAGGAACACTGACTCATGGGTAACAGCTGGTGTAGAGGTAGAAGAAGGCTCCGATGTAGATCCACCCTTTGCTCCCGGACGAAGGTGAGGGTACTTCTTCCAGCATTTCTCCTCGGGACGTGTCCCTTTCCCACAGTGTGGGCACTTCGGTCGCTCTGAATCTGAGTCAGAGCCTGAAGAACTGTCCTTCTTCTTAGCCTTTGACTTCTTCTTCTTCTTCTGTCCTCCCGAACCTGCAACAAAGGCTCTAGTGGAGTCGGATCCACTAGCACTGACCTCTCTGAGTCGCTCGTCATGCTCCAAGACAAGCGGGGATAGCTCCTCCCATAGAAGCTTCTCATGGGTCCTCGATGTAAGAAGGCTGGTGTAGAAGGCATCAAACCGAGGCGATGGCAGCTGAGTCAAAAGAATCATAGCCATGTCTTCAGAAGATATCGTCCGACCGAGGGATGCAAGCTCATCCCTCATATCCTGTAATCTGTTGATGTGGTCCTTCATGGAAGGACTATCATCAATAGCGAGCATCCGCAACTTCTTTTCAAGAGATATCCGGTGGGCAAATGTCTTCTGTTGATAGAGAGACGCGAGCTTTCTCCACACATCTGCTGCAGTCTTCAACCTGTGAACATGAACAAGGACAGAATCCTGTAAACTCAGAAAGAGAAAATATCTGGTTCTAGAATTAAGCCGATCCCATAAGGCTACACGATCCATAGATGTCCCATTTGCGGGATCCACCTTAGGCCGAGGAATAGGAACAGAAACAAGCTCCCAAAGATCGAAGGAGTCCAAGATACACTCCACCTTGCAGGACCATAGAGAAAAGTTGGAGCCATCCAACCGGTCCTCTTTGGGCAGCTGAGGAAGTACGGGTACCTGTACAGGGGGTACCAAAGGCTGCATCGTCGGCCCACTGGAAGGGGATTGCCGAGATACATGAATAGAAGGGGGACGGGAAAGAGGAATAGACTCCGGACGACGGTCCTCGTGATAGAAATCACGCCTCCGTTCAGATGAGTGTTGAGACAAAAGCTCGTCATCTGAGTCATCAAAGCCTGTAAACTGATGAGAAGACATCTTCCAATCTGCAAAACACCAAACACCAAAGAAAACTGTGCCGAAGCTGAAGTAGGACCAGCAGTCTGGTCACCAACCACCAAAACACAGGCTGTGATAGCCTACAAACACCTGGAGCTGCAAAACGCAAGGATATCTGATGAAGATCACCAGAAAAGAAGCCGCCAGCACCAAAACGCAGCCTGGGAGTGGGTCGCCAGCAGGAGTGGAAACGACCACCAGATCTGCAAAATGCAGCTTGATAATGTGTCGCCCAGCTGAAAGAGGGGCTGCCTGATGGAAAACGCAAGCAGGAGGAGTTGTTTGATGACGTGGCAGCCTCGGGAGTAGTCGTCTGCAGCAAACGCAAGAAGAATGGCCACCTGGAGGGGCCGCCTGGGCAGTTGGAGATGAGGCGACAGCAGCAGAAGAGGAGTGAGGTATCTCTCCACAAGGTTAGGTCCTCCGTGCTCTCAGTCAGGCTCTGATACCATGTGAGAGTGCGCAACGGAAGAAGAACACGAACACAGAGGAGGAGAGAGAGAAAGCAGGGAATGAAGGAAGAAAATCTGCACTGACTGAAATGAATGCTGAATACATTGAAATGGACTGATCAGTCCCTGCACGCAGCCCAAAGCGTCAGTGAGGGCACCAGATCAGGCTGATGATGACGGCAGCACCGAAGACGGAGGAAGATGACGGAGTCGGAGTGTGCACCTGCCAAAGGAGGAGGGAAGATGATAATACAACTGACTGCCAAGTGGGAAATGGCTATAAATAGCCAAAAAACCCAAAAACTGGCCGACCTGAAATTTGAGGCCATAAATATGTCCGACCAGCATTTAATGCTGATCCGACCAGCATTTAATGCTGGTAAAAATGCCAGGAATGCTCAGAAAAATCCCGGTAAGGGTGGACAATGTCCGGCAGGTGAGGCAGGCTAAAGAATGCAGAAACTGCCCCGGGAAATGCACATAAAATCCCGACTGGAGGAGAAAATGCACTGACATGCAATAAACTGAGTGCTCTAGAATGTGCTACCTCCTCCGTCAAAACAAGTGATAGACAAGTCAGAGCTCCTAAAGTCCTCATCTAACTCAGACTGAGGCTCACAGGCAGGAGATGACAAGGCATGACAAACATGACTGCTAACACTAAGAAGGGGTGTTAGAGATTGGCATTCCTTGGACAGGCAGGTTCAGATCTGAGCAGTTTTCAGCAGGTATACCAGGCAGTCCATGTGGCAGGCAGCTGACATCAGTATGCGGCAGGCAGGGCAGGTAACACATGTCAGGTCAGACAGTCTGCAGCAGGTTGGACTGTGCAGGTCGGACAGTTTCTGTCCAGTCGGTTGCCGACTTGCATTATTTCATGTATTTTTTTTGGCCTATTTATTGGCCTGAGTCTCCACTCTCTAGTTCAGTTCAGTTCTCATGTTTACAGGTTGCTGATTGTGGAGACTGCCCTTGGGGTTCACGGAGTGTGAGATCTTCAAGGTGGAGACTTGTAGAAATACTCTTTGCACCCGTGTACGTGTGTACATCCTTATACAACATTCTTCACTGCAGATTTTCTGCGTTTCACTATTATTTTCTCTCTTCTCTCTCTGTGTTCACTCTTTGTCTTGGTCATAATCTTCTGCACTGCTTCGCTCTAACATATACACGATTTGTGTTAGCTTGGGTTTCTTTATTGGCATTTAGTCATGTTTTGGTCAGTTGTTGGCTATATTTTTTTTATTTATCCCAATGACCAGACATGCATTCAATGCTTGGTGATGATGTTGCAAGTGATCGATATTGGTCATGATTTCCTTGACATCAAACCGGAGGGGGATTTCAATCTCATCAGATTTTTTAAAATTAAAACTAACATTAAGAAAAACCAAAAATAAAAAGTTTAAAAATATAAATGTGGTTGGAATTAGACACTAGCCATACTCACACATACATTAACCCAAAATGAGTTGTATTTCTTTCTATTTCCTTTTTTTTTTTTCAATTCATAGAGGAGTTATGTTTCAAGGGGAAGGGGAAGAGAAGGGAGCTTGTAACCATTTTATGCATGACCTTTGAGTTGAGCATGAAGGCTATACTCGCGTATTTGGCCTTTGGTCATGTGCCTCTAAGCCATGCTAGCTTTTGATCAACCTTTGAGTCATGCACACATACCTCTAAACCATGTTATACTTTGGGTCCTTCAACTTGTGGGTAGACTTGTAATGACTATGCTCACTTTACATCTCTCAATTATGTATCTCCTCTCCAAAGTCATTGTACATAGTGATTAGATACTGCTTCTTCAAGGTAAGACCTTCACATTTTCTTTTTTCTATGTTTTGTGCCACGGGTTCAATCACCCATGACTTGAAGGGGGGTTAGTATTAGTTAATCCTGTGTGTCAACCTACATTATTGTGTAAAAGTGTGTGTTTAGGTGTAAACACCTTTTATACCACTTAGCATTAAATAAGGGTCAAAAGGTTAGGTATACACCTTAGCCTATATATTCAAGTCCCATTGGTTGAACTTCTATTACATTTACTATTATCAATCTATCTTTCAGTTTGTATATGTACAAGAGTTCTCTTTCTCTCTTCTCTCTCTCTTTCTCACGCGCACGTGCGCGCACGCGTACACACACACACACACATACACACACACACACACGTTCATGGAGTTTCATCTGCCATAGCTTGCTAGTCACGGTATGAACTCCATACCCAACAAAGATAGAGGAGATTCAAGATGAGCTCGCATCCTTAGGAAAGGTCATGGCTTTAAAAGACCTTGTCGTGACGCTTCTATCTCATCTTTCTTCACCAAAGTATGATGCTTGCTACACCAATCTTCTCATTTCTTGTACTAGGAATACTATCACTTGGGAGGAGCTAGTCTTGATGATGCTAGAGAAAGATTGCATCACAAGGAGATAGATTCTTATAGAGCCAGTGCAAAGAGCTATACTTTTGCGGTATCATCTTTGGGTAAATGACAAGCCAAGCAAGAAGAAAGGGAAGAAGGAATCATAAAAGTTGGAGTCATCTTTAGACTTTGATACAAATTTAGAGGGGAAGTGCAAAGGGTATTGCAAGTGTCCACATTGTGGGAGGACCTTGCACCTCAAGGAGAAGTGTTGGAAGAAATACCCTCACCTACATCTAGGAGTGTAGGAAGGAGTGATGTAGGCTCTCTCCACTTCTACATTTACATTTGCTATTACCATAGAGTGTGTTCCTCCACATCATCAATCGAAGAAACCTTCTTTTGCTCTCTCATTATTAGAGAGGCCTTGGCTCTTCTTGACGTCAATGCTTCAAGTCATACGACTCTGTGAGGAGATTGGCTTTAGGATCTCCGCTAACAAGAGGGTACCATTGCTGTGGGTGACATAATACATTATATTGGAGCTTAGTTGTGCCGTTGGTAACTTGCCTTTATTCATTGATTGTTGATATTTGAGCTCCGTATCAGAAGACCTATATGCGAGGGGATTGGCTCTAGGATCTTCGCTAACAAGAGGGTACCGTTGCTATGGGTGACATAATACATTATATTGGAGCTTAGTTGTGCTGTTGGCAACTTGCCTTTATTCATTGACTGGTGATCTTTGAGCTTCGTATCAGAAGACCTATATGTTCGAGACTTTGGCTTTCATCTCACGAGTCCTCTCTGCCGATGGCCTTACTAGACTTGGTACCCTAGTTGTCTTAATCCAACAAGTTGTATTTGTTTAGGACTCTTCATCAAGAGCCATTTTTGTGACAAGTTGGCAAGAGAAGGCTCTATCGGTCTATTCTTCTTCTAGTGTAAATGACCTTTAGTGGCAATGTTTCATTGCCACATATATGGTCCCATTCCCATTTAAGCACCTCCCATCCCACAAGTTTTACCCCATCTCCCACAATCTCCTTTGGTGGTTCCCTCTATTAGTAGATTAGTTAGTTCATGAGTGGGCCTAGATGCAATTTAGTGGGGCTACGTGAAAGAGCATATTTAATCCAATTTTTTGGTGCTTATTTTTCGTGATTTTATGCCTTCATTTAATGGCCAACCAACAATTATGATTATTTTATTGCTGGTCGAATTGATCCAAATCTATGCATATTGTTGCCTATTTCTTGTTGGGCTTTCTCCTCTTCATTCATTCATCACTTGGATACTTTCAAAGTACGTCTTGCTGGAGAGAGGGAGCCCGTGCCAATGCCTAGACAACTAGTGACTCACTGTTGTACATTGTTGTGTGACCATAGGTCCAGTAGAGGAAAGCAATGGAAAGGTCCATTTACAGTGGTGTTTTACATATATGCATACGGAACACTAACTACTTGTTTGCATGAAGTGTTAAGCCAATTAAATAACTTGTGAGAGAGTCTTTGCCAAGTGTCCAGCATGCTAAGAAAACATGAAGTCTTTATGTGCCTCAAACCTTTATGAACCAAACCAAATATGCAATGTGTCTTTTCACTTAAACAAAAAAAGGACTTTACTTGAATGTTATGCATGCTTTTTATGGTAAAAAATTGGTGGGAGAAGGAAAAATCTGGGCTGCTTTCTCGGGCTGTTGATGCCTATTTGGCTGTTGTAGGCATGTATTTTGGAGGGGTTTGATGGGCAAAAGGTTGCACATGATCAAGACGGAAGGGAGAGGCATTCTACAGGGCATACATTACATATATGAAGTTGAATATTGAGATATGCTTCAAGGCTCATTAGGGGCTGTTTTGAAATCTCCAATTTGTTGTATATGCAGAGAACCATGGCAACACTACTATTGTATTTATAACCATAATGATGTATATGGATTCTGGGTTGATATTGTACATGTCCATGATGAATTATGGACCCCATAACTGATTTATATACTTGTTATGGTTCAAATTTGTGAATCTTGAAAATTTTATATGAAATACAGATTGGTTTTGAGCCCCACATCTTGAACTTGTGGCTCATAACTATTGTCACAAGGATGGGAACTTTTGGTGCTTTGCTTAGCATTTGATTAAAAGTTAATCAAATGTGCAAATATAACTTGCACATGTGAGTTGCAAGTTAATTATTTCACAATGTGGAACCCAGGATCTCGAGATATTAGTTGGTGCCAAAGGCAAAAGTTGTAGTTAGTTATGCATGACAAGTACTAGGTGGTACCCGATTCCAGAATTGGGCCTAGACCAATTTATTGTCTACTAATGTCAGTGGTGACATCAAAGATTAGACATAATTAATAAATTAATTAATGCAGGTCTAAGGGTCAATAATTGCTTAGGGATACTTGAGAGACAAATTTTCCTAGTCAATTTAACTATTGGCTGTTGGACACTAAAATAATTATTAAATTAATTTTAGAGTTAATATTTTAAGAATTAATTTAATAAGCCGGATAATTTTGGAAAATGGGATTAGAAGACAGTTACTGGGAAAAACTTGCCCATGCAAGTGGGTAGAAGGCTGTTGGAGGCTAGGGAAAGTCTATTCTATCCATTCAGAGAGAGAGAGAGAGAGAGAGAGAGAGAGAGAGAGAGAAAGAGAGAGCTGAACTGATTCTTGACAGCCATTGAAGAGCTGCCTAGGAGCTAGCAATAGCAGTTGAAGGCTGTTGGAGGCTAGGGAAAGTCTATTCTAGCCATTCAAAGAGAGAGAGAGAGAGAGAGAGAGAGAGAGAGAGAGAGAGAGAGCTGAACCGATTCTTGACAGCCATTGAAGAGAGAGAGAGAGAGAGAGAGCTGAACTGATTCTTGACAGCCATTGAAGAGCTGCCTAGGAGCTAGCAATAGTAATTTGGAGGCCCAAAACAACAGGTGACGGTCCCAGAAGAGTCACCAATAACAAGTGACAGCAGTTGGTGGCAGGTGACAGCTTCGAGGCTGTAGGTGCAAGTTGGGTCCTACAAGTCAAGGCAGCAGCAAATTGGAAGAGTTTTTTACAAAGAAAATAAAAAATTAATCGCTTACAAAGATCTGCCACATTTTCCAACCATTTCTCGATTTTCCTCACCATAGTTCAGCCATTTGAGCCATAGAGGTCGAGATATTGAAAAATCTCTGTGGAAAATCCTAATTTATAGGGAAAATTGGGGTTTGACAGCTACCTTGGAATGCGCGCTCAGAATTGAGGGCCTAGGACCTGAATTCCATTAGTAGAAATTGAAGAATTTTAGGGAGATTCAAGAGGCCAGCCAAACAATACAAGATTTGGGGCTAACTTTGTCTTGCAAGGAGTAGGGCGAAGGCCAATCCTAGAGCAAACCAAGGGGCAAATTGGTTTAAAGGCTTGTTGGTCATTTATGATAGCAAGTGGCACTTGGATTAGCGGAGAAGGTTAGAGAATTTCAGTTGTATTCCATCCAGTTGCAACTGAAGATGGGGCCATCAAGATATCCATTGTCCAAGATTAAAGTGGTAAAAGTGTGTATTTTAGTTTATGTGATTTGTTTACTTGCTATAATTATTAATTAATCAGGTTATCACTACCCTATTCGAGGATTTCTTCTCTTTCTGTTACAATTTTGGATTTGTTTCTCCCTGTCTTGAGCTTTTCTTACCTGAGTCTCTATGATTTTTGGCCATACACGGAAAATTCCCCCAACATCTTTGGTGAATTTGATGTGAAAGACCAAAGAAAGAGTTTTGCAATATGGGGGATAATATAGTACAATTGGATGACATAAGGCAATCGCTTTAGACATTCAATATGTATTTGTAGCAATGATAGGAGCAGCAATAACAACAACAACAACAACAACAACAACAACAAATACTATAGCAATAGCAGCAACAAGCTATTGCTAAGCTTGAATCAATTGTAATAAAAGCATTGTAAGCTGTAGAAAATAAGGTGAAATTGCTTGATGGCAGGAATATATTAAAGTAGTTAAAGGTCTATGTAGAAAAACTAAACTTTTTTGGGATTCGAATCACAAAATCCCTGCAACTCTAGTGTACCCTTTGCATAGCATATACACTTCTCTTGTGTACCTTTTAAGTATCTGAAGATACATTTCACTGCTTCCCAATGTGGCTTGTCAGGGCTAGACATGAATCTACTAATAACTCCCACTGCATGAGCAATGCCAGGAAACTCAATTGCCTTTTAAGAGCACTCAAAGTACTCTTATGCTTTCCTGCAATCAGCATGTTGCATCTGACAGTGCAAAATCAAGGATGATTGCAAGGATTTTAAGGGAGGGGGGCTATCATGAGGACATGTATTTTTGCAAGTCTCACTTAACATGTGGATTAATTTTTAATCACATGTTTAAGTGAATGTTGCGGATGTGAGTTGCAATTGAGGTTAATGCTTATTAATGAGCTTGGGTTCTAAGGGAATCAACAAATGTCAAAGGTAAAAGTCTTCACCACTGGTGAAAAGACTTGGAAGTCTATGCCTTCCTTCTGTGTATAGCCCTTAGCAACCAACCGTGCCTTGTACTTGGGCTTTCCATCAATCCATTTCACCTCGTGAACCCATTTGTTAGGAATAGCTTTTCAATCCTTAGGCCAAGGTACAAGCTTCCATGTGTTATTTGCATATAGAGACTTCATCTCTTTTTGCATAGCAAGCTCCCACTTTCTCTTGTTTTCACATGACTGTGTCTCTCTAAATGTAATACCCCCCTCCCAAAAAAAAAAAAACCCATTAAAATTAAGGCAATTTTTTAAATCTCCTTCTCTCCTTGTCAACGTTGAATAGGTGGCGGGGGGGAAAGAGGAGAAGATAACGACGATGACGATGATGAGCGGGGAGGCCACGTGGCCTACTTTCCCCCCTTGGCCACCTTGCCCAGTCTATGGGCCACCTGGGGGGCTGAGAACCCCCATTGCCATGCATCCTTAGAGGGAGAGAGAAAGAGAAGGTTCTTTTTTTCCCCCTCCTTAGAGGGAGTCCACACACACCTCCCCTTTTCCTCTTTCCCGCGAGCTTATTTCTCCCATTTGCCCCTCTATTTGAGCAAGAGGTTGTTGAAGTTCCTGCAGGGGTTGCCCCTAAAAGAAAAGAAGATCAAGAATGGCCTCTGAGCGAAGAATGTCGCATGCGGGTGGCAATTCCACAACCAACAATGAAGCTTTGGGCGATGGCATCACCTCTAATACAACTACGGTACCAGATATAAGAAATGCATTTCCTAATTGTCAGATGCTTGCTTTGATTCTTGCGTAAGATACATTAGATTTTGTACTACGCCATTTGAGAATAGCTCATTGCAAGGGATACTTTCCATTTTTATAATTGTAGGATGCATACTCACGTGCAAGAGTTAAATTTATGAAAAAAATAATTGTACTCATCATGTATGATGAACACATCTATACCTAAGTGTAATTAGCGATGTAAAATTTATACTTGGTTGTGATTAAATGGAATCATATGTACCTGATGGGATGGATAGGTCAATCTAAGTTAAAGGGGTTATTTCACCTAGGATATCGTAAGCATCCTCAAGTGGCACAATAAACCTTGGACGATAGTTGTAAAATCGCTATCAAGGTAATCAAAATATTATCTATGATCAATTTCCATAAGTACATTGGTTTTTACCTTCATGATAAATTAGAAAGGTCATCGAGATGACGATCTCCAAGATCGTTTCCATAGAAAAACATGCAATTACCTGTAGGAAATGGATGTCCATTATTACGTAAGTTAGGATTCTTCGCATTTATCTAATCTCCGATAGAGTTACTCTTGTTGGGCAAAAGGATTGTATAACGATTTTCGTCATGGAATTCAGAGACAAGAAATTCTAAAAAGTTACTTAGAGACTTGATAGATTTAGATCAAGATATGAACGGCCAATTGGAAACTTAAATTGACTGATCTAAGCTTCGTATAAAACTTTAATCTAGGAGACTAGGTAAACTTTTGGTAGATGTTGAAATTTGAACCTAAGTTCAAATGTTTGGATGCTCAATCGAAAGATAAGGATAAGGATCCTCTCATACTGGCTTGATCATATCCTACAAGGTAATGCTTGTATGAAGCTTTGATATGTATCCTAGGCAAAAGAAGGGAGCGTCAAGCAAAACTCGCACTTAGATTCCAAGGGGGAGAGCGAATATGCAGATGAAAATTTTATCGCGTCTATTCTTGTATTGTTTGGGAAAATGCAATTGGTTTTGTTGGTTGATCAAACATCCTAAATGCTTTTACATTTAACCGATTGTTGGATTGTCATTTGGATGATTATTCCAAGTGCTCATGATTGATGGTAAATTCATGGCGGGGGTTTGCGATAACAAATTGCCATGGGGATAAATGAATATTTTCTTGGAAGATGATATTAGGGCTGATTGCCTTGACTGTGCTTGATTCTTAAATGAATTAATTAAGGAAAGGTTCTTTGCACGGGTGAATCAACTCTATGATTGCACTGTGGATCGGCCCAAAAAGGGCACTGCTCGATTCACGGGCCGAAGGTCGAGTAGTGAAAAGGCTAACCACGGGAATAATGTTTTACTTCCAGGCAACTTGCGGGTCAGGGAGCTCTGGACACCCCTTGCCAAGTCCGGAATGGAGTTGAAGATCTTAGTGGCCCCAACATCTGTGGCGTTGGAAGATTCTATTCTAGATAAAGGATGGAAATTGTGGTGCCATGTGATTTAGACCAGCCACTTTTGTAGGGCAGAAAGGACATATAAATTCTCTTGTATGGGCAGGAGACAAATATTAACTTGAAGATAAGTTAAGGAACTTGTTTGAACTTGTTTGTCAAAAGGATTGCTTGCTCTGCATTCGTGTTTGTGTTATAAATTACACAAACGAATCCTGTTCCCTAAAAGGCTAAATTAAGGAAGCTGATTTTAAATGTCACACATAATTGTAGTAGGACCTAATTAAATAACTAAAGAACGCCTAATGAGGGAAGCAGGTGGGCAGAACCCCCGATGGATCCGCCTTACGGTGTCATGCCACTATGCAGGCACAATGTAAAAAACTCTGGAGTGCATCATCATCCGAATTTTTTATTAATATAGAGAGTCAATGTGATCTGAGCCATTAGTGCTAGTGTCCGTGGCATGGATTATCCAAAAATACTAGATTTTTGGATAATTTTAGGATATTTTAGATATGTTGGATATTATTTATTGTAAATATATGAAAAAGCTAGGAAAACTTCTAGATTAGGATGGCATGCAAAAAGCAAGTTGCTTTTTCAGCCAGTCATGGGATTTTTCATAAAAAAGAAAGATTAGTGAAATCGCATGCGTCGCGATCATTGTTGACAAGCTGAAAACTGCACTTTAAACTGGAGGAAAGAGTGAATTGGGAGGTCCCTGAGAAGGTGTCTTGGGGTTTTACCCCCCTTTCTAAGCCAATGGAGCCATCAGATTTGGGTTTCGAGCAGCAGAGAAGAAGCTGTTATTTTGATGCTCGTTTTTGTTCTACGAAGAAGCTCCAGGAGATCTAATGTCCGGAGATTGCTTTTGAGTAGTGCCAAACAAAGGATTTCACGTTCTGTCAATACATATTGATTCAATTCATTGTGCTTTGTCTTTGTCGTGTTTACCTCTTGTCTATTCTTTTTTTTCTATTCCATCTTCTATCTCTACTTCCTTCTATCTCTGATTCCCGGTGGATACGACCTTTCGATAAAAACCCGTCCGACATTAGTGAACCCGACGTTAAAGGTCAGCAGAAGAAGGAAAGACAAGATGAGAGAACCTTCGAACACAATCTCCAGTGATGTTTTGCAACAGTTGGTGCAAAGTATGAATATGCTTATGCATGTACAACAACAACAGGTGATGCAGACTTCTGCTCAAACAGAAAGTGTTGTGATGAATGCTCTGCAAGTAGTTGAGCGTGAGATGAAGTTATTCAATGGCAGGAATGTATCTGCATATGTACATATCTATGCTTAAGAGATGGAATTCTTTGGAGTGGCTCAACTTGCATGGAGCCGGTATTTTGTACGTGTTACTGTACATGAATTGAAAACGCGAATTACTGAATTATACATACAGGATGTTGATTGGGTAGCTTTCAAGAAGACATTCAGGGAATAATTTTACATTGAAGATACCTGTTTGATTATGCGCAAGACTTTTCAAGAGTGGGTTTTACAACCCAATAAGGGTCTTGTAGCTACATAATTGTTAAGAGAATTTGAAAGTCGATTTGAGCGGTTGGATCTTGCAGAATAGAAAGCTCTTGCAAGCAGAAAATTGAATTGTTTCTACAGGCAGCTGATCTTGAGCTTCAAGAGAAGCTTGATGGTTTGCTAGAGAATCAGACTACAGAGACATGTCTTAAAATAGAGTGGAGACATGTCAAGGAAGTTGTTACTACACTTGTGAAGAAGCATAGAAGAAAAGAAAGATTGCATGTCTCTAGCCTACCCACTGTTACGGGCTAGACAGTTGATGTATCCGGTAAGCCACCCACTTCTGTGGATAACCCTATGGTTGTACTTGCTATTGTTCCCTTTGTCAGGGAAGATGTCTTAGATGAATTGGTCAAAAGGATGTAGGATCTTTAATTGAAGGTTGCAAAATTGGATGAAAAAGGACAAGAGGAAAGGGGACGGCAGCAGCCCCTAAGCCAGGAAAAAGATATATGTGGTGTGATATTTTGCAGCATGAGAGAAATGATTGTGCTGCCTATCAAGAGGCCTTGGCACGACAACTCATCTTTTGGAAAGATGGCAAGATCCATGCACAAGAAACGGGATTGCCTTTTGCTTTGAATTTTGGAAAGGGAGGTATGCAGAAGTTGTTGGAAGACTTGGCTGTTCGAAATGCTTATGCGGTAGTACATGCTTCTACTTTTGGTCTACAGTTGGATAGAATGCATGACCAAGTGATGGTTGGTCCAAAGGCTGAAATATGGACATATGCTTTACATGCAGCTGAAAAGAGAAAGGTTATTGATAGTGAAATGTCTCATGCAGGGCAAGACATTCGTGACATAACTGGTTGGGAATCACCGGTAGATGCATATTCAGTGTATACATATTTAACAAAGGTACAAAACATGGATGTACTTGTGGAAGAAAAACGAAAGAGAAATAAAGATAATGCAGGGACATCTAAAAGAATGACAAGAAGAAGTGTGGATTAGCCTAAAGCTACAAATTAGCCACCTCCCGAGCATATTATGGAAGAGGTCAGTCAGGAGCAAAAGTAGGATAGCAAACAAGAGGGTAAAAAAAGGGCAAGCAGCCAGGGTATAAGTTGCAGTCTGACATTGAGACAGCCACAAATCTTAAGAAGGTTCTTGAAGAACGGATCTTAAACAATCGGGTGGAATTCACCTTGGGAGAGGTGCTTGGCATCGCTAAGCGAGAATTTCATGATGAGATCATTGACATAATTAAGAGAAAGTATAAGTTTTTTAGTGATATCACTAGTGCATTGCTGCAATTTAAAGAGGAAACTAGTTTGTTGGGTATTCGGGCTGAATATGAGCATGAAGTAAGTACTGGATTATCTATTCAGGATGCTACTAATTAGTGGACAACATGTGGAAAAGAGAAGAAAGTGGCTGAAAATGCATTGTCTTGTAGCAATATGCATGGTGGAGTAAGGCAAATGCAACAATACGGGGAAGAGACTCTAGGATTTATTCCTCGAAGTCATTACACAAGAAATCATTAGGCTAGGGCTACCACTGAAATGGTAGTGAAAATAGGAGAACGTGAAACTCCTTGTGTTGCTTTGCTTAACCATGGGTTTGAGATTAATGTCATTGAGCGTGGATTGTATGAAAATGGTGCATGGCTTGTGGACACTGATCATGGTTGGCGTATGAGGGTTGCAAATAATTCTTCGGGAGAGCTTTATGCTGCATGTCCTAATGTAAAAGTGACGATTGGTGATGTACAAGAAGAGCAACACTTATTTGTGCAAGATAATTCCGCATATGCAGTGATTTTGGGACAGCCCTATATTACAGGAGTGCGTATGGAAACAAAGGTGCTTGATGATGGTTCTGTTTATGCAAGAGTCAGAAGCAAGGACGGGAGGAAAGCAATTCAATTTATTACTATTTGTATTAATCATCCTAGAAATCAGGATACTCTTCGAGAGTCTCTTTTGGCTCCAAATGCAAGGGAATCCAAAGACTTGGATTTTCATTAAGTACTGTTGTAATGCGAGGCTATGGTAGTGCTGTTCAGAGGATGCTGTAAACGCCTCGAACAACGTAGTATGCTTAACAATTATGATATTCGCTTGTTTTCGAGATTTAATATAAAAGAGAATGAACACTTAAAAGTTGAAAATGAAAATTACTCACAAAATTACAGCCATGAAAATGTAAAAGTAATGGAGACAAGATTGAGGGTTGAAGATGGGCAATCCCCTCCGAAGGAATGTATTTCTGCTCAACCCAAGTCCCTTAGGGAAGAGCTCAGTTACAATCAACCTGAGAGTGAGGAGAAGTAATTCTCACTCTCACAAGATCATGCAAAGATGTACAAACACACATGTATTATCTATTATGCAATGATAAGAATTTATTTCTTTACAGTATGAGAGAAGAAAGAGGGGAAATCAGCCTTTCTTCATTGTTGATCAGCAGTACATGGATAGGGCTTGCTTCTTGTTGCTAAAATGGAAGAAAGAGCTCGAGAAGGAGGTGCTGTAATGAATTTACAGGCTTGTTGTCCTGTAAAACAGCAGTGATAGAAGAGGGAATATGGAGGAATTTGATAATGGAGAAGTGGGGGATGATGATGGGGATGGATGGGGCCAGTTTCTGGCTATCTGTGGGTGCTGTACATGAGTTTACAGCAAAGAAAAATGATGCTGAATGAAGAAAAACGAGCTCTTATTTATAGGAGAGGAAAGAGCTAGTACAAAAGGGGTAAGTGGAGTAGCACAAGACAAGTGTCCAGCCACATGTCATGAGATGTGACAAGTGGTGGGACACTTGGAAACTTGTGTGACAAGTGTCTTGACACTTGTCTCTTCTCTATGGCCTTCCTTTTTGGGCTGAATACTGTCAAGAATAGAAACAACCAAATTTAGTAAACACAGTCAGAGTACAGAATTTACTATTTTTAGAATGACATCCCTATTAGGACTAGCATTTTTAGGCTAATTCGAGGTTCCCAAAATTTAGGGACCTCCTAAAATTTAGGGATCCCCCCAATATGGGTGTCATATGAAAGCTTTTTTCGTGTACATCGCAAAAACGGTATCAGAATCTTCATGTGACTTTCCTATGCAAAGAAATGTGCATTTCAAGCTTTCAGCCCACACATGCACATTGTACAAGCATTTCATGATCATGCCATTTTGTTGATTGTAACTGTTTGTTCTGGCGGATCTAGCCCACACTTCAAGGCATCAATCCTTTTTGTGTGCGAGTCTAACCCTGATATGCGTGAGTTCTGGTCATAGGCGCCCAATCGGGCCATATAGGTGGAAGTGCAAACTATCTTTTCTCTAACCCATCGCGTGGGTCCACCATAACCTGTGACCACTCATCAGTGGCCAGCTCCAATGCATATCTAATTAGTGCAAAGGAAACAAATTTAATAAATCATTATATAGACAAATTAATGAAAAATGATACAAATTCTGTTTCTATAGAGTTGTGACAGCCCTCTGGCTTTTATTCAGCTGCCTCAGCTGAAAAGCTTCTTGATATGGCTGAAGAATGTCTGGGTAATCCTTCATGAATTTTTCATCTACCCACTATGCATCTGTTGTGGGTAGATTCTTGAATTTTAGTAAGAATTTTCGTGTCATGAGGCCACTTCTCGTGGTTCGATCCTTGTGAAACAAAATCTGTTCAGGTTCCAAGAGTTGCTTTGTTTCTTCAACTTCTGGGGGATCTTCAGTAATGGGTTCCTTTGGTTCTGGTCCTATGTAAGGTTTTAGCAAACTTACATGAAAAGCATTGTGTATTTTCCAATGAGCAGGAAGCTCAAGTCGATAAGAAACTTCATTTATTTTCTCAATCACTTTGAAGGGTCCAAAGTATCTACTGGAGAGCTTTGGAAAAGATGAATTTTGACCGGAACCTTGTTTGAGCCTGCTTTTATTTAACTTTAGCAAGACATATTGACATTTTTCAAAAGCCAAAGGTCTTCTTCGTTTATCTGCTTGCTTCTTTTGTCGCTCTTGGGCAACTTTGATAGTGGCTCGAACTTGATCCATTGCTGTTTTTAAATCTGAAGCAAACTCATCAGCAGCAAAAATCTTATCTTTAGTGCGAATAATTGGAGGAGGAATCACTTTACCCTGTACTATTTCATTTGGAGCTTTCCCTGTGGATGAGTGCACTGTATTGTTATAAGCAAACTCCAATAATGGAAGATATTTCTCCCATTGTGACTTATGTTCACTAACATAAGCTTTCAACATATCCAAAAGAGTGAGATTCATCACCTCTGTTTGGCCGTCAGTTTGAGGATGAAAAGCTGAGGAGAACTTTAAAGTGGTTCCCAAATTCTCAAATAAAGCACGCCAAAAGTTACTTGTGAATTTGGAGTCTCTATTTGAAATGATCTCAGAAGGCATACCATGTAATCTGAAGATATGTTGAATGAAAAGTCTTGCAGCTTGTGCGGATTTCAATGTTTTATGACATGGAATAAAATGTGATTGCTTGCTGAATCGATCAATTATGACCCAAATCATATCATGACCTTGAGGTGTTCTTGGAATACTTGAGATGAAATCCATTGTGATAGATTCCCATGGATCTTTGGGCACTGGAAGAGGTTGCAACAATCTTGGAGTCTTTTGCCTATCATACTTGGATTTTTGGCATATTAGACAAGCCTCAATGAAGTTATGTGTATCTCTTCGTAATGTTGGCCAATAAAAGTAGCGCTCAATTGCACTTAGAGTGGCTGCCCTCCCTCTATGCCCTGCATAAGGGGGTTCATGACTTTCTTTAAGCACCTTTTGTCGAACAGGAAGAGTGACATAAAGGCGATTGTTCATGAGAAGGTAACTGTCTTTGATGGAATAATCTGGATGAGAACCTTCTTGCTGTAAATTTGACCAAATTGCTGCAAAATCAGTATCTTCATCATAAGTATTCTTCATCGTTTGAAAATCTTCATGATGAGCCACTGTAATAGTTGCAATGCGAGGCACTCTAGAAAGTGCATCAACAACTACATTTTGTTTCCCTGGAGTGTACATAATTTGAAAATGAAACATAGATAAGAAATTTTTCCATCTTGCATGTTTCTCCTGCAAATGCTTTTGAGTCTTGAAATACTTCAAGCTCTGATGATCAGTTTTAATAAGGAATTCATTGCCTAAAAGATAATGTTTCTATATCTTCAAAGCATGAACCACTGCTAAGAGCTCATTTTCATAAATGTCATACCTTTTCTCCACATCATTTAGACGACGGCTTTCAAAGGCTACGGCATGGCCTTTTTGATTTAGCACTGCACCAATACAATCACCGCAAGCATCTGCTTCCACTACAAATGGCTTTACCAAATCTAGAATGATAAGAACAGGTCTAGAAGTAAGAGCTGTTTTCAGCCTTGTGAAGGCTGCCTTCTCTTTTTCCTTTCATTGGAAAGAGGTCTTCTTCTTTGTAAGGTTATGAAGTGGAGAAGCCATATGTGCAAAATATTTAATGAAGTGGCGGTAATAAGAGCATAAGCCAAGAAATGATCGCACCTCATGTACATCATGAAGATGAGGCCATTCTTGGATTATCCTGATCTTTTCAGGATCCATCTGAATCCCTTTAGAAGAGATAACATGCCCAAGGTAATTTATTTTATGCATGAAAAATTCACTCTTTTTACCATTTACCAAGAGTTGATTTTGTTGAAGTAATTGTAGAACAATCTCCAAGTGCTGATGATGCTCCTATTCATTCTTGCTAAAGACAAGAATATCGTCAAGGAAACTACCGGCATATTGTCGATGCTCTCTAAAGATGCGCTCCATCATTCGATTAAAGGTGGCTGGTGCATTGGTTAATCCGAAAGGAACCACCAAGAATTCATAAAGACCGTATGAAGTGCGGAAAGCAGTTTTATGTACATCTTGTGGTATTACCCTAATTTGATGATAACCATTCTTTAGATCAATGCAGTTGAAAACCTTTGAGCCTCCTAGACAATCCAAAATGTCGTCAATTCTGGGAATAGGAAACCGATTCTTCAGAGTGATTTTGTTGAGGACTCGATAATCAATGCACATCCTGAATGTACCATCTTTTTTTTGAACAAGAAGAACCGGTGAACAAAATGGTGAGCTACTTGGCCTAATTAGCCCACGGTTGAGTAGGTCTTCGACTTGCTTTCTGATTTCTTCTTGTTGAGGACGGCTCATATGGTATGGTGCTATATTAGGAGGAGAACTGCCCGGAATAATATCAATATGATGGTCTTCTAGCCTTTCTGGGGGAAGTTGATAAGGAAGATCTTCCGAAAAACAATCTTTATACTTTTCCAAGAGCTGAAGTCGCTCTTGGTTTTCAGCATTCATATTATCTTTTACATCAGTGACATAAAGTAAACAACATTGAACACAATCCTTAATTGCTCTAGAGACTTGCATATGGCTTACCATAGGTATGGTGTCTCCAGAAACTCTAGCTTGGATCTCGTACTTCTTGTCTTTGTTGGTGAGTTCTACCTTCTTTTTCTGAGAAAAGATGATTGAATCTACTCTATGATTCTAGGTCATGCCAAGAATCACATTGCAACCATCAAGGTCTCCGATACAGAAGGTATCTTCGTCACTGTAGCCTTGAATTTGAAACTTGAGCTTGCCAATGTAGGGTGTCACAGTCTTCACTGTGTCACCTTCATCGGCATTTAAAGCTTGGCGAACTTTTGCCGGAGTGTCCATCTCTTCATTCTTTAATCTTTAGCTAATTGCAAGGAAATGACATTTTCATTTGCCCCAAGATCTATCAAGAATAGTGCTTGCTTACCTTGCAACTGTCCCCAAGCTTTTAATATCTCTGGAGTGTGAGTTGTGTTTGCAACTACATCACTGATAGCATTGATTTTCACTGGCAACTTAGGCTTGTTGTCAGAAACCTTGCTTTGTCCTTTGTTTGGACATTGCTTCGCTATGTGGCCTGTTTGTCCACATTTAAAGCACTTCCCTTCTTTCATGAAGCGCTGCTTTTCTTCTTCGGAAAGTTGCTTTGCTTGTGGGTATAGATTGGAGCAAAATTGAGGAGCATTAGGAGGTGCATAGGGCTTCACCTTATTTTGATTTGATGGCTGCTTTTGCCGCTGTTTTTGTCCTTCATTTGGGGCTGAATACTCCTCATCATCAGCTACTCTCTTCTTATTATTCTTTTGGAATGATTTGTTGCCATTGTGTTCCATTTCCCATGTCTCAGCATGGTCAAGGAGTTCCCTGAGACTAGAACAATGATAATGATTAAGAGCAGTACGAAGTTTAAAATGCAAACCTCCTTGAAACTTCCTAAGCTTTTCCGAACTGCTGATCTTCTTGAAATGTTGGACCTTCAAAAGTAGCTCCCAAAATCTCTTGGTATAGTCACCAAGTGACTCATTTTTCCTTTGCCAAAGCCGATCCCATTCCATTTTTACATCTCTTTTGAAATGAACAAGAAGAAATTGGCTTTGTATCATGCGAACAAAGGACCGCCATGATTTTGGGGCAGCATGATCATATTCCAACCCCGTCCACCAAGTATGGGCTAAGTCGGTCAAATGTAAAGCTGCGTCCACGCTCGGATCTTGAGGTTGAAGATGATGAAGTGCTTGATGGGGATGAAGATGGAGACAAGGGTGAAGAATGTCGACGCCTTTGACGACGATGAGGTCTTCCACGAGAAGGGTGTGACTCTTCGTCACTAGGAGAGGGTCCATCAGAGTAGGCGCCATATGACTTTGAAGAAGAGGATGAGCTTCAACGCGACCTTTTTCTTTGCCTTGAAGTAGATGGGCTTCTTTCCTTGAATTCTTTGGGATTCTCAACTTTTTCTAGCTTGAGAAGTTGCTCACGAATTTGCTGATTCTCCTCTCTAAGAATTTGAATGACTTGAAGGATAGCACTCGACTGATCCATCGAGACTCTAAGAAAATATGCTCAAGCACTCAATGCAAGGGCTGAAAACAAACAAACTTATAATTGTAAGCACTACCAGTGTTGGGGTGAGGACCGAGCCAAAGCTCTGATACCACTGTAAACGCCCCGAACAACGTAGTATGCTTAACAATTATGATATTCGCTTGTTTTCGAAATTTAATATAAAAGAGAATGAACACTTAAAGCTGAAAATGAAAATTACTCACAAAATTACAGCCATGAAAATGTAAAAGTAATGGAGACAAGATTGAGGATTGAAGATGGGCAAAACCCCCCCCTCCCCCGAAGGAATGTATGTTGGTTTAAGCCTATGGAAGCTATGTGCAAGGCTGAATGTATATCTATGAAATGGGCTACTAAGAAAGTGAAAGCATTGGGACTTTTAGCTGAAAATGAAGACATTTTAGGGATCTTTTATGGGTTGAATATTAATGACACTATGGCTGAAATTTCAGCAACTATACATGCAGGAAATGAGGCTGAAAACAGAGTGTTGTCAGTATGTTCTTTGGACATGTATAATGTCATAGCATTGTTTGCTCAGTAGGAAGGATTACAATGAACTGAAGCACTTGTGGAGACAAAGTATAAGACAGTTGACAAAAAGGTGAAACCAATTGCTCTGCCACTTCTACCAGAGAGTGAGGGTTTATATGAAAAAGTGTCAAGGCAGCCAAGCTTACGGGATCCTAAAGATATAGGTCATCAATTTATATCTGAAATATTACAGGAATTGAAAGTTGGTGCAGAAGGGTTTCTTTTGCCTGTTGAAAGAGACAGTTTTATGCAGATGTTGGCCAGGCATGGAAATGCATTTGCATTTCAGCCAACTGAAATAGGTTGTGTGAATCCAAATGTTGTCTCTCCTATGGTAATATTTACTGTGCCATATGTACCATGGAACTTGAGGCCTATTCCAGTGCCTAAAGCTTACTTGCCAAAGCTGATGGATTTGTTAAATGAAAAGATTCGCATGAAGATCTTGGAGTCATTTTCAGCCTCGTACTCAAATCGTTGGTTTACTGTGCCCAAAAAGAATGGGGCTTTGAGATTTATTCAAGACATGCAACCGGTCAATAAAGTGACCATAAGAAATGTGGGCGCAGGTCTTGTGGTTGATGAATTTGCAGAGGCTTTTGTAGGCAGAGCGATCTATTCTTTGGGTGATCTTTACGCGGGGTATAATTAGTTTCAGCTTGCAATTGAAAGTAGGGATATCACAACCATAAGACTCCCTTGGGGTTAGTACGGATGTGTACTCTCCCGCAGGGTGCAACAAACTCAGTGGCACACATGACAAATGCTATGAATAGGATACTCAGGGATTTTATACCACAATTGACAATGCCCTTCTTGGATGATGTTCCAATCAAAGGGTGTGCAGTGGATGAAAAGAATGAAGAGATGGATGCTCATGGATGTAGACAGTTTGTTGCAGAGAGGATTTTGATGCGTCTAGAAGAGGTGCATTTAACTCTTTTTGGACAGAAGTCTGTCTTTGGAGTTGAAGAGGTTTTGATTGTTGGGCATATGTGTGGGCCCTATGGGCATAGACCATCACCAGCAAAAATAGATGGGATTGATAGGATGCAAGATGTATGCACGAATGTATCAGAGGTGTGTAGATTCTTGGGTGCATGTGTGTTCTATTTGATATGGATTCCTTACTTTGCATATGTAGCTGATGTTCTATATCAGCTTCTGAGAAAAGGTCAGAGATTTCATTGGGAAAGGAAGCATCAGAAAGCAATGAAGAAATTGAAGCAGCTCTTAAAATCTACTCCTACATTGAGAAAGTCTGACTATTCACATGGAAACCCTATCATTATTACTGTTGATACAAGCCCAATCGGGATTGGATGGGCAATTGGGAAGATGATGAGAAAGGGGAAAGATATGCAATTCGCCTTGGTGCTAAAGTATTGACTAAATGCTAGAGAAGGTATCCACAGGTAAAAAGAGAATTATAGGGAATTGTGACAGCTCTTGTAGTCATTGAGACCGATTGTTTGCCGATATTGGGTATGATTACTAGTTGTGCTACCCTAGACATTGCTATGCTCCGGTGGATTGCATACATCAAATCTTTAAACCCTGAATTCCAGCATATTGCGGGAAGAGATAACCCAGTGGCAGACATGTTATCTCGAGCACGTTATGAGAATGAAGATGGGATGATGGATGAGGAGGAAGAAGATGACTTTCTTGCGGTTGAAAATGATGTTGCAAGAGTGAATTTAGCAATGCAAGGTGTTGCTACAACATTAACAGAAGCTTGGAAAACAAAGAGAAGACACTTTACATGTTTTGCATTTTGTGTAGAAGTGTTTCTGGAAGACAAATATGTAGGAGAGTGGCTGAGAATTGGTCAATACCTCAGTACAATAACAAATAGAGATGAATGGTCAGATGAGGAGTTTAAGAAGATCAAGAGGAAAGCCTATGGGTTTTTCTTGAAAGATGGATACTTATGGAAACATGCTAAAAAGAAACAGAGTATGCCATTGCGAGATTTGGGTTTCGAGCAACAGAGAAGGAGCTGCTATTTTGATGCACGTTTTTGTTCTACGAAGAAACTCCAGGAGATCTAATGCTTGAAGATTGCTTTTGAGTAGTGCCAGACAAAGGATTTCAGGTTCGGTCTGTTGGTAACAACAAAGGCCCTCGTGCCTTTAAATGTGCTCGGGTGTGAACACACCCTTAGCACTTGTATTTACATATATATACCTATCTAAAAACCTAAAGGTACACACTCGTCATTGTACCTACAAACGTGCTCACTCTCTACTCTGCTCTCTCTCATTCTCTGTCTCTCCGCGCCTCAGGAACTCCTATTGTCTCGATCTTCGTGTTTGAAGCATCACTACAAACTGGTATCAAAGCTTCCGCTAAGGTGTTCATGTTTCCAAGGAGTGTCAGGTCGCAACACTTGACAAGTGAGCCAGGAGGAGTGCACGCTTCTGGAGGAGAAGCACAGGCAGGCATAAGTCAGTGAGCAGTTGACTAGCTGGGCGAGTAGGCAACTGTTTGATGAGCAGTTGACGAGCATGTGACGGGCTGGGCGAGCAGGCAATGGCTTGGCGAGCAGGCGACGAGCTGGACCAGCGGGGCATAACCAGCGGCGATGAACTGCAAGTGACCAGACCAAGTGTGAAGACACACTACACGGTGACCATGCGATAGCTGACAGGATTGGAGGCTCGCTTCATGGCTGTGCTGACAACCAGCGGGGCAGAACCAGCGAGCGCTGCTGACGTGCGAAGGCAGGCACGCGACGGACGGAACCGGCAGTGGGGCTCATGGCGCACGACTAACGGGTCAATGGACCTGTCATCAAATTTTTTTTTTCCTTCAAAATCTTTTGAAATTCCCCCCTCTAACCAAGGTTTGCGTGCGCAAGCACAAAATCTCAGATCTGTGCAAAATTGAGCCAAAAATTTGGGGCTTTTCCCGAATTTGGGGATCTCAATGCAGAATTGGACAATCTAACTCAAAAATTGCAAAGTCGGTGCACATTTGCTTGGGACTTTTGGGGCTTTTCACATTTTAGTGAAATTCTTTCAATTTCACTGAAACTAGTGCACGTAGGACTTGGAAAATTTGGGGATTTGTCCAGATTTGGTGTTAGTAAGATGCAACAGTGATATCTGTCTCAGAAATTGCAGGAATTTGTGACATTTTGTCCTTGACATTTGGGGCTTTTAATGTACATGCACAAATTGGGCTGAAACTTAGCCAATTTCTCGACATTGATGCACATTGGACCCCATGCTTTAGGGCTTTTGCAGTTTGGGCAAAATTTGTGTAGCATTTGGTCATTTTATGTACATGCAGGTTGAATTCCACGCAATTTGGACATCAACACTTGGAGAAATTTGGGGGTTTTGCTGAAATTGCTCTATTTTGGTAAAATTGGCTTGTTCTATACATGATAGAGAAAATGCAGATGTGTAGTTGATGCTTTGAGCACAAAAATTTTGGGGCTTTTGACCGTGCGTGTCAAATTTTATTCCCGTGGGTACATGTACAACAGAAAGTGCAGCTAAAATTTGGGATTTCTCATGTAATGTTATGCATATGCCTTTGGAACAGCTGTAATCAGTTGTGGAATGCTGCAGCACATGGTTTGGTGCTTCTGAAAATTTAATTACAGATCTGAAATTTGTGCTTCTACGTGGTTATTTTTTTCTGGTTGGTACTTGTTTGTACCTTGGTCACTTGGATGACAGTTTTGGGCCTGCATTTGCTGTTTTTTGGTCACATTTGGGCTGAGAATCATGGTTGGCAGCAATGACAACAGTAATTTGATGCACATAAAGAAGCTTGAAGGCGCGCATAACTTTGTAGTTTGGCAAAAGCAATGCTACAATATCCTGTTACAAAAGAAGCATGCAAAGCCGATCAAGACACAAGGGGCAAAGCCTGCTGATATGGAACATGATGATTGGGATGAGTTAAATGAGCTTGCACACTCAACCATCGAGCTATTGATTTCTGATGCCTTGCTGTTTAACATTGAAGGTTTGGATTCTGCATATGCTATATGGACTCGACTTGAAGAACTATATGCACAGAAAAGTGTTGCAAGCAAAGTGTATTGGCTGAAAAAGCTTATGAATTTACGTATGAAAGAGGGTACAACAATGTCTACTCATCCGAGTGAGTTTAACTCCATTTTCAGACAGCTGGTTGCCTTGAAGTTCTTGATTGATAAGGAATTTAAGGCTACTTTCTTGCTTTGCACTCTACCAGAGAGTTGGGATATATTCATGACTGCTAATTCTAATGTGATCCTTTTGTATGCTGATGTAGAGAGTGCTTTACTCATGGAAGAAATGAATCGGCAGAACAATGTATCTAGTAAGTCTTCCAGTACTTTGCATACTAGGGAAAGATCATAGCAGAAAGGCAAATATGATAGCAAGGGACGCAGTAAATCACGTGGCAAAGATGTTAAATGCCATCATTGTGGCAAGAAGGGTCACTTTAAACGTGACTGCTAAAAATGGAAGAAAGAAAGGAAAAGGTAAGAAGACAGATGATATCAAGGAAGAGAAGAAGGACAGTGAGCCTAAGAAGAGCAGTGAAAAAATTGAAGAGGCGAATGTAGTCACTCATGACAGTGATAGTGGGAGTGACGTATTCTTTGTCTCTTCACACTTTGGTGCACATACTTTACTTGCAGATACAGATGATGACATGGATACTTGGATTCTCGATTTAGGTGCTTCCTTTCATGTCACCCCTCATCGTTAGTGGTTCTCTGCTTATACAGGGGGTCGACATGGTATTGTCCATCTTGGGGACAACTATGCATGTGAGATTGCAGGTATTGATAGTGTGCAGTTACAGTTTCAGCATGGCTCTGTCTTTATACTTTAGCATGTACAGCATGTACCTCAGCTCAAGAAGAGCTTGATTAGCACAAGGTAGCTAGATGATGATGGTTTTTATACCACATTTGGTGATGGAAAATGGAAGATTTGTAAGGGAACTTGAGTGATTGCCAGAGGGTGCAAGAGTGATACTTTGTATCCACTTCATGTATCTAGTGTGCGTGTCCATGTTATTGCCGTGACCGAGCAGCCAAGTGTTTCTTTGTGGCATGGCCGGTTGGGACACATGAGTCAAACAAGAATGAAAGTGCTTTCTCGTTTGGATTACTTGCCTTGTCTTCGCTATGCTGATTTCGAGCATTGTGATCGTTGTATTTATGGTAAACATGCACAAATGTCTCATAAAAAGTCTCTCTTTGAAATCTTCTCCTCTAGAGTTAGTACATTTAGATGTATGTCAGATGCCAAGATTATCTTTAGGGGGAAAGAAATATTTTGTCACCTTTGTCGATGATGTACACGGAAGGTATGGGTTTACCCTATTCGTAGCAAGGATGAAGTGCTTGATAAGCTCAAAATATTCTTGGCATTGGTTGAAAATCAGATTGATAAGACACTTAAGTGTCTTCGCTCTGATAATGGTGGGGAATATGTGTCCAAGGCCTTTCAGGCATTTTGTGATAGCAAAGGGATAAAGAGGGAGCTCACTGCCCCTCATAATCTGCCCCAAAATGGAGTTGCAGAGCGTATGAATCGGACCATACAGGATAAGGTCCGTACGATACTGTCTCATGCTGCATTACCTTATGGTTTTTGGGCAGAGGCTGTTATGATAGCCGTTTACTTAATTAATCGGTCACCAAACAGGTCTTTGGGGGGGGGGGGGGGAGGGAGTTTCCCAAGAAGCGTGATCGGGCAAGCCACCTTCATATGCTCATCTAAAAGTGTTTGGTTGCGAGGCTTTTATGCACATTCGTAAAGAAAAATGCAGCAAACTTGAGTCGAAGTCCTGTAAATGCATTTTCCTAGGATATGGTGACGAGGGTGAAATGGGGTACGAATTGTGGGATCCCGAGAAAAGGAAAGTAATACGTAGCAATGACGTTATCTTTCGGGAAGATCGCATGCATAAACAGCCCAAAAAGACTGAGAAGGTCCATAGGGTTGTATTCTGGGAAGAAATACATTTTGGATAGCAAAATGTGCCCGCTGTATAGCAGTAAATACCTGCTGTAAATGAACCTGTAAATGCAGAAAATAATGTTGGAAATGATCAGCCAGCTATTGCTCATGATAATGAGCCAGTACATGTGCAAGAACAGCCTGCAAGCTGTTAATGCTGATTTGCAGGCTGAAATGCCAGGACAACATGCTGAAAATGGAAATTTGCAAGAACAGCCAGCAAACAATGATCATTGGCTTAGGAGATCGTATAGAGCTACTAGACAACTTGACAGATTTGTTCCTAGTGCAAACAATGTGGCTGATTATGTCATGTTGACAAATTGTGGTGAACCGTCTTGCTTCAAGGAAGCAATGGACAGACAGGACAGCAAGAAATGGTATAAAGCCATGTTGTCAAAAATGGAATCTCTTGAGAAAAATGACACTTGGGACTTGGTGCAGTTGCCTAAAGGGCAAAAAACACTTCCATGCAAATGGGTTTAGAAGATGAAGGTCACTTCTGGTTCCTCATCAAAGTACAAAGCAAGATTGGTGGCAAAAAGGTACAAACAGGAGCATGGAATTCACTTTGATGAGATTTTCTCTACTGTAGTCAAGATGACTACATTGAGAACCATTTTGGGCTTGGTTGCAGTTGAAGGTATGTAACTCATACAGATGAATGTAAAGACTGCATTTTCACATGGTGATCTGCATGAGGACATATATATGCAGCAGCCTGAAGGGTTTGTTAAACAAGGGAAAGAAAAGATGGTCAAACGGTTTGATGGTCATGGCTTTGACCTTTGGAAAGACCATATGCAGGGTATTTTGTTCCTAAAGGATTGTGAGGATGCTTTGCACGAAGATAAACCCGCACTAATGTCTGATGCAGATTGGGCCAGAATGAATAAAAAGGCTGTGGCTTACATAAAGATGGGCGTTACTGATGACATTCTGACAGACATTAAGGATTTAGATACAGGTTGTGCAATATGGGAGAAGCTGAAAACTACTTATGAGATCACCACACCTATTAATCAGGTGCATTTAATGCACAAGTTGGTGAATATGCGACTGGATTAGTCAAAGCTTGCAGTTGAGCACTTGAGTGCATTTACAAGGATGTTCTAAATCAACCCAAAGATGCAAATTTGGACTTTGATGATAGTTGAGGGCCATCTTTTTGATCATGACATTGCCTGACTCTTGTGAGACCTTGGTGGTTTCACTCAGCAATAACCCCAATCTCTCATATGATGGGGTGAGGGGTTCTATCTTAAATGAAGAAATGAGACATATGTCTAGTGGAGAAGGCAACAACTCAGCTTATAATGTAAGAGGTAGGGCTGAAAAGAAAAATGCAAATGCAAGGCAGAGAAACAGGAGCAAGAGCAAAGGAAAGGAAAAGAGTGACATTACTTGCTATCACTGTGGTTGGAAGGGCCACAAGAAACCTAATTGCAGGTATTACAAGAAGGAACAAGAGAGAAAGAAGAATGCAAGAGATAAAAAAAAGTTGGAGAAAAGACAGATGCATCGGAGACAACCAAAGGCAAAGAGAAGGCCAATGTGGCCTCTAGCGTGGTCATAGAAGAGCTTTCAGATACAGAGGCTGATGTATTATGTGTGGTTGATTATAATGCCCTTGTATGTCACATGCAAGATATGCAGATTACCAAGGCCAATGTGATTGATGCACTCTCGTCAGTTGATGATGGTGTCACTCAGACTTGGATTGTAGACTATGGTGCCTGTTTCCATGTAACTCCTTGCTTGGAGTGTTTTGCTATGCTCAATGCAGGTAGTTATGGAAAGATGTATCTTGGAAATAACCATGCTTGTAGCATTGATGGGATTGGCACAATACATTTGTCTTTAGACAATGGTCAAGAGCTTGTGTTGAAAGATGTTAGATTTGTGCTTGGCATTAAAAAGAGTTTACTATCTGTTGGTCAGCTTGACTTGCATGACTACACCACACTACTTGGTGGTGGTTTGTGGAAAGTGAAAAAGGGTTCCATGCTAATTGCAAAAGGAACCAAGAAGGGCACTTTGTATTGTTTGCATTGTAAAGCCTTGAATGGCAAGTTTCTTGCAGTTGCTGAAATTTGTAGCCACTTGGAGTTATGGCATAAGAGATTAGGCCATATGAGCCAAAAAGGACTTGATGTCCTTACCTCTCTGAAGAGGGTTCATGGAAAAGGCTCTAAACTTGATTTTCGTAATGAGTGTCAGTTTGGAAAGCAAATAAAAAATTCCTTTTACTTTGGTGTCTCACGTAAGTCCAATGTCTTGGACTTAGTGCATTCTGATGTATGTAGTATGCCCGTGAAATCGTTGGGTGGTGCTGCATATTTTGTTTCCTTTATTGATGATTGTTCCAAGAAGATTTGGGTGTACTTGTTGAAAAAGAAAAGTGAAGTGTTTGCTGTTTTTAAAACTTTTCATACATTTGTGACCACTCAGATAGGTAGAAAGCTGAAATTCTTGAGAACTGATAATGGGGGTGAGTTCACATCGACTAAATACAAGTCCTTTTGTGACTTGCATGATATTAAGAGGGAGCTTACAGCCCCTTACATTCCTTCTTTAAATGGGGTGGTTGAAAGATATAACACAACTTTATGTGAAAGAGTACGGTGCATGCTATCCACTGTTAATCTCCCTCATGCATTTTGGGGAGAGGCACTCAAAACCGTGGTTCACATTTGCAACCGCTCTCCAAATAGGTCCTTAAATAATGGCATCCCTGAGGAGGTTTGGTCTGGCAAATTGGCCTCATATGACCATTTACGCATATTTGGCTGTGATGCTTTTGTACATGTTAAGGATGAGCTAAGAAACAAACTTGACTCAAAATCCACCAAAGGCATTTTCATCGGCTATGGTGATGAGGGTGAATTTGGCAACAGAGTGTGGTTACCTCAGTCCAAGAATATTATTTGCAGCCGTAATGTTGTGTTTAATGAGGCAAAATTGCTGAAAGGCACTTTAGCCTCTAATGAAGATCTGAAAAAGGTGAAATTTCAGAGTTTGCAGCCACCCATTACTTCAGAAAATGAACCTCAAGGTGCTGTACCACAGGCTGAAATTGACGATCAGCTGGTTATTTTTGAGGTAGATGATGATGGATAGCAAATAGGAGCACAAGGAGGTCAAGGACAGCAAGATAGGCTTGCTGATTATAAAAATGCAGGTGCTGGAAATGAAAATGAAGGTGTTGTACAGTGTGAACAGCATGCTGAAAATGGTTTACAACAGCTAATAAATGCTGAAAATAATATACCTCTAGATGTAGACCAAATTCTTGAAAATGTTGATCATTGGGTACGTAGGTTTACACGCGTAAGAAGGCAACCACATAGGTTTGACCCCTCCTTGCATTATGTGATGCTTATAGATGAGGGTGAGCCTCTTACATACAAAGAGGCCAAGTCATGTGAGTTCAGCAGTAAGTGGGAGCTAGCTATGCAGGAAAAGATTAAATCTCTATATGCAAATGATACTTGAGATCTTGTGTCATTGCCCAAGGGAAGGAAGCCACTTCCAAACAAATGGGTATACAAAGTAAAGATAGTTGATGGGAAACCCAAATACAAGGCAAGGCTAGTTGCCAAAGGGTATGCACAAAAGGAAGGGATTGACTTCCAAGAGGTCTTCTCACCTATTGTGAAGATGACCACTTTATGTGTGCTTTTTGCTCTTACTGCTGTTTTGGATTTACAGCTATATCAAATGGATGTAAAAACAGCTTTCTTGCAAAGCATATTTTGGGCATGAGGATTCGTAGAGATAGAATGCAGAAATTGCTGTTTTTATCTCAAGAAAAGTACATTGGAAAGGTACTGGACAGATTTAATATGGCTGTAGCTAAGCCTTTTGGGGTACCCTTACCTCCTTATCTCAAGCTTAGCAAAGCCAACAGCCCGAAAGATGACACGGAAGCAAATGCTATGAAGGGAGTTCCTTACGCATCGACTTGTGGCTCTCTTATGTATGCAATGGTTGGTACTCGTCCAGATATTGCTAATGCAGTGGGAGTTGTTAGTAGGTTTATGTCAAATCTTGGCAAAGCACATTGGGAGGCTGTCAAGTGTATTCTTCGATACGTTAAGGGTACACAAATAAAAAGTATTTGCTATGGGAGGGGTGCACTTAGTTTGCAGGGTTATTGTGATACAGACATGGCATGTGACTTGGACACTCATAGGTCCAATAGCGGGTATGTCTTTAGAGTTGCTTCTATTGGGCATTTTCGTACTTTTGGGTGTTTTGCATATGCACACATTCCCAAGATACTCAGGAAGAAGTTGGATAACAAGGTTGCTAAATGCATTTTTGTGGGATAAACTAGTGAGAGCAAAGGATATAGATTATGTGATCTTGTCTCTAAAAAGGTATTTGTCAGTAGGGATGTGGTTTTTGATGAAAATCAGAATTATCCCTTACTAGTTTTGACACGTATCAAGCTGCCAATGATATATTTGAAGGGGGGTTGCCCATTTCTTTCGGTGATACAACTGGAGCTTTAGCAAGTGAACCTAATGTTCAGCTAGTTGCTCCATTGGGTAACGCAGAAAATCAGCCCATGGCTTATCTGAATATTCAGCAAAGTGTTGAATTTGAAATTCAGCAAGAGCTTGTACACAATGAAGAGGCTTGGCAGATGCTTAGATGGTATTTGCAGACTATGAAAGATAGTCATTTGGATGCTCCTATTGCCGGTTGTACTAGAAGGCAAGCTCATATGCACGATGGTACACTTACCATGGAGTTTGTTATGGCAGTAGATACATATGATGATGAGGCACCTGAATGTTTTGAGGATGCACAACATAGTGTGCATTGGATGGCAGTAATGCAAGTTGAGTTTGATTCCATCATAAAGAATCAAACATGGGATTTAGTTTCTTTGCTTGTTGGAAAGAGAGCCATTGGTATAAAGTTGGTCTATAAGCTGAAAAGGAATGCAGATGGATCCATTGACAAATATAAGGCTGGGCTTGTGGCCAAGGGCTATGCACAGAAGAAAGCCATTGACTATGAGGAGACATTTGCTCCTATATCCTGCATGACTACCATTAGGTCTATGGTTGCTTTGGCTGCCCATTTATGGATGGACTATGCATGAACTTGATATAAAGACTGCATTTTTACATGGGAAACTTCAAGAAGAAGTGTTTATACAACAGCCCATTGGTTTTGCAGTTGAGGGATCCGAGCACTTGGTTTGCAATCTAAAAAAGCTTTATATGGTTTGAAACAAGCTCCTCGAGCTTGGTATGCAAAGATTGATGCTTTTTTGCTTAGCCAAGGGTTCATAAACAACTCATTAGAGTCTACCCTTCACGTATGTAAAGAAGGGGGATCCTTGTTGGTCATATGTCTATATGTTGATGGTCTTTTGCTTATAGGGACACATGCTAATCAGATTTCAGCATTCAAACAAAATTTGTAGCAAACTTTTGAGGTGTCAGATTTGGGGTCTTTGCACTATTACTTGGGCATTCATTTCATTCATGATGCTAGAGGCATTGGATTGTCACAATCGAGATACATTGGTAAACTTCTTGAGAGATTTGGCTTGCAGGATTGAAAGCTAGTTTGTACACCAATGGAACCTGAACTAAAGCTATCATCGCATGATGACAGTGACTTGTTTGATATCCACACATATGCTCCAGTAGTTGAATGCCTTATTTACCTATGCAACACAAGGCCAGGCATACAGTTTGCAGATTCAGCCTTGAGCAGATATATGCATTAGCCACACATGTCACATTGGGCAAGCTATCAAGCGTGTTTTCCGATACTTGCAAGGTACTAGGACTCTTTGATTGCTTTATGCCAAGGGGGACCAGTGCACTTACATCTTTATAGTGATTCTAATTGGATTGGTGATTAAGATTCTCGTCACTCCACTAGTGGCAATTATTTCTTTCTCGGCTCATCTTGTATCTCTTGGCTTAGCAAGAAACAATCCACTATTGCCACATCGTCGTGTGAAGCTGAATACAAGGTAGCTTTCACTACCACAATTGAATGCGTATGACTTAGATGCTTGTTAATTGATTTGAATGTATTTGCCATGGAGCCTACTCCTTTGTTCATTGACAATTAGAGTGCCATTGCAGTGGCACGGAACCCAATGTTTCATGCATTCACGAAATACATTGAGATCCATTATCACTTTGTGAGAGAGAGGCTACATGTAGGTGATATTAGCCTTGTCTAATGTTTTACCATCAGTAATATGGTAGAAATCTTCACCAAAGCTTTTCCTTGTGACAAATTTGGGAGCCAGGATGTATACTAGTTACATATGACCAGGTGTAAGGATTTCACAATGCTTTAGATTTGATCTTCTTTGGTGGATGATCCTTGTATCTTGATCACTCTTCGCTCTAGGGCGGTTTATTGGGTTTGACTCACGTCTACGCTCACATAGGAGTGTTGATGATCTTCAGTAGGACACTGATGCACTTTTTACTCTGTGTACAAGAGGTTTCCCCCATATTTATTTCTTTTATTTTATGTGTCTATGTTGCATAATTTTAGGCACTTATCGTGTTTCACACTCTTCGGGATTGAACACTCTCTTACAACCCTAAGGTTTAACGGTTGTACTTTGTACTTGCACCTCATGCTTCAGACTATTGCATTGGGTATCGTGCTCTGAGACTCTACACTGTCAACTGTACTCTTAGCTAAGCTTCGATCTATACTTCCTATGATATCAAGTTCTTTCCAAGGCACCTTACTGGTGGATTGGTCACTCACTCGTTGGGTATCCATAGTTTTGTTTTGATGGTCTTTGTGGTATGGACTAGGATGACTCATTATCATTGTATCATTGTGTTGTATGAGATTGCCTATGATTTGAGAGAGGGTGTTAGCACATTAATCAGCTCATGAGTGAGTTTGAATTCAGTTTAGTGGGCATGCCACACAAGAGTATATTTAATGCATTTTTTTGGTGCGTGTTTTTTGTGATTTTATGCCATTATTTTATGGTTAACTAACATTTATTATTTTTTAATTGCTGGTTGACTCGATCCAAATTTAGGCATATTTTTACCTATTTATTATTGGGCTCCCTCTCCATATTCATTCATCACTTGCAATCTTCCAAAGCAAGTCCTACTGGAGAGAGGGAGCTAGTGCTAGTGTCTATACAATCAGTGTCACAGAAGGGGGGGGGGGGGTGGGGATAAAAGTGTCAATCCTAAATCACTGGGGTTCAAAAAATATAATTATACAAATGAGAGACAAAAGAAGTCGTAGGCAAGAGAAGTATGCAAGAGAGAAATCAAATTGTATCTTATATTACTTGCAAAGAGCCTTTGCTTGAACTTCAATATCACTTTCAAACTTATAACCTTGTGACCAAGACAATAGCTCAATCAAACAACACTTTTGAGACCATAACTTAGATCAACACTTTAGTCCAAAAGCTTTAGTCATCAAAAGACATCAATGTCTACACAAACAATGCAAGTAGGACCTCAAAATTGTCCTAGTATAAATAACCCTAGGTAAGATTCTATGTAAACTCTTCATTTAGCACTTCAGCTTGCAAATCTCTATATAACAACAATAGAATAGTCCGAAATCTATCACAATCGTGTATCCATAAGCATCTATTAGTCTTCTCCTTGTTTACTTCAGTGTGTTTCTTGAATTCGTTTTTCTTTGTATAGACTCTCTACCCAACTACAACTTGCTTTGACCATAACTTTGTCATAGGTCATGTAGTACTCAAATCAAAGTGAATAGACCTGTTCGACAAGGTAACATAGGTAGAGTTGCAAAAATTCTCCTTGAATAGTCGAAAACACAGTTTTTTTTGTAAATGTGACACTTTTTGAGATTTTTCGGCATGTGTGACTTGCAACACTCAAAACAAATCCTTGCATGTGGCCTGTGGGTACTGTTTATCTTGGCAACATTATGATGCTACAGTGAGACATGTGGGCACTGTTTATCCAGGATGACATGTGGCCTGTGGGTACTGTTTATCTTGGCAACATTATGATGCTACAGTGAGAGGAAGGCTTACTGTTGAAGATGCTGCAGTTGTTTTTGCAAGTTCCTTTTCTCCGTCATTCAGTTGTTTCAACCTTCATTGGTTCATGACATTACTGCAATGGTCACATGACATGACCTTTTTAAACATGGGACGATTCCAAGTACATGGGAACTCTCTATTATGTGCAATGCTATCAAGAGGCGGAGGGTTAGTCCCGGGGTGAGAGAGAGAGAGAGAGAGAGAGAGAGAGAGAGAGAGAGGGGGAGAGAGACAGGTGTAGAGTGGAATTATGTAGTCATTACTTTGTTCTTGATTGATGCAGACGGAATTTTTGGAGCCATGATGCAGGTACATGCTATGTTTTATGTCCTTGAATCAGACTCATTCTGATATGTTTTAGTTTTTCCATGACATAGAAACTACTGGCTTGCAGGTTCACTTAGTGAATGATGGACCTGTGACAATGCAGCTAGATTCTGCAAAAATGAATGGCAAAGAGTAATCAAGGCCCCCCAATCTCCACATGAGTTAATTCTTCTCAACTGGTTATATGGATAGTTTGATATGGCCACTCTAAAAGAAGGGTGTATATTAGGCAAAACAGTGTATTTTATTCAAGTTCAAAATAGAGGACTATTTTATCGTTTCCAAAGTGGATTGATTTATTACTGGATGTCTGATTGAAACCTTTCTAGCATATCTGTAAGATTACTTGGTGCAGTGACTTTTTGTAGAGTTTTGGACAATCACTGTTTCGTGACCTGATCTTGAATTTTAAATAGCACATGGCTTGTAGAGTTCAAAATGGATGGCTTCTACGTTGAGTGTGTAAGCTTGCATTTTTGGATTTGCTTTGCATTGTTTTACGTTCTTTTGCACACGGCCTTGGTCTTCCTCTTCAAGGGTGATTGTAGGACAAAAAAAGGGGGTATGGATTCAAGGAGGCTACAAAAGACTATGGACAGGTTTATTGATTAGAGCTTCTTTAATGCTTAGAATTGACTGTCAGTTGAACTTCCATTTGGGTAATGTAAAATTGAAATTTATTGATTTTAGTTATCATCCTCAAGGAATGCACTAATTGTCCTCCTTTCTTGTTCAATGAAATGTGGGTGCTCGAGAGTGCTTGAGCATTGCCTTGAAGGAACATGTGTGCACATGTATGCGAGCACACAAGGGGGGGGGGGGGGGGGGAAGAGAGAGAGAGAGAGAGAGAGAGAGAGGTTGTATCAACATCCTTTTGGACTACTCAAAGGTGCATAGGACAAAGAGATAAACATTAAGATTTAGTTACAACCCACTTTGGGGTGTCGTAGGCACAAAAAGAGTACATAATATTAAAGCTGTAGCTATTACTAAAAATATATCATAACCTAAATGTAACTGAGTGCTTCTTAGGCTTTCTAAACTCCTCTATGATAAAGTACCCATCTATCCTCCTTTTTGGTTGCCTTCATCTTGGGCAATTTACTTGGTCATCTTGCAAGTTGTGTTGGTGGAAGCTCTTCTATGATCTATGCTTTGGTCTCTTGAAATAGTTTGATTGCTCCAATACTTCAATTTTATCGTGCGTACTTTCAAACTTTAAAGTTGCTTGATTCTTTTGTAACTTGATGGTTTCATGGTATTATCTACTTGAACACTTTTCTTTTAGGATTGGCCTTATTTTGGTCTTTAGCCTATATGTTATCCTCGGTGATCTTAAGTGTCTAGTTACTCTAATATTTCTTCATGCCATCCATCATGAGGCCTCCTAAACATGGATGGAATGCAATCTTCATTTGCACTATAGCTTTATTAACTAAGATTATGTTTGCCATACCTTGTTTATTTGCCTCCTTGTTTTGGTTTCCTTTTGGACTTTCTCTTGCAATTTGGCCATTATTCTTTTAACTTCACCTTTAGTCTTCTTATTAGTTGTTACCAACATTTTCTCCAACTTTGCCAAGCGCAAGTCTTTTGGCAAGTGAGTATATCTTGTTGTTAGGAAAAGAGCTAATGTCAAACCCTAACCCTTGGGCGTTAACCTTGCACCATAGAGAGGTGATTAGTGAGATTAGAGACCATTCAAGCTTGTATGTGTGAATTCTCCATATGTAAAAGAGGGTGGAGGGATAAGGGAGGGGGAGAAACAATAAGCTTAAGATGAGATTGTGCAACAAGGTTAATTTAAAACCATGAATTGAGAAGACAAAAGAGTAAAACTCTATTAAGACTAGAAGTGATTGAGAGAAACTATGAGGAAAGTGTATTATTGAGCTAAGAGGCAATTAAGAATGTATTGGTGTGATGAGCTAAGTGATAAATCTCCCATCCGATGTAGTGAATGTGACCCATAAGTAGATATATGAATCCACAACCTCCACATGTTCTCTCAAGTTGAAGATTGATCTCCTCAGTGGGGCTAATGTGTGGAAGATCAAGATCTTGGTTTTCCAAGGATTAACTGCCAACCCATGCTATGTGCAAAAGTCATGAAGTGTATGAAGATGTCACTATAGACTCTCTTGTGACTCAGAGACCAAAACAATATCAAGATCTTGGTTTTCCCAAGATTAACTACTGACCCATGCTATGTGCAAAAGTCATGAAGTGCATGAAGATGTCATTGTAGACTCTCTTGTGACTCAGAGACAAAAACAATATCACCAACATAAAGCATAATATTGACCAATATACTTGCTATCTTTGGGACCCCATCACCTCATGCGATGTAAACTTCTATTTTGTCGATGTAGCGTTTGAAGAGTGTAGGGGAGAGGGAACATCCTTGCTTCACTTTGATGGTGCTAGAGATCATGTTTGAAAGTGCTTTTGGACATCTCACTTAGCTAACCACCCACTTGCACAGTGCATAGATGTCCCAAAACATGCCAGATGGGATCCCTAGTGTTTGCAGCCTCTATAGTGGTCTATCTTGTGGAACTGTATCTAAGGATTTTTGAAAATCCACAAAGTAGCAATAGAGCCTCTTCTTTCTCACTTTTACTTGCTCAATCATGCTCCTGAACGTGAACCCATCTTGTTGCTCTCAATCTTCCTCTCTTTGCATACGCATTGAGCTTTGCCTTCATCACTGCTCCATATATCTTTGCCAACATGTGGCCCACCATGATGGTCTTGTAGTCGTCCAAATCTAAGGGATCCTTGACTTATGGATAGTAATGATGGTATGCATGGTCTAGCCATATGGTAAGCCTTTTACTAGAGCCCTATTAAACATAAAAGCAAGGAGAGGAGCCAAAATATCCATTGCATAAATGAAGTGCTCACCCTATATACTTTTGTGATCCATGGATTGATCATGTTGTATAGGTGCTCCATTGCTCTTCTCACCATATCATATGTAAAGAAGGTGGATATGGAGGGCGCAACTCTAGTGGGGGTGAAGAATCGGTGGCTCGTGTGGTACATCATATAGTGCCTATGCATAGGAGTATTGGGCAGTGTGGCTCGTGTGGTACATCATATAGTATTGGGCAGTGTGGCTCCCACAGTCTGTGGCATCCATGTGGCTACTTCTCTTTTGTGCCATGTGGCTACATCTCTGCTCCTGAATAAATGGTAAAGATCCCAATACTATGCCTCCTCATTTTCTTGCCATTTATGGCGAGTGAAGGTCATCATGGGCCTTGTGAGCCCCTCATTGTAATAGATCCATGTCCTCTCTAGCTCCGGAGGTTCCTACATAGCTCTTTGCACTCATAATTATATCACTTGTTTTGGTGCATGGTTCTAGGTTATGTAAGTTCGCTAGTGTTTGGAGTGCAAAAAGCTCTAGAGAGGAGCTTGAGTGTAGGATGGAGGTGAGCTAGGAGGTGAGTGTCCCTAGGGGAGCAATATGCTCAAACAGTGTATGCCCATCATAGACATGATGGGTTGTATATGTCAGCTAGCTCATATGTGAAGTGGAAAGTGGTGGGATGGGTGTGGGTGGTGACTAGTACTTGTGGGTGCAGGAAGGAGGATATGGTGAGGGACAGGTAGGTATGATCTACTTCAATTGGACAAGGAAGGATGGTGAAGCATCTAACTAATTCCATCGTTGCAATGGAAACTAGTACGCAATCCACCATATTATAGCCAGACAGCTAGAAGCAAGTGAATGCTCTAGATCTAGGCCATTTCTTCATCTCCTTGTAAATAATGAGATGGTATCATGACCCTAGCTCTAGTAGGTACTGGTGGTAATGAGTACAATCTCCTCTAGTAGCAGTTAATACTCTGCTTGTGCATGTCACCTCTACATCCATCAGTTGTAGCCTCCCTAGATCCTTAAAATCATGTGTGTCACATTATCTGCTACTCCTATATGATCAACACTACTACTTTTGACCCTCAGGTGGTGCTCTAATGTCTCATGTTGCTCCTGTATGTGGACTCCCATATATATCCATGTACTCAAGGAAATCACGTGCATCCTGGTAAGATCATTGTCTCCCTTAGAAGTCCGTGTAGTACAAGCTTTTCCTTCATGAAGGCCATCCTCTCCATCTCATATCAGAATCTCATGATGTGCATGCACATTGCATTCTTTTCCCAACTCTCCACGATTTGGTAAAGGGAAATGTATCTTCCTCCTTGTATATGAGGCATATGCACAAATTGTAACCATCCTCCTAGAGCAATGAGCCCTCCTTGCTAGGTACACCATTTACCCTTATGTTCAATCACCTCACTTGTCGCATAGTCTCTTCTTCAAGCAGGGCATTGACAATGTGCACTTCCTTTTATTATCTTTTCCCACCTCTTTTTGGATATTCTTATTCACTACCACTACCCATGCTTGTTGCATAGCCTCGAGCTTAACACCCATCGTCTTGGTGATTTCCTCCTTTGTAATGGTGATCATGTCTTCTTGGATTCCCCTTTCTCTCATCCACTGCTTTTCGGTGCCATAATATCCTCTTTTAATTGCACGATTTCCATTAACATGGCTACTTTCTCATTCCTCCATTCTTCGGTTTCAAGTTTTGTATTCTTAGTCTAGTAGGCCACCTTGCACTTGATTAATGTTGTTGTCTAGGGTTTTTTGGTATTGTTGATTAGCATTTTCAATGCTTTCTTGAATATGTCTAGCTTTGCATCCATATTCATCATCAATTCGTGATGATTTTAATCTATGTTGTTATTTTCTACATTCATTTTCCCTCCATGTTTGCAAATCCATGGTTTCAATAATGATGCACAGAGAGAGAGAGAGAGAGAGAGAGAGAGAGAGAGAGAGAGAGAGAGAGAGAGAGAGAGAGAGAGAGAGAGAGAGAGAGAGAGAGAGAGAGAGAGAGAGAGAGAGAGAGAGAGAGAGAGAGAGAGAGAGAGAGAGAGAGAGAGAGAGAGAGAGAGAGAGAGAGAGAGAGAGAGAATGATAAAACTACAACTTATAATTTGGGTTAGAATCCACTTTGAGAAATTTTAGCTAAAATCCACTTCAAGATGCCATTGGGAGTGAAAAAAAAATGCTAAAGCTATGAGGATACTGCACAAATCAATGACCTTAAAGTAGACATGTACCTGGCTACTTCAAACCTCCCATGATGGCTTTGCCACCTCCATACATTGTCCATTTTCTTTCTTTTCTAGTTGCCTTCATCTTGGTGATCTCACCTAGTCATGCTTTGAATCGTGTTGATCTAAGCTCATTTGTGATCCACATTTTGGTCCACTTGAAATATATTGATCGATTTAAATTTTCAACTTCCTATTATATGACCTCGAATTCCAAAGTTTATTTATTCTACCCTTTCTTGGTGATGTGCTATGGTGTCACTTAATTGAACCCTCACTTTTCCAACATTGATCTTAGTTTGGTCTCCAACTTGTTTAAGTCTTCACATTCTTGGTGGTCCTCATTATTTAGTCCCTCTTTCATCTTGGCGTGTCCTTATACAATGAAGCAACATGATAACATAGGCCTACTATCTTAGAGACAACTTACGAATATATGTGGTAACAAAGCGACATGATAATGTAGGTCTACTATCTTAGAGAGAACTTATGAATATCTATGGTAAGGATTTTATGATCCATTAATTCATTAGCACATACTGTAATAAATTAGAATCAATTTTTTTTTTTGTGGAGTATAGACCATGTTTTAGAGGATATGATGGGTGCTTATGCCTTTCCCATGTACAATTTTTGCATATGGAGATCAATGAGGCTGGGTTAGATTGGATGGAATGTTTCTAGTCTTGGCATTGCGAGGAACTTCAAGTTCCAAAATTTAATTTCCCTTGATAGAGATTATTTTATTTCCCTTGATAGACAACATGCATAAGGTAAGGCCAAATCTTTGTGTACTTCATTAGTTGGTGCAAGATTGATGATTTGGTAAACTGTGGATGTGCATGCGGGTGCCCCATAGTAGAAGTAAAGAGAGTGTAATAAGAAATTACATTATTATGATCTTACCCAATTGCATAGTACAATCATTTCAATGTTTTCGGATTGCATAGAGTAGGCTTCATTTCAAACTGAGGTTCATGCAATAATTCTTGTAATACATAATGATATGTTCTACATGTATCAAGGCAAACATGCATTTGCTTGTTGAGGACAAGTTGAAATAATATGGTGGAGTTTGTAGTGCCATATGGGCAATGACTGCTTGCTTAATGTTTTAACTTTCTCTAATGGTTATAAACAACTTAACTAGTCACCAACTAGGTATTACTTAGTCCCTAGCCAACTAATATAATGCTAACTAGCTACCTAGTCAACAACTAAAAGGTCTCAAATAGACTACTTTCTCAATAAGTCAAGCAATTAATACCTTTTGAAAACTAGCAAGCATTGACAAGGTAAGAGTCCATAACTAGCTACCTAGTCCCTAATTAACTATCTATCCACTAGCTTTCTACCTAGCTAATAACCAAAAGACAACTATAACTTGGAAAATTGTATTCTATAGTGGGAGATTGCATAGTTTCGTGAAAATGTTTTATTGTGTCTTGTTTGTTGATAATTCTCACAATGAATTTTTCTACAAACAAATCTTTACATTCTATAGCAAAGGTCATATCTTTGTTCTTATTTTAATATTGTATGGGTCCATAATCTGACCATAGCTTTGTTGAAATGGAGAGATTCCTCTTTCTTGTAGCTTATCTTTTCACATTATTGCATCCCATCCTACTCTAAAGATGTTCCCTTATTCTCCACAATGATGATTGCACGTACAACAAGTTTTCACACTTATCTGACCCTTTCCTTTAATCTTGTGGCATTGACCATGTCTAAATACCACTTTGAAGCATTTGGATTTTCTTGGTAACACCTTCCATTCTTAACTTCTTTAGGTCCTCTCGACTCTCTCATCCCATTAAGCATTAAACACTTGGAGGAATCTTGCCAATTGGATTTTGGCATTGATTTTAGATATAACACCAATCCATTGAGAACTCATTGGGGTCATGTCTAATAATGGTGGATGATATATGAGAGAGAGAGAGGAGAGAGAGTGTGTGTGCGTGTGAGACAATGCTTTCTTTGTCCCATGGGTCGGTAGCACGACAACTCACACAAATAACATGATTCGCAGGCACGCAACACTGCGTCATGTCTTGAATACGCAACAAAATCCAACTTGCAAGATATGCCAAGAAGACGCCATTGCATCATAGCATCCACCCTTCATGTCGTGTCGCATCACGAGCAGTCACACCCTTGATATCCTTCCCGTGTTGCGACTCGCTCACAACATGCATAATGCATTTGTTTAACTCACACATGGGTAACTTGGCGTTTGGAATCATCGAATCATGGCATGGAAGAGTTCCGAGCACAAGGATCCACTTTCAACCATCTTGGACCTCGACACCACGGGGGCCACACGGGTTAATCCCACCTCTCCTCATTGTCTCAACTCCTACGAGCCACGTCAACTTGAACTCGAAGCAGGGGGCCCAACTGCCTCGCTCAAAATGAGAACCGGCAAAAATGATGGTTGCTCCATGAGGCACGACCACCATGGAGGGAGGGAGACATGGGGTTGCCCAAGCCACACACTCTCTTCCCTCATACTTACCCGCCCCCCCCCCTCGATTGGAGAGAGAGAGAGAGAGAGAGAGAGAGAGAGAGAGAGAGAGAGAGAGAGAGAGAGAGAGAGAGGTTGTTAGAAAAGACCTCTAGTTTAATATTTCATACTAATAGAATGAGAATGAAAGAAAATAGAAAATATATATTTATGTCTACAAAAGTCCGAGATGACCTCTTAGACTTGAACATAGAGTACAACTAAAATGATTTGATAAACTCTTGTAATTTGCAGCAACATCATTAAAATAAATATGTTCAATCATGCAAAATCATTCATGTGAAAGGGTCATTAAATTGTCCTGCAAAATGTTTGGCACCTAGCATAGACAATGTTATTCCAAAGGCTTCTTACGGTAAGATTTGTGCAAAAGACTGACACCTAGCACAAACAATGTTGTAATACAAATATGGCTTTCTATAATGAAGCATCCAAAGTCAATTGATCCATCTAGGAGTACCTTATATGTGAAATTTAGTATGCAATTCCAATTTTGTTAAGTGTTAATCTACTTTAGGCCTCAAAGTTCTTCACATAGCTTATAGTAAGGTTTTGGCAAGAGATCAAAATCTAGTATGGAGGGTGTTGTGCTATAAGTATGGCTTTCTAGTATGAAGTACACAAGTCATAAAAGCATAATTGGAATCCAAGGCTACTTCCAAAATCAAGCAAGCCGGAAAAAAGATTCTCCTTTTCCAATCGACATAACCATTTTTAAGGCTCATGAATATGCATTATGCTAACCAACAAAATGAAAGCATCAAGGACTAGCTTATTTTAATGGGTTGCAAACATAAACATGAGAACTTACACAATCTAATTGTGATGTTTACACACCACATGAAAACTCTAACTATCACAAGCCCATACCTTTAAATTCATTCAACAAATGTTAAATAATATACATCTACAAATGTCAAATAAAATGGTAGCAATGACTCTTAAATGTAAGTCTACCTTTGAATGCCATTATAGCTTATGCACCTTCTTCATTTGATGCTTAGGACTTATTTCCCTTGAAATACACATACTCATTACTTCAATAATATTCTCAATGGAACACAACTTATTCACATTGGACTCCTTTTTCTCCTTGATATGGCAAGATTGTAGCATCGAACTACTTTAATTCCATTGTTAAGGATGGTTGAGATCATTGCTCTTATGTATTTTGACCATTTTGGAGGATGTATGTGACATGTGCTCTTACATTGGTCTTTAGTGATCTTATTTTACCTCTTTCCTTCAATTCTCTTCTTATCTCATACTACAATCTATTAATTCTTCTCTCTATCTTTTGAGAGGACAACTTTTGTTCACATGCGAATCTTAAGTCTTTATTTTACTCTCAAGACCATAGTCAATATTTGGCTCTTGTTTTGTAGTCAATGTTCAAACAAGGGTCATTCTCCATGCATTACTTGGGTCCATAATGAAAGTTATGGACATGCTTTTTGTAATCAATGGCCAATGGAGCTCAACTCTAGTCATGCTCTTGCATCGGCCTTTCGGCCTCAGGATCTATTGGAAACAAATATTTTCTTATATGCATGTGCAACTAACTTAGCATTTTAGTCACCTCCAATCTACCCTACACGGTGTATGCAATACCCTCAAGGACACGTGCATTCAAAATGCAAGTAAAAAAGATCAGGGAAACTTAAGGAGACTTGTAAGAAATCAAAACCATCGACATAGTTATTATATTAGACTACTACTCAAGAGCTATGATACAAGTATCAGCAGGTGAATTCGCCAGCTTCTAAGCGTTTTTAGAAAACTGACACAGTTCCCAAGTAAACTTTTTGAATATTTATACATTGAGATCTCCTCAAAGAGTGCTTTCAGCTGTTAAAACCTTGGGTACCAAAACATGCCTTTGATCCCTTCAGGATCTGCTTCAAATCCCAGATTTTTGTAGAAGTCTACCACTGTTACGAGAGCACAGCTGATCTTAGAACATAATGACAGGTGAATGAAAAAGCCCCTACCAAACACGACATTCAACTGCTGGCAAGACAAGCAAACAGATCCTGTTTTTCCTTATTTCCAAATGCAGAACATTATATGACATGACCAGAAATATATCTGAACAAGTGTTCAGCCTCTGAACATTTTCCTATTTCTTATCCAGTTTTTTGAAGTTTACCTTGAGCATCAGCAAATAAAGTAATGTTTCCTATATTCCTTCTGAGCAATGCCCGCACCATTTGCTCTACCAGTGCCTTCCCTAATCCTTGTCCCTGCAATCCACACGTGGTCCATAAAGCCATATTCAAGAGTTCTGATTGAAAGCGGGTTATGACACGAATTAGACATGAACAAAATATACAGCAATCATCATTTCTTATCAAACATAGTAATGTGGAACTTTGGTAAGCTCCATTAAGGAGAAGACAGCTGAATTATAAACCTTTGCATCCAGATCAGTGCATCTCACCCTGCTTAGCACACAATGATTCATTTGCGCACAGGACAAACAAGACCGTAAACATATGCAGTGATCATCGAATCATATAAAGCTTACTTATGTACTTTGTACTCACCTGATATAGTGGGTCCACTAACACATCCCAAATTGTTGCATTGAATACATGATCTGATGTTGCACGAGCCAAGCCAATAAGCTCACGCTTCACTTCTCTACGGCTACCATCTAGTTTCAAGAGTACAAGGAAACATGCATGTCTCAACTAACAGAAAAATACCTATGTATCCTTAGGTAGAAATTATGCATTTTTAAATTGAACTCGTCTACAATCTAGATTTAAACCTAGCCACTAATGTGAGTGGTTGGCATGCCATAGTGTACTCAAAAAATGGGCTAGAACAAAAAGGCTACCATCTGTATGATCCAATTGAGTGCACTTGTGGGTGGAACTCATTAGGGTCAAAGTCACACAGTTGGGATTAATGTGTGGGCTAGACTTGCAAAAGCAAATAATTACAATCAATAATATGGCATGATCATAAATGCTTACTCAATGTGCATATGTAGACTGAAAGTTTCTTATGCATATATCTTTCCAAGAACATAGAGATTCTATTAATGTTTTTGTTGCAATCTAAACGGGTCCTTGAAATTCACATGATCCCTAAATTTTAGGATCTCCAACGAGCCTAAAAATACTAATTGTAAGAAGAGAGGATAGTAAATTTCATACCTAAATTTGGTTATTTCTCTGTTTAGCAGTACTTAGCCAAAGAAGGAAAGCGTTAGGTGAGAGACATGTGTCTTAATTACTAGTCATTCAAGCTTCCAAGTGCCCCTCCACTTGTCTCGCTTCATGATATGTGGTTAAACACTTCTCTTGTGTAATTCCACCTTCATTCCTCATACTTACAGCCCTCCTTTTCTATTAATAGCTCCCTTTCATCTTTTTTTTGCTGTAATTTGCCACATAACAGCTGAAGATAGCCATTAAAATGGCTACAATGATCCTTTTTACCATCTTCCACCTCTTCGTGATCAAATTCCTCACTCTCTCCTGCTAATTTCTGCCCAAATCTGTCTCTATGGTTTTGATGATTTCCCAACATTTGTATCATAAGTCACAAGAGTTTGTTTCTTCAATTTCTTGACGTTATTTTACCATAACATAAAGAAATAACTTAATAGTTAAGTGGATCAATTATACGAGGTACTAAGGCCAGATACACACCGGGCTATGGACGGACGCAGGGTGGAAAAAGAGGCGTCCACTGCCCTACGTGTCAAAACGCCATTGGGCCCGATTTTTACGGATGGCGGACACTTTTGGGCGGGGGATCTCCCCCGTCCCGAAACTCGGGCGCGCCCAATGTACAAGACGACAACACATTTCTCCAAAAATTGGCTTATAATGGATTTTGGGTTGAAATTTGATCAATAGGTCTCCTAGCATGCCATTAGATGGAAAGTTACTAAAGGAGTTATGATCCGAAAAGAGACCTAGTTATGATTACTTGCACGCCTTTGGCTCTGATGCATGTATGCATATACTTAGGGACAAGTAGAGTAAGCTTGATCCCAAGTCTAAGAAGTATAAGAGTCACTTAGTATAAGAGTCAAGTGAAATGGGCTATCATTTGTGAGATCTTGAATCTAAAAGGATAGTGAAGGGAGTGAGCCTGGAGTGAAACCACACGAGTGGAAGCAAGACCTATGGTGGAAGAGCAAGAGCAAGAGAGACTTCATGGTTTGGCTCACAACATTCAAAAGCTGCCCAAGCATTGGTCCACAACTCCACGATGGCATTGGAAAATGGGATCATTGTTCCTTTGTGCAATGGCTTCTATGCAAAAGCTTTGAGTATCTATCATAACTTACCTTGCTACCCAATCTGTTTGACCATGAAATACCATCATCTTGTGAACGACTTTCAGTGTTTCTTGGGCATGGTGGTTTCTGCATCATTTGCTGAGAACAAGACAAGAACAAGTCTTCCAAAGGTTCCGATGAATGCTATGAACATCAAGAAGATCCCTGCAACCATCAATATCATAGCAATGGACACCACTGTTAGCAGCAGTTGATTATCATCACTGGGCAGCCAATCCTAGTGCAGTCAAATACCCTAGCCTAGAGTAAAAGGTTGTGCAATGGGAGCCTAATCCTATTGAGAGTGAGGCTTTTACATAGTTCATAGGCTTTGCGATGAAGGAAACATAATAGGAAAATTTTCAGAAGTTCAGCAAAGAGCCCAGCTAGTGGGCAATGCATACCTTTTGGAACACACCACCTTACAACAGCCAATTCCGCAAAGCTTTTGATATAGTACCAAGAGACAGGTTGCTACACAAATTACATGATATGGGAGTGCCTGAGGAGCTCATTTAGGGGATTCTAGCACTATATGAGAGGATTATTGCTAGAGTATGGACACCTGGAGGCCTTTCAACACCTGTTCATTCCACCATTGGGATGAAGAGGCAACTTACAGATTTCTTCGTGAGAGAGACCTAGGAGGTTTCAGCATAGCCGGTTTCAGCATAGCCATAGTCTTAGTCATCTACACATACACAGGTGATATTGATTCATCAAGCCATCCAACTTAGCCAATTTAGGCGTCCCAGATGTTGACAAACCCATTTATTAAGTTCATTTCATTACCTTAATTCCTATTTTGGTTTTCATTCATAGCCCCTAAAAGGCTTTATTTGTATCATTAGTTAGTGTTCAGGCACCACCCAAGAGAGTTAGGGCATCACACTGCACTTTAGTGGGTGCCACTTGAGAGAGTTCAATGGCTTGTGTGCCTATAAATAGGTGGGCATTCATCCATTCTTCACTCCCCACTTACTCTCTCATTCATTCTTCATCATTCCCCCATCACATCTTCAACCTTAGCCCTCTTACCACTGTTGTCCATACCCCTACCTTGGTGGATATCTTCATTCACAGTGTTGCCCAACTAATCATGACACCTTCAAGAGGTCTTCTTCACATCGCCATCAGCTCAACAGACTCCAGATCCCTGCATTTTCAGCCTGGCAGATTGTTCTTCATCATCCCTACTGCTGTGTTTGTTGATTTCACTCCTTGGATTGGTGCAGTAGATCATCTTCATTGTAATTGTGTGTTTCTAGCTCCCGCTGCCACCCTAGCACCCAAATGACAGTTCCCAGCCATCAGCTACTTTATGCAGGCTGCATTTGCAGCAGTTTCAATCCATTTACAGCAAGTTACACCCTCTTTATCATCCCTATATCAAATACTTGCGTTTTTGTGTTTTCTTCACTTCTAAAGGGCTGCCCAATACTCGCGTGTCTACAACCACTTCCACGGAGAGATCTTCATTAGATATTCTTGCATTTTCTTCTCTAGCTGGCTGCCCAGCAGCCATCATCTTAGAGAGATTTCAGTATATCCTTCATCTTTGACAACTCCTGAGGATTAGTTTCGCTCTCTCTACTGCTGCCCTTCATCTTCCAATGTCTACTTTGACATTCCATTGCCCGAAGGACTACATTTCACTCCCTCAATAGAGCAGCTCTTTCCCTCGTCACCGACACCCCTACCTAAAGGACCATGTTTCGCTCCCTTCATAGTGCAGATTTCTTCTAGGTGCTATTGCCTGATCAGCTAGGACAGTGCAATCATCTTCAAGCTTTTACTCCATTGTATCAACATAATTTATTCAATATGATTTAGTGTTTATCATCTTCTTCACCCTTTTTCTTCTCAGTTTCTGAGTTTTCTTCTCTTAGTGTTTCCCATACACTCTGTTTCTCCTCGCAAACCCTATTGTCTCTCTTGATATGGTATGAGTGCATACTATCTCGTCACTTTTCTTGACATGGTATTAGAGCAGAGGTGCTCAAAGAGCTAAAGATCCTTTTCATCGGAGAAGGCAAACAAAGGTTGTGGGTTCAACATCACCCTCAAATTTCCCTCATTTCCACTACATCATCAAAAGATATCCTTATCTTCTTCTCCATCCCACCCTCCCTTTCCAAGTTTGCCACACTAGTGCTATGGATTTTCCACAAATAGCAGGATAGACCATTAGGTACTTCTCTTGTGGCAAGAACAGTCATACAACTGAAGATTGCGATCTTCAACCTTTGCTCCCTACCCTATCGGAGTATATGCACCTTTCCCCTGACCTTCCATGTGCCACCTCACCATTTTGGGCCATACTGATAATTTCACATCGACTATAAACTTTTATGCTCAAGGCAATAAGACGCACACAATGCGTACCAAGCCCTTGAAAGAAAACAAAGGCTCTAAGACTGCACATGGCAATAAGCTCTCTTGGAGACCATTGCAATGTGCTACAAAGGTTTTCCACACTCATTTTCGGGTGCAACGGCTTTCCTAGCCACCAATTCAACACTCCGCTCCACCAAGAGACAGTGGCTATTGGGTACTGTTTCCTCCTCACTCCACTCCGCCAAGAGACATTGGTTATTTGACTCCTTTCACTCTTGCAAGTTTGCAGTCCACTCCATTGAGAGACAAGAGGCTGTTGCCCACCGATGGCTGCCCAAGAGCTACCTATTTTCTCACATCCCTTGTATTGCTCCATCGACACCAACTCTAATGTGGGCATCAAGGAGTTTCTAAATGATACCCTCCCTTCACTCCCTCCTCTACTCAGGTTTGAGAGGCCACCAATGGAGTGGCCTAGCTTTTGTCTCATTGGAGCCCTACATACCTTCTTCTGCACCATTGTTAGCATTTACTTCGTCTCAGATGCAGAGACCACTGCACCATTGTTGGCATTTACTTCGTCTCAGACACTCTAGAGACCATGATCCATAAGTTTCTTTATTCCCTCTCTCTCTCATTCAAAGGGGGTCCCTCGTCATCAAGTGCTTCTTCACACACCTTGTCGACAACCCTTTACCTTCTTGGGATGGTTGGCATCTCAATGCCATCTCACCCATTGAGACATCACCATCTCACCCGTTGATTCCCATTCCCATTAATTCCCATCGATACCCAAGATCTACAAGTTCTTCCTAGTTCAGGGCCTTGGATGTTTCAGCCATGGCTTAGTGACTAGGGTTTCATATTCCTTCTCGCATGAAGTCACGGAGCTTGTGGCTTCTCTCTTGAGGTTGAATTTCAGGTGCTCTACACTCATCATGTCTACTGTTCTTCACTATAGTGGAACATTGGGATTATAGGGTGGATCTTCTTCTCTCTCTCTCACCTCTTGTAGCTCCTTTTTGGGCTTGAGAGGGGGTGTTGAGAAACCCATTCATTAAGTTCATTTCATTACCTTAATTCCTATTTTGGTTTCCATTTATAGCACCAAAAAGGATTTATTTGTATCATTAGTTAGTGTCTCGGCACCATTTGAGAGAACTAGGGCACCACACTAGACACTTCAGTGGGCGCCACACAAGAAAGTTGGGGCACCACCCAAGAGAGTTCAATAGCTCACGTGCTTATAAATAAGGCATGGGCATTCATCCATTCTTCACTCCACTCCACACTTACTCTCTCATTGTCATTCCCCCATCATACCTTTGGTCTCAACCCCTCTTATCACTACTGTCCACACTCCACAGCCCTATCTTGGCAAATATCTTAGTTTATGGTACTGTCCGACTGATCATGACACCTTCTTGAGGTCTTCTTCACATTGCCATCAACTCCATTGCTGCATTTTCAGCCTGGCAGCCTGTTCATCATCCCGATTGCTAGGTTTACTGATTCCACTCCTCCTTGGAATGGTATAGCAGATCATCTTCATTGTTATTGTGTGTTTCCAGCTCCCGCTGCAATCCCAACACCTAAGCGACAGTTCCCAGCCATCAGCCACTTTATGGAGGCTACTTTCAGCAGTTTCAAGCTATTTATAGCAAGTTACACTCTCTTTATCATCCCTACATCAAATACCTGCGTTTTTGTGTTTTCTTTTCTCCTGAAGGGCTGCCCAGCATTCGCGTGTGTGCAACCACTTACACAGAGAGATCTTCATCAGATATTCTTGTGTTTTCCCCTCTAGTTGGTTGCCCAACAGTCACCTTGATAGCAGCCAGCCTCTCAAAGAGATTTCAGCATATCCTTTATCTCAGACAGCTCCTAAGGACTGCTTTCACTCCCTCTATCGTTGCCCTTCATCTTCTAGTGTCTACTTTGACATTCCATGGCCCCCAGGACTGTGCTTGTTCCCTCCATAAAGCAGCTTTTTCCCTCGTCACATCGACCCCTCTACTTGAAGGACTACGTTTCGCTCCCTTCACAATGCGAATTTCTTCTAGGTGTTATCATCTGATCAACCAAGACAGTGCAATCATCTTTGAGCTTTTGATCCATTGTATCAACATGATTTATTGTTCATCATCTTCTGCACTCTTCTTCTAAGTTTCTAAGTTTTCTTCTCTCTGTGTTGCCATACACTATGTTTCTCCCCGCAAACCCTACCGACTTTCTAATATGGTATGAGTGCATATTGTCCCGTACTTTTCTTGAGACCAGATCCCAACATAAGCATTGATGACACTTCCATAGGCACATATAGGAGATTATTGCCCTTGCTAACATTAATATATCATTTCATTCTCTCTCACTTTCCCTTTTCATAAATAAGTGTATATTAATGTATGAAATATTTACATCAAGCCTTCAAGCCAACCAAAGAGAACGGTAACAACTCACATAAAGCCATCATGCTATCAAAACATACCACCACATGAGCAGAAACTCTCTAAAAACTAATAAGAGCTCTCTTTTTTTCGTAAATAATCTCTCTCTCTCTCTTTGTAGCCACACATTGGCCAAAATATACAAATATATTTTAGGGCATGAGCTCAATGCATGGGCTAAGTAATCTTGCTCAACTAACCGTGAACACTAGATAATGGTCTCCACCCCTTATTTTTTGATGTGAATGCAACCATTGATAATTATGCAATAGCTAGATTAATTCTTCATGCTACCATGTTGCTTGCCGCATTGGCCTGCTAGAGAACATGAACGAGAGTTGGTTTACAAGTTGTAACCACCCATTCTTGCCTATCACTACACTAGCAATTAGGCTAGCCTTAAAGAGTTATCTCATGAGCAAGTCTTGCATGGAACAATCTTTTAAGTCCTCTCATTGCATAGCTACAAGACAAAGAGGAGGACTAGAATAATGTATTCCACGTTTTTTTCAAAGGAAAAAAGAAAAGAATACAAAATTGATCAGAATGACATCACAATGTGTCATGCAAACAAAAGCATATCAGCAATAGAAATCTGCCCAAGCCTTGCAATTTTGATCAACATGGCCCTAGCTTGATTTTTCCCTTCCATGAAACAAAGCCTTGAGATTCGGCTTGTGGAGAATTAGCTTGTAAACAATAACCAGTTGGATGCCAAGAAGACAGTACAAGTACCACTTTCCAAGAACGGGACCAAGTCAGTTAGTAAAATGGAAGATTAAAGACGAATAGGCTGATGAGCCTCAGTAGCATGCCAATACAAGGCCCAAATATGGGTATCTCCATGCAAGATCGTCCAATACTTGAAGGCTTGAAGTGATACCTTTAAGCTAGCCAACTCCTACTAGTCGAATGCAATGCTCATGCTGAGCCTTTGCAAGACTTTTAATTGCAAGGTTATCTTGGGTTTTGACCTTAGTCAGTGTGACAAGATTGTCATCCAAGACCTGTCGAATGAAGTGATACCGAACATGTGTGTTTGGTATGTGCATGGAACATGGAATTCTTAGCCAAACATATTGCACTCTAGCTATTACAACAAACACTGGAGTACGTGAAGGAAGACCAAAATCCTTGACCAAATGGCCAAGCCAAATAGCTTCCTTACAAGCTTCTATGACTGAAATATATTCAGCCTCTATAGTACTCATCAGCGTGACAATTTTCTACAACCTTGAGCACCAAAAAATAGCCCCACCAGCCAAAGTGAAGACATACCCACTCGTAGATTTTCTAGTGTCAATATCTCCTGCCATGTGCCAATCACGAATCCATGCAACTCTAGTGTACCCTTTCCATAGCATATATACTTGTATTGTGTATCTTTTAAGTCTCTCCAAATACCTTTCACTACTTTCCAATGTGGTTTGCCAGGGTTAGACATTAATCTACTAACAACTCCCACTGTATGAGCAATGTTAGGACGAGTTGCAACCATGGGATACATCAAAGAACCACAAGCTGATGCATAAGATATACCCTTCATAGCAGTAGCAACTGCATCACCTTTTGGGCAATCGGCTTTGCTAAGCTTTGCATATGGCGATAAAGGCACACCAAGAGGGCTAGCATTAGCTCTATTAAATCTGTCAAGTACTTTGTTGATCTACTTGTCCTGTGAGAGAAACAACAAGTGTTGCCCTCTATCTCTTTTAATGTGCATGCCCAAAATGTGTTCAACTACTCCCAAATCTTTCATTGAGAAGACTAAACTCAACTACCTTTAAGAGCATGTAGAGTAATCTTATGCCTTCCTACAATCAGCATGTCATCCACATATAAGACTAGCACAATAAGGCTTCCATCATCAGCCCTTTTAGTGTATAAGTAGTGATCTGCATGATTGCATTTGAATCCATGGCTGAGCATAAAAGTATCAAACCTTTTATACCACTATCTAGGGGCTTATTTCAGCCCATATAAACTACATTTCAGCTTACAAACTGAGTGCGCTTTCCCTCGAATAGCAAAACCTTCGAGTTGTTTCATGTACAACTCTTCATACAAGTCACCATAAAGAAAAGCAATCTTCACATCCATTTGATCCAACTCTAAATCCAAGGATGCAATGAGAGCAAACAAAACATGGAGCGTAGTCATCTCACCGCCGGCGAAAAAACCTCCTAGAAGTCTATGCCTTCCTTCTGTGTATAGCCCTTAGCAACCAAACATGCCTTGTGTTTGGGCTTCCCATCAATACATTTCACCTTATAAACCCATTTATTAGGAATAGCTTTCCTATCCTTGGGCAAAGGTACAAGCTCCCATGTGTTATTCGCATATAGAGACTTCATCTCTTTCCGCATAGCAAGCTCCCACTTTCTCTTGTTTTCACATGACTATGCCTCTATAAATGTTAGAGGCTCACCTTCATCAGTCAATAAAAAGCAATTCAAAGATGGCTGAAACCTCTGTGCTTGCCTTCTGACACGTGAGATCTTCTTACCCAATGATCTGTATTGATAGGCAATGGGCCTACATCCTCAGGTATGTGCACACCATCACTTGGATTGATTTTCAGCATTCTCTTGCTACTGTAACCTATTTTCAGCATGTTCTTGCTATTCTATTCCATCATGTGCATCTATTTGCTATCCATTATCTTTTGGCTGTAGCACAATAGATTGCAGCTCATTTTCAGTATCAAAAGGAACAGAGTTTTCAGCTAATGGTTGCTGAATGACTGGCTGTTCATACTGAAATTTGACCTTCTTTTTGTCAAGATCACCATATATAGCATTTTTCAGCAACTTTGCCTCATTAAATACTATGTCTCCACTACTACTATCTTCCAGTCCAGAGGAAGCCAAAATCCATAACCCATCTCTCTGTTATCTCCATATCCCATGAAGATGCCCTTGATGGATTTCATGTCTAGTTTATCCTCTAATTTACAAGAATATGCACAAAAGCATCACAACCAAAGACATGTGAATGGTTATATAAAGCAGGTTTGCTAGACCAAACCTCTTCGTGAATACCGGTTTCCAATGCACAATTGGGAGAGCAATTGCATACATGAACTTCACTTTTAAGAGCCTCTCCCTAGAACTATTGCGGGAGATTAGCTATGGAAAACATGCATTTGACTCTCTCACAAAGTATGCGATTATATCTTTTAGCCATGCCATTTGATATAAGATTGTAAGGGGCTGTCAACTTGATCTTAATGCCATGCATCTCATGTTGGCAATAAAGGTTCACTGTGCCTTTTATAGTGTTCGGGTGTAAATGCACCCTTACACTCTTGTACTTTATATATATTATCAAAATCTAAAAAGTGGTACACTTGTCTTTGTACCGAACATTAAGTGTGTCATGCTTACTCTCCTCTCTATTGTTCTCTACTCTCTGTGTGATATCTAATGTGCTCATCCTCAGGTCACTCAATCCAGATTTGTTGGCTCCATCAAACTAGTATAAGAGCCAATGACGGGTGTTAGGCCATGGGACATGTGAGCAAGAGGAGTTGTAGGTGTCGCAGGTGAGCAGGAGTTGCAGGTCACGGGGCACGCGACAGGTTGACAAGGGGTCGAGGAGTTGATGACGTGCGGTGCAATTGATGACGCACAAGTCGGACATGACGATGACCAGGACTAGCGGCCACGAGATTGGCACACACCTATCAATCCACAATGGCCAAGGCGACGATGGGACGCCACAAGACTCGCACGCGGCGCTAGGCAATGATGGTTACCAATCAACATTTTTTTAAAATTGGAAATATCTTTTTTTTTCCTTCTCTACCGGGTGTTCACATGCAAAGGCACAAAGTGAAATTTTGTCTAAGAAAATCGCAGCTTTTCTTCGATTTGGGGATCTTTGTGCGGAACAAGACAATCAAACTCAAAAATTGCACCTTTGGTGCACATCTACTCGAGAAATTTTGGGGATTCTCACATTTTAGTGAAATTTCTTCAATTTTACTAAAATGTGTGCACTCTGAACCCAAAAATTTGGGGCTTTTGCAAAATCCCTTCAATTTGTGCAACAAATGTATGGTACATGCACTTGGGTACATGTATTGATACAATTTGGACGGATTACCCTCAAAAAATTTCGGGCTTTTGATCAAAATTGTTAAATTTGTGCCCAAGAATGCCTTTAAAACAGAAATTGCAGTGAAATTTTGGGGATTTCACATGTAGCTGGTGGCTTGGTCTCTAAATGTGTCAGTAATTGCTTGAGGAGTGCAGCAAAAGACATTCTTTTAACTCTGAAAATCTATTTGCAGATCTTGAAACAGTGACAACAGTAATCTTTTGCACATTCAGAAGCTTAAGGGTGCACATAATTTTACAACTTGGCAATAAAAAATTACAATCTCTTGGTGCAGAAGAAACATGTAAAGCCCATCAAAACAAAGGAAATCAAACCAGTAGACATGGAAGAAGACAAGTGGGATGACTTGGATGAGCTTGCTTGCTCTACCATTGAGCTCTCACTGTCAGACAATTTGCTCTTTAACATTAAGAAGCTGAATTCAGCATATGCAATGTGGCAAAGGCTTGAAAATTTGTATGCTCATAAAAGTGCAGCCATCAAGGTTTATTGGCTGAAAAAACTAATGGACTTTCGCATGAAAGAAGGTACAGCCATGTCTGTACATTTGAATGAGTTTAACTTAATTTTCAGTCAGCTGATTACTTTGAATTTTCATATTGATGAAGATTTCAAGGCTACTTTCTTGCTATGTACTTTGCCTAAATGTTGGAATACTTTCAGGACAGCTTTGAGCAATTCGAATGCTCACTTGTTATACTTTGATGTGGAGAGTTCTTTGCTGGTGGAAGAACTCAATAGGTAGAATAACTCAGCAAACAAGTCTTCTAATGCATTACACAGTAGAGACAGATTTCAGCACAAGGGCAGTTCTGAAAATAGAGCACGCAACAAATCTCGTGAAAAAAATGTGGAGTGCCATCATTGTGGCAAAAAAAGGCACTACAAACGGGATTGCTTTCAATTGAAAAAAGAGAAGGGCAAAAACAAAAACACTGAAACCAACAAGGCTGAAAATAAGGACAGCCAGCCTACAAAGAAGAGCAATGTGAAAATAGAAGAGGTTAATGTAGTCATTCATGATATTCACAGTGATGGTGATGTACTTCTTGCTTCTTCTTTGAGTGCACATGCATTGATTGTAGATTTTGAGGATGATATGCACACTTTACGTCACACCACATCATGAGTTGTTCCCTAACTACAATGGTGGTGTATGTGGTGTTGTCCACTTGGGGGATAACTATGCATGTAAAATTGCAGGCATTGGCAGTGTGAAACTGGAATTTCAACATGGCTGCGTGTTTGTTTTGCATAATCTTTGAGGTATGCTAATTTTGAATAGTACGATCATTGTATTTATGGTAAACATGCTCAAACATAACACAAAAAATCTATTTCTCTAAAGTCTTCACCCTTAGAGTTGGTACATTCAGATGGTATGTCAAATGCCAGGATTATCTTTAGGAGGGAAGAATTATTTCATTACCTTCGTTGATGATGCTTTAAAAAATTCTTGGCACTTGCTGAAATTTAAAAAATTCTTGGCACTTGTTGATGATGGTATCATTACCTTCGTTGATGAGAACTTGGATAAATTTAAAAAATTCTTGGCACTTGCTGAAAATCAGACTAGCAAGACATTTAAATGCCTTTGCTTTGACAATGGTGGGAAATGTGTGTCCAAAGCCTTTTAGAACTTTTGTGATAGCAAAGGGATTAAAAGGGACCTTACTGCCCCTCATAATCTGCCCCCAAAATGGTGTCACAAAGTGTATGAACACAACCATTCAAGACAAGGTCCATACAATGCTGTCATATACTACTTTACCCCATGGATTTTGGGTAGAGGCTGTTATAACAGCCATACACTTGATTAATCGGTCACTAAACAGGTCTTTGGGGAAAGGAGCCCCTCAAGAAGAGTGATCGGGCAAGCCACCTTCACATGCTCACTTGAGTGTGTTTGGCTGCGAGGCATTTGTGCACATTTGCAAGGGAAAATATAGCAAACTTGAGCCAAAGTCCTGTAAATGTATTTTCCTAGAATATGGTGATGAAGGTGAGATGGAGTATGGATTATGGGATCCCAAGAAAAGAAAAGTAGTACGCAACAATGATATTATCTTCTAGGAAGATCGCATGCACAAACGGCCCGAAAGAACAAAGGAGGTCAAAAGGATTGTATTCCAGGAGGATGTACCATTAGGATAGCAAAGAATGCCCGTTAGACAACAGCAAATACCCGCTGTAAATGTCCCTGAAAATACACGGAATGATATTGAAAATGATCAGCAGGATCTTGCCCATGATTTCCCACAAATTCAGCAAGAACATGTGTCTTTGGAACAACCTGAACCAGCTATACAACATGCTGAACTTGCAAAACAGCAAGCTGTTAATGCATATTTGCAGGCTGAACAGCAAGCGAATCTTGATCATTGGGTCCGTATGTTGACCAAAGTGCAAAAACAGCCAAATAGATTCATTCTTGGTGTAAATTATGTGGCTGATTATGTCATGTTAATAGATTGTGGGAAACCATCATGCTTCCAGGAAGCAATGGACAGACAGGATAGTAAGAAATGGCACAAACAATACTATCAGAGATGGAATCCCTCATGAAGAATGGCACTTAGGATTTGGTACATTTGTCAAAAGGACAAAAAGTGCTACCCTGCAAATGGGTTTACAAAATGAAAGTCACTTTTGGTTCTTTGCCAAAGTACAAGGCACGCTTGGTTGCTAAAGAGTACAAGCCAGAACATGAAATTGATTTTGATGATATATTTTCTCCTGTAGTCAAAATGACTATTTTGTGAACCATCTTGGGCTTGGTTGGATGTGAAGACATGGAACTCATACAGATAGATGTAAAAACCGCATTCTTACATGGTTGTCTGCATGAGGAGATTTATATGCAGCAACCTAAAGGTTTCGCTGCAAAGGGAAAAGAGCACATGGTATGTAAACTCAATAAGAGTTTGTATGAGCTCAAGCAGGCACCACGAGAATGGTATCACAAATTTAATACATTCATGCAATCTTAGAAATTTCATCATTTTCAAGTTAATCACTGCTTATACACCAAGAAGGCAACTGATAGTAGCCTTATTCTCTTGGTTTTGTATGTGGATGATATGCTGATTGCAGGCAAGGATGTTCATGCCTTGAACTCCTTGAAGCAGAGTTTACATAATAGCTTTGATATGAAAGATCTTGGTGAGTCCAATCACATTCTTGGCATGCGTATACTCAAAGACAGATCAAAGGGTCTTCTTTATCTGTCACAACAAGAGTATGTCACGAAAGTTTTGCAGCGTTTCAATATGGAGGAAGGGAAAGCCATTAGTCTACCATTGCCTCCATATGTGAAACTTAGTGCGAATGACTGCCCTACATCAGATGATGGAAAGACTGAAATGGCCAAGATACCCTATGCTTCAGTTGTTGGTAGCTTGATGTATGCTATGGTTGCTACACGTCGTGACATTGCATTTGTAGTGGGAATGGTTAGCAGATACATGGCACATCCTGGCAAAAAGCATTGGGAAGCAGTGAAGGGTATCATGAGATACCTTAAGGGCACAAAGGATTTCTGTATCTGTTTTGGTAATTAAAAGTCATCTGTTGTTGGGTTCACGGATAGAGACTATGCTGGTCATCTTGACTGTAGGAAGTCTACTCCAAGTTATATATTCATGTTCACAGGAGAATAACTCTCTTGGATAGGCTACAAAAGTGTGTCCCATTGTCTACTATAGAGGCAGAATATGTGGCTACCACAAAGGCATGCAAAGTGACTTTATGGCTTTCACGTCTGGTGAGAGAGCTTGGTATTACAGAGGTTCCTATCCTCCACTGTGACAGTCAAAGTGCTATCATGCTAGCACGAAATCCTATCTTTCACGCAAAGAGAAAGCACATATAGGTGAAGTATCACTTTATCACGAATGCACTTGACAGCAAAGGCATTGAGCTTGTCAAGGTACATAGAGATGACAACTTTGCAAACCTTCTCACGAAGGGCCTTTCAACGAAACGGTTTGCTCATTGCCGCCAGATGATGGGGGTTGGATAGTATATGTGTCTTTCAGCTTTATATTTACATAGACTTAGCTGATTCTTTACTCTACCTTTAGGCACGTTGCCTTTAGGTGGGAGGTTGTTGGGAAAAAAGGCTCATTGTGCCTTTTATAGTGTTCGGGTGTGAACGCACCCTTACACTCTTGTGCTTTATATATATTATCAAAACCTAAAAAGTTGTACACTCGTCTTGTCTTTGTACTGAACATTAAGTGTGTTGTACTTACTCTCCTCTCTACTGCTCTCTACTCTCTGTGTCATATTCGACGCGCTCACCCTCAGCTCACTCAGTCCAGGTCCATCGGCTCCATCATCTCACAAAACTTCTTGAACTCATTAGAAATATACTTGCCCCCATTATCTGTTCTTATAGCTTTTGTCATGAGGACATGTATTTCTAAAACCTCACTTAACATGTGGATTAATTTTTAATCACATGGTTAAGTAAATGTTAGACGTGTGAGGTGTAGCTGGGTTTAGAGTAAATTTACGAGCCCAGGACCCGAGGAAATTACGAGATGTCAAAAGCAAAAGTTGCTATAAGTTATGCTACACATGTACTAAGTGGCATCTGGTACCAGTCATTGGCCTAGATCATTTATTTGGCCATAAGTGTTAGTTGGTGACACTAGAGAAGTGGCATTTAATGGTACACCTTAATCTGATGGTCAAAGATGGTGTAGAGAGGAATGGAAGTTGCCTAGCCAATTTAATTATTGGCAAGTCACATTATTTTTCACGGCATCAAAATAATTATTAGATTAATTTTCAGTATTTACAAACTGAAAATTAATATTTAATTATGGATAATGCTAAAAAAATTATTTGGAAAGGCTATCACATGTCAAAAATGCCCATGCAAGATTGAAAAACGTCTTTAGAGGCTGGAAAGAGGCATTTTTAGTGTATTGAATCTACAAGAGGGAGGACATATTGTCGGTCTGATTTGCAACCATTGGAGGATCTTCTGAGGCAGCCAGGGGCAGGAGAAGACCAATCAACAGCAGGTGACAGCATTTACAAGCTGTTGATACAAGACATCAGCAGTAAATGACAGATTTTCTTTAGTTCTTCACGAAGAAAGTCTGAATATTCTCTCTCCTCAGCATTCTCTCTCATCTCCCAACGTTCCTACAGTCTTCCTCCAAAGATTGCAGCATTGAGATCACCAAAGGCTAAGAAATTTCATATTTCTCTATTGTAAACCCTAATCTGCAGCAGAAATTAGGATTTAGCAACAGCCGTGGGAAGCATGCCAGAAATTGGAAGCTCCAAGACTTGGATTCAACAAGGTTGAAATTCTTTTAAGCCTATTCAAGTGGAGTGACCAACAAATAATTGAATTTGGGGCATTTTCCATTGCCATCTAGACCGGTTAGGATACTTGGCTTTCACCCAGGCGACCCGGGCTCAAATTTCGACAATCATGTAACCAACCTTCCTCCTTGGACAGGGTGGTAAATAACCTGATTAAGTACTATTTACAACAATTCACATATTCACAAAACTAAAAAGTACACTTTCTCATATAATCTTGGACATTGGACACCCTGTTGGCATCAAAACTAGCGCCTCTTTCCGTATTTATTTAACTTAATTGAACAAGAAGTTGATGTATAATAAGATTCTCCCAATCCCTTTTGGTATTCCAACTCCCCTTGCTGTTCAAAATGACCAGTAAGTCTTTAATCTCATTGTCATGGGGACATGTATTTTTGAAACCTCACTTAACATGTGGATTACTTTTTAATCACATGGTTAAGTAAATGTTGCACATGTGAGGTGTAGCTGGGATTAGAGTAAATTTACGAGCCCGGGACCCAAGGAAATTAGGGGATGTCAAAGGCAAAAGTTGCTATAAGTTATGCTGCATAGGTACTAGGTGGTATCTAGAGCCAATTCTTGGCTTAGGTCATTCATTTGGCCAGAGGTGTCAGTTGATGATACTAGAGAAGTGGTATTTAATGGTACCTAATGCCAATCTGATGATCAAAGATGACGCAGAGATACTCGGGAATGGAAGTTTCCTAGCCAATTTAATTATTGGCCAGTTAGATTATTTTTCATGACGAAATAATTATTAGATTAATTTTCAGTATTCATAGACTAAAAATTTAATATTTAAATATGGATAATACTAGAAAAACCATTTGGGAAGGCTACCACTTGTCAAAAATGCCCATGCAAGACTGAAAAACGCCTTTAGAGACTGGAGAGACATTTTTAGTGTATTCAGCCTGCAAGAGAGAGAGAGGAGATGCGGCCGGTTTGATTTGCAGCCATTCGAGGATCTTCTAAGATAGCCAAGGGCAGGAGAAGACCAATCAGCAAACAGGTAACAACATCTATAGGCTGTTGAGACAAGGCAACAGCAGTAAATGACTGATTTTCTTCAGTTCTTTGCATCTACAAGCTATTGAGTCAAGGCAGCAACAATAAATGACAAATTTTCTTCAATTCTTTGCGAAGAAAGATTGAATTTTCTCTCCTCAGCATTCTCTCTCATCTCCCAGCCTTTCTACAGCCTTGCTCCAAAGATTGCAACATTGAGATCACCAGAGGCTGAGAAGATTTCTCAAGGTGTTTCTAAGTTTCAAGCACCTCCGACAAGCATTTCGAGGTGTTTTACTAGATCAGATGGACAACTCAATAAATAAGAAGTGGAGTAGAGTGAGAGTGAGAGTAGACATACAAACAAGCGAATAAGAGTACCTTCACTAAAATGAAACACAACAATGAATGTACAAGGTACAACCCTAAGGTTATGGAGACCTACAGACTAAAGTGTGTTCACACGAGGAAGAAAACCCCTCCCGCGCAAGAGGGTAAAAAGTGGCCATGGATAGGCTACATTCACACCAAAACGACTGAGAAGAAAAGAAAATGTGAATTTAACAAACCACCCTAGAGTGAATGATGTAAAGGAAATAAAATGTCATAGATCAAACCCCAAATGGAAGCAAGCCTAAAGCTTTGTGAAAAGCTTAAACTTTCCTTTGGATAGAATCTTGGTAAATATGTCTACTATGTTGTCCTATGTAGGTACATAGACCAAATCAATCTCCCCTACATGGAGTCTCTCTCTAACATGGTGATAATGCACCTCAGTGTGCTTTGTATGTGCATGAAATACTGGATTTCGTAGAACTGCCAATGCCTCTGACTATCAGTGTAGAGATGAAAGTGCAATATGCAAGTATAATAAAAGGCATTTAAGCCAAATACACTCAACTATTAGCTGTAAAAGGTGCCTTGTATTCAGGTTCACAACTCGAATTGGTCACTATAGGTTGCTTCTTGCAAAGAGAAGAGATGCAAGCATCGCTTAGTAGTACAAAACAATTTCCACTAGTGGACACTCTTGTCAAAACATCCCTGCCCAATCAGTATCCATAAAAGCATGCCAGGAAGTCGAGATGCTGCAAGGGTAAAACACCCCAAAGCCTTGTGCCGTTCATGTATCGGCGAACACACTTAACCACTTGCCAATGCCATGTGCATAAATCTGCTCAAGTAGGATACGCATACTGGATGTACAGCATTGTATTGTACAAATAGATCAAATATCCAACTGCTTGCTAATCAAAAGGATCACCAACATCCTCAAGAGAAAAACAGAAGCTTGACTCAACTAGAATAGAGACAGGTTTGCAGTCCTCACTCCCTCAAAACAACACCCCCCTTCAAAAATATCAAGCTAGATACCTAGTTAAGAATGCAAGTGGCCAAGATCTATCATAGGAAATGCTTGCCGTAAATCAGTCTGAAACACTGAAGTTGTTTGCTCATTGCCCCCAGTCAAGAGCATATCATCAACACATACAAGACCAGACTGAGGGGATCATGCCCCTCCTATCTAAAGCAAAGGTTGCTCTCAATCGGGCTGTTTTGAAAGCCTAGGCCAATCAACTAAGAATGAATCTTGTAGTACTATGCACGTGATGCCTGCCTCAGCCCATTCAAGGCTTTCTACAAACAACAGATTTTCTTTTCCATACCCTCTTGTACAAACATTAGTGGTTGGCTAACCTAGACTTCCTCATTCAAGTCACCATGTAAGAAAGCAGTTTTTAATGTCAACCAACCCTGATGTGCAACCAAAGCAATGACTATACCAACGATCATCATAGGTGACATGGGTGCAAAGGTCTCTTCATAACCAATGTCCTCTGCCTGAGCATAACCGTTTGCCACAAGACTAGCTTTGTAACGATCAATGCTACTGTCTATATGACATTTAAGCTTGAAGACCCACTTAGTGCCAATGGCATGCTTGCCTTTATGCAAGTCACACAACTCCCAAGTACTATTACCTTCAATACTCTGCAAATTTGATCTCATAGCATCCAACCAATGTGTATCCTCCAAAGCATCCTCAACACAACAAGGCTCTTGAACCACAACAATATCATCTAAACGATGTTGTCTATCATAAATATCAAGTTTGTACAACCCATAACATGAAGTACTAGTAATGACAATCACATCATCATGTGTATCCTTAGCCACACATCATGACCCAACTAATCAAACTTCAAAGTCACTAGTAGCAATGAGTACCACTGATAACACATTTTTCTAAATACCAAGTACATAGAAAACATCCTTTAAGGTGAAAATATCCCCAATCACAACACTAATAAGGATTTTCCCAATACGTTTGACTATATAAGTAGCGTTGTTGGTACATGTGACAAAACACCCTTGTGTAGCATTAACCAAAGAAATAAAAAGATGCCTCCATGAGGTGATGTGCTTGCTAGCACCACTATCAAAATACCAATGATGCTAACTGTCCTTTGCTGAAAGGCCTACATCATGTATGGTGGGGTCATAAGAGCAAGGCACTGCAAAAGCATATGAACTGAAAGTCGTTACAAGATGAGCAACCTCATCCTTCCCACCACTAGGAGCACTAGACATGGTAGTTGTAATAGCCAATGAGGCTTGCTCCTTCTCCTCCATAGCCTTGCACTTGCAATACTCAAAAATCTCATGCCTTGGCTTGTGGCAATATTACCATCTCTTCTTGTTTTGCTTGTCCTCTTCTTTGTGCAAAGAAGAAGGCGATAAGTTAACCTTGACCTTTTAATGGATGGATGAAGAACCTAATGACTTCTCTTTGGCTCTATGATGAGAGGAGGCAAAGGCTCAATCATCTGAGGTAGTAGCAAAGTGATTGAGACAACTCAGCCCCACATGCAATAGAAGTGTGGTCAACTCATCAAGAGAGAACTTCGGTCCATTGCCCCAAGAAACTAGTTGCAAGTTAATAGGAAATATTTCATATGATCGGGGAAGTCCGCCAAGCACTGTGGGGACACGGTAGCTCTTGGATATCTTCTTATCAATGTTCACCAAACTACTCATGCCAATATGTAATCCATGTGAGATAGACATCCAAACATAGTCCCCTTCATGCATCTTCTTGGAATCTAATTGCTTCCTCAAATAGGCAACACGTGTCTCATTCTTGATCTAATGAAAAAATGTGAGCTTATTTGAAGCACTTTTCACTGTCTAACATGAGTAGGTGTGTAGAATAATGAGTTTCTTGATTAAAACAGTGATCAAAGAGTGTGCTTGAGCATCACACATACCCCAAAGTACCTAAATGACAATAGAAGCAACAACAATAACTCCTAAAGAGCTAGAAGTGGCAGGAGGACCATCTAAAGTAGAAGTAGCCGAAATCCTTTTGTGACTAATACATGCTTTAGTACAACCAAGGGAAATAGTTGGCATCATTCAACTTGCCATCAATAGACAGCATCCCAAACACCTCATTTTGATCATATGTTGTCTTTGCACATGCTTACACGAATACAACTGAGGCAATTGCTCAAATTCGTCCAAAAATGGACAAGCGAGCTACTGCCCCAACATCTATGTGCAAAAAAGTAGGTTAAGAAACCAAAACGAGGCCAAAAAGAGCTTACAACCAATGCAAATATTGATGTAAATGTTGTTCAAGCCTACAAAAATGTTGCCACAACAAGCCAACATTTATTGAAATCAAAGTTGAATCAAGAGATTGGGACGAAAATCCCAGATTTTGCACGCAAGTATCAGAGTAATTTCTGAATTTACAAAAATTCATGAAGATTCATGCAAGGGAGGGTGAATCCAGCAAAATTCCCAAATTTTTTTATGAACACTTTAAGAAATTGCAGAAATTGAGCAAGTCGGTCTAAAAACTCCAATTTTTTGGGTGTCACGTGCATGAAACTGAAAATTTCTTTGAAATTCAAAATGAGATGAGCACGATGGACTGGAATTTGCACAAATATTTGAAAACCCCCACATTCAAAAATTAGGGTTTGTACACTTTTTATACTTTTTGAGTTTTTCTACAAAGCTACAAATGGCAAAGATGAGTAAGGCAGACCAGAAATTGCACAATTTTCTGAAAACCCCAAATTCAAAAATTAAATTTTCTAAGTTTCTTTTCGGACCTGCAAAAAATGGCGGGCAGAACAGAGAGGCGGCAACGCTGTGTGCAAGCTGCATAGAGAGAGAGGCTGCTTGCACAAAGAGAGGGTGCAGCAGAAAAATGTTGCGGTTGAGGTGACAACAGCTGAGGGCAGCCATGCCTTGAGAAACTCCACAGGTTGAAGGTGGCAACAGAACCAATGCAGCAATGGCAGCAAGGCCGGCATCACAATGGCTCTGATACCTCTGTTGGATCAAATGGACAGCTCAATAGACAAGAAGTGGAGTAGAGAGTGAGAGTGAGGGTAGACACACAAAGAAGCGTGCAGGAGTACCTTCATTGAAATGAATCACAAGAATGAATGTACAAGGTACAACCCTAAGGTTATATAGACCTATATAGTGAACTGTGTCCACATGGGGAAACCCCCCTCCCCCCACGCAAGAGGGTAAAAACCGTCTGTGGATAGGGTGCGTTCATAGCAAAGCAACTCAAAAGAACATACAAGGTGTGTTTAACTCATTTCCTGCTTCTATGCTCATAATACAAAAAGAACTTTTCACAAAGGCTAGACTTACATCTTCCTTCAAAGCATTGATCAAATGCAAATCCCTTGGTGGAAATGGTCTTAACTAGATTCTTCCGAGCTTTTCTGGACAACCCACAAGATGTGTTCCTAAAGGTAATTAACACTTGTGCATCATCCTTGCAGCTTTGGAAGAAAGCAAATGTCAAACTGGTTAGAGAGGCATAACCCTCATGCCAATCATTTATTACTTGGTCAAACTACTCCTTATGCAACAATGAAAACGCACTTTCTACTTAGTTGCATCCTCCAAAATATATGAGTGTACCTCTCAGGCGAATCAATTAGACTATATCCAATGTGACTTCAACTCTGAAACTTTGGCTGTTGAATTAATGAGAAGAAAATAATTTTATCCATTTTGGGAGTCAGACAATCTCAAGATGTCGATGACAGTACCAATACACTGTACTGTCCTAAAACTTGGAAGAGACATACATAACAGCACAACAACAGAAGCTACCAGATGCAAAAGTGCTCTACAAAATGCAAGGCTGACCTGCAGAATGAGACACTGATCCACACCGTATTCGAAAGATTTAAAAAGAAATATGCACTACAGTGCTGTCAAATAAAAGGATAAATGTGCAAGGCAAGCAGCAGGAAGACCCCTGGGCAGGACAACACTACCTGCACACCAGCTCAAGCATGAAATGCAAGTAGGAAACACATTACAAGCTACAACTCTAGCTCTCTTAAAAAAGAGCTAGCACAACAAAACAAGCCCAAGAAGTGGAAGCTAACAAAGTGGTAGGTGACTGTGATCAGTTACTAAAGTTTCACTCAAAGACACTGAAAGCTTTACCAATGCTTAAAGATCCAACAGTAACATTTGTCAGAGAGGTCAAAAGAGAAAAGCTAAGATTAGTACAGCCAGAAACTGAGGCAAAAGTACTATTGATGGACAAGACCAAACCCATGAGAAAAATTGTCGCTCTAATGCAAAGGGCAACCAAGCCTCTGCATTGCTATCTTTTCCTACTACTAGTAACTCCCAAGGGAAAGTTCAAAAATGTAGGGTTTAATATAAATGCATATTGTCACTCTACACCATGGCTTTTGATCCATTATAACCTATTGATTGACTACTAAAGGCATTTTCATCTTCTCAGAAAAAGTATTAAGTTCACATTTAGTGCAACTCAATGGTGCCCTCTTCAGAAAATACATGTTCAAGTTGCCAGCATTACCTGCACAAGGAGATTGCCTTTCCAGTTGCAAAGATGCCACCATATAACTGTTCTTTAAAGCTGCTTCAACTTTTGATAAAGGCCTCCTTGGCCAACCAACCTACCCAAAGCAAAGATTAACAGTCGAATAACAAGGTGATATAATTGCAAGGGCCTACCAAGCTAACAGTAGAGGCTAGGTTCAAAGGCTTAAGGAAGATGAAGAATTATCTTAGCTATAGATGAAAATGAATATAAACAATAAGTCATAGCAGTGCATATCAAAGTTCTAAAATAGATAGAATAAACCTAAATTTGCGACAAAGTGTCAAAAATGAATTGATCAATTTAGACTTAGATTTTTTAAGCCAATATTAAGTCCTTACTAGAGAAATTACAAGGTAAGAATGAGGTCCTTCGGACTTTTCTTCATTCGGTTAACTAATGAGTACTTTGCTTAGACAATGTGTCTCTTACTCTATGAGGTAGATGTGTGCGTGTGTACACATGAGCGCATGTGTGACTAGGTGGTATATGTTTGAAAATTATATGAATGTCTGAGACAATATTCTTCTATTTGTGTATATACATGACCCTATATTTAGAGGACTAATTGCATGCATGCAAGTTGTGTAGATATTGTAGAGACATAAACTAGTGCCAACTAGGGGTACCTGTTTGGAGTCAACTCTTGTAGTACACTGATGTACATGACCACTTGGAAGAGACCCTCAACCACCATGGGGGCAGCAGCTAGAACTGAACATATAACCTCACGTAATATTGATGGTTGACTGCACATTACCCTGGCAATTGTCATAATTTGTCATCTCTTCATCCTCCGCCATCCACTACAAAGGTCAAGTCTCTAGAAAGCAGCTCCACACATCACAAATAGGGAGATAAGTGTGTCAGCTATAGCTTTGATCTTGGCTCTTGAAACTGGATTCGGACACATCTCTCTAGCGTGATGAGGCCTTGCCCATTCTATCAGTGGTATTCAACAACAAGATCTAGAAAACCAATGTGCTGAAGTTTTCTTGTCTGATATGAGATGCTAGAGTTAGTAAAGGAAAGTTAAAGGCTTCTCAAGATTGTGCTTCACCTATGCTAGTAAGGAGATATGATTCCATGATGAGGTTGATTGAAAGCAAGGCTATTAGTGTTGTCTACATGTATGCCTACAGAGAAAGAAAAGGTCAGTAAAATCATCTTTGACCATGTTTAATTTCAGATTTACCAAAACCAGGGTTCAAATTTATGATACTGCAGGATAACCATCAAGAATAATCAAATGATGTTGCATATGGGCACATAAGATAGCTTACTTATCAGCAGTCCTTTTCCAAGAGCCTAACATCACACACTACTTTCAAGTAGAGATGGTTGAAAAAGCCAAAGCATTAACTTTATTTCCATCAAACAGTACCTTTATGCAGAGGGCTTCTAAATCGTGCACATTAACATCTTCACCAGAAGAAAAAATTATCTTTTCAACTGTTCCATCGTTCTGAACCTTTTCAATGATTGTGACTTCCTCGATTTCTAAAGCCACCTCATCACCTATCTCTTCATCTGGCTCTGCAACTACTGTGGGCTGTTGCTTGACAAAGCTGCGCATGTCTTTAGAAACAGCTAGCGATTAACTTCAGCACCACACAAGAAGCAATTATGAAAATGTAGGTGAATAAACACATCCAGATGTGCATACAAAGAAGAGACAGCAGGATTCTTAGCTTGGAACTCTACAAATTCTTTGAAATCATAATGCAATTCTACTCAAAAATTTAATAAAACAAGGGACATTTCCTACAAAATTTACTCACCCTGATCTTAAGGAATCCCAAAAGTGGACCACAAATCGAGAGCCCCGTTTGAACGAGCCTGCTGAATCAAAACTTATCATTACTAAAGGATAGATATCATTCTTCATGAACATAAACAACACATATAATCAGAGCAGTTAGTATACATTCCACACTAAAGATATTCACATATGAGCAATTTGAGGAGTGAGAAGAGTTCTAAACCCGGCAACCAAAGATGAAGCAGGTTTTCCAAATATAAATAAACAAATGAGTTTGGCTACCATCTCAATGAAGTATCATCAACGTGAGGAACCACTTTCATGTACCAAAAGCTCAAACATTTTGCACAAACTTGCACTAGGAGGAACATGCAGCAGAAAAACACTAGTGCACCAAAATATCACAAAAACTATGACCGTGAGTGAACGAACCCATCATGCAGCTGCCTCACAATTTTCCTTCCACCTCAATCCCAAGCATCTCTTCGCATTTTTGGTTGGACTCATAGGTTGTATTATACACCTAGAAGGCACTCCCACCCTTCATCCCGCATCAAGATAACTGGCCCTGTCTCACCCAAACGTTTGTTACCTCTGCTTGTACCTTGGTACACAGGAGGCTGGACACAGCACACAGGTCTGATTTTATTGACAATGAACATAGGACTGAAAAAGGTGGCAGTGCTTGAAGAACCTCTTTACTTTTTGGTTGTAAGTTATTCATATCTTATACACAAAGCATCTAACATGTACATTGTGTGGAGAGGAGATCAAGCATACCACCTTGCCAATAAGCAAGCCAATTTCTATCATTCAAGGGTGACTGGATTGGGACTTCAAAGAATGTATGAGTTGACAATATACCTTCAATGAGGGGGGAGTTTGCCAATACAACAAGCTAATGCAGCAGTTGTTTGAGGCCACATGAAACTGATCATGATTTTTGTTTTGGCTTAAGAGAGTCTAGGCAACATCTAAAAGTTATGCCCCAACCATAGTATGGGGGAGTTTCGGAAATGGGAGAGAAAAAAACGAGAAAAACTGGAGTTCCAGCCAAATTTTGGAAACGGGGAAACAATGTTTCGGATTGCACACTAAAATAAATATGCTATTACATGGATATGTAGATATATCAATCCTACAACAACATGTATCCAAATTTTATACAAAACCTTTGGGTCTTCGTATCATATGATCGAAATCATGATTCATTACACATGTCATGAGTGAAGACTCAATGGTCAAGACAGTTAAACACAATTAAGATAGTTTCAAAAACTTTAAACAACAAAAAAAATTATAATTTATAACTCATGAATCGTCTCAAGACTGATATCACGAATCGTGGAACCAAGATGCATAATAAGTAAAATCAAGATACATGTAACTGTGTGATGTGAATAATCTATCCAAAGTCCAGTTAGCACCGAGTACGAGTAACTATTAAGTAATAACTATCAACATCAATGAACAATCATGATATTATTATGTGCATGTAACATGTGTAATGCCATTGGTGACTGGTAACTAACAACTACACTGCTATGTTGGAGCTCAACTGAGAGTGACAGAAGTTCGAGGAGGAATGAGCGTGAGAGTATGACGGCGCGGCTGGAGAGAGAGAGAGAGAGCAGCGTGAAAGTACGATTCGATTTAAGTGTACCAACAATGTGTTGGCACAAAAATAATAAAATTTATTTATACTTAAGACACAAAAAGGTGCATTCACATGTACAGCAAAATAATATGTGTGTACTTTACATGAAGATCAAACGGGCCTTTATCCCACCAACCTCCCACTTAAAGGTCCGAAGTGAACCTCTAACCAACACTCACTAGTCGTATGCAATGCTCATATTAAGCTTTGCTTAGACTTTTAGTGAGAACATGTAACGTGCCCGCCTATTGGCTTTCTAAGCACGTTTTAGCGGTCCATCGAGAAACGAATCTAAGCATCGCCCCTCCGCACTCCCATGGAATGTCACGGGATTTGTCGCCTAGGGTTTCCTGAGACCACTTCGCAACGGAACGTTCACGGCCGAACCCACTAGGATCGACCTGAAATCTAGCTTTTAAGGGATCAAGGTCTTCTGACAGCATTCTTAAAGTCAAGTTTTGGACATCCTACTTTACGCACAGATACCCAATCCGAAGAAGATCCATACCGCAAGTGGTTCAAAGAGAATGGGAAACGAGAGCGATGCGCCGCTCAACCTCTCTGCACATAGGGCATAGTCCATTCCGGTCCCCTAAAACGGCATGACTCGGGTTCTAACCTAACCATACCTAAGGATCAAACGACGGAAAAACCTTGTGAGAAGCCTCCCAGTTCTCTAGGACCATCCTACCATAGGACAAACCCGGCGGGGATTCTGCCCACCCGCTTCCCTTGATAGCTTTAGTTTCTAATTAGGTCCCATGGCATTTATGTGCGACATTTAAAACCAGCTTCCTTAATTAAGCCTTTAGGGAACATGGTTTGTTCACGTAACTTACAACACAAACATGAAAGCAAAGCAAGTAGTCCTTTTGACAAACAAGTTTTTTAACTTATCTTCAAGTTAATCTTTATCTCCTACCCATACAAGAGAAATTATGTATCCCTTCTGTCCAATAGAAATACCCGGTCCAAATCACATGGCACCATAATTTCCATCCTTTATCTAGAATAGGATCTTCCAACGCCCTAGACGTTGGGCTCACAGTAGTCTACAACTCCGTTCCAGACTAGGCAAGGAGTGTCCAAAGCTCCACTAATCCCAAGCGACCTAGGAGTAAGACACAACTTCCGTGGTTGGCCTTTTCACCACTTAATCTTTGGCCCATGAATCAAGCAGTACTCTCTCGGGTTAAAACGCGGCGTAAACTTGGAGATGATCCGCCCACGCAAAAATATCCTCTCCTTAATTAATCCAATTAAGAATCAAATACAATCAAGGCAATCAACCCTAATATCATTTTTCAAGAAAACATTCCTTTATACCCATGGCAACTTGTCATCACAGACCCTTGCCATGAATTTTCCAACAATCACAAGCACTTCGAATAATCATCGAAACCACAATGCAGCAATCAGTTGATTGTAAAAGCATTTAGGGTATTGTTCAATTAACGAACAAAACTAATTGTATTTTTCCCAAAACAATACAAGAATAGACGCGATAATGATTCCATCGCATATCCGCTCTTCCCCTTGGGATCAAAGAGCGATTCTATGCAAAATTTACTTAATTCTTGTATGCACGATTCTTAATGTTATTCTTTTTACGATTATGGCATTCATAACCCCTGACTGATTCTTCCTTCTAATTGCTCTATCAACGAATAAGCCATATGCAACTAAGTGCAATTAACTTCCCTTGATACATGCACTTTGCAAACTCTTTCTTTTGAATATGTGAGATGAAATTTATTATTTTCGATGACCTATTCTCGTGGACCATAGTATGGGGCCTAACATATCTCATACGAGAATCAAAGCATGTATCTATCAATTTGAAAATGCATTACTTATGATGGTATCGCATGTGGATTAGCAGTGATGCCCTCGCCCGAGGCTTCGTTGCTTGTTAAGGGATTGCCATCTGGGTGCGACAATTTCTGCTTGGGTGCCATCCCCGATCTCTTCTCTTTTAGTCGCACTTTACACAAGATTTCCGCGTCTTGTACTTGATTAGCAAGGGCCAGTTGGGGAGCGAGATGAGCTTGCGGTCAAAGATAATCATGCAAAAACAGGGTATGGGTCCATGGCCAACGGAAGAAAAGGAATGCGTGTGGACACCCTCTATGGAGGGAAAGACAAATGGGTTCCTTCAAAGAGTCTCTCTTTTTTTTTTCGTAATGGATTCAAAGAGTCTCTCTCTCTCTCTTTTCTTCTCCTTCTTCTCTTCTTCTTCTCCTCTCTTTTTTTTTCGTAAAAGGTAATTGTATTAATTACGAAAAAAGGTACAAGTTTACAAGATACACGATGGCTCTAAGCCAACGTGTGTAAGATCCCAGTACTAAGCCACACAAAAGTTACACAAGTCATGGCAAAGACCCAGAGGAAATTGCCATATGCCAGGGAAGCAAGTCCTCCCGAGGGAGCAAGTCCGAGTGCCGAATGAGATCTATCTGCCAATGCAAGAGACCTTTAAGCCGGGCAATGTGTTTCGCAACATTAGAGGCGGAATAAAAAAGAAAGGCATTCCGAGTGGTCCAATTGTGCCAGCATCCCCAAAATCTGAAAAAGTGAAACAAGATCTTCATATGCAACTGTGGCGGTGTGGGGTATTTTGGCCGCACAAAAACCCAATCGAAAGGGGTTAGAGAGGACCCCACCACTGTACGCCAAACCTGTGACAAGAGCGACCAGATCTTCTTGGCCAGCTGACAAGAAATAAATCGATGTCGGGCTGATTCCACAGTAGTGGTACAGAAGAAACAATTGCCATTCAAGATTCGACGCTTGGAAAGGGCCAAGGCAAGAGGAAGACCACCAATCATCACCCGCCAAAGAAAAACCTTACATTTGAACAGTGTCTTATTCAACCAGCCCTCCATCATCGTTGCCTTCCACCATGACTGAGATTTCCGCAATCCCCATACAAAATTAGCTTTAACACCCAGCCATTGATGATCTTTAATCAGAAGATGATACACGTGATTAGCAGAGGCCTTTTCCAGACTTAACTGGCCTACAAGGTCCTAGTCCTACCAAGGACGATCCACCGCAAGGGCAGGAAAAGGTTGCCTGCCCTGAAGTACCAACAAAAGCTGCTCCCATAAGTCAAGGTATCCATGCAGGATTCTGAAAAGTCTCCTGGCCGTACGAAACGATGCGAAGACATTACGACTGGCAAGGGTGGCATCCGCAACTGAAGTCACACCCAGATGGGCCATGCGGTTAAATTTTAGTCAAAGCTCATGTTTGTCTTCCCATGAAAGTAATCTTGAGACTGCCAACAATTCCAATTGAAAGGAGTTAGTATGCACGCGGTCCTCCGCTGGATGCCAACTCGCCTTTTGGAGCACCACTTTCCAGGAGCCGACCAAATGCAATAATAGAGAAGAGGAGGGGCTTGAGAACCGAGAGTCTGCATTAAGGACATGCCACTAGGAGCCCCGAATTTGTGTATTGCCATGCCGAAGCTTGCTGTCCTCTAGAAAATAACGGGCTATAATGGTCCACGGGTGATGATCCACGCACATAGCGCGAAAAAGAGACCAACAAAGAGCCAACATATGAGTTTCAGCATCCAAAATAGCCCCACCACCCAGGCGTTTGGGGGTACATGTATGTGACCACGAAATACCTGCGTGCAATGAATCCTTCTTCCATAACATGAAACGAATAGGGCGAGTGAGAGCCTTCAAAGTAGTAGGAGTCTAGGGCAGCAATAGCAAGAAATATGTGAGCATTGGCAACATAATTGTCTACGCCACTTTGAGGCGGACATGAAAGGGCCACGCTCGCGACTTCCAATACATAAACTTAGCTGCCAGTTTTTGTGAAATCCACTCCAGTAGCTGCTTTGGCCGAACATCAACACCCAACGGGTACCCAAGATGCCTGACAATGGAGCCACGGGGAACAACCTAACCCTGCCAGCCCAATGACTGTAAATCCGACTCCGTGCAGCTGAGAATGGCTGATTTGAAGGCATTGATGCGAAGACCCGAAGCATGACCAAAGAGTGTCCAAACATCTAATGCCTTGCGAATGTTGCCCTTGTCTGCACGCAAAATCATAAAGCTATCATCAGCCAAAGATTGGCTAATGAAGTGCTGCCCCAAAGGAAGAGACAATCCGGCAAGCTGATCAGAAGCTGCCATTGAAGATAGCATTGAAAGAACCGGGTGGGTCGCCAGGGCAAAGAAGAGAGGACTCAAAGGGCAACCCTGTCTCACCAAGCATGCAAGGACAAATGGCTCTGTAACCCCACCATTGAGCATAACACGCGAAGAAGCCTCAGCAATAATGGTGTAGATCAATCGGGACATCCGAGTACCAAAACCCATAGCAGACATAAGTTCAGCAATGAAAGACCAATCTAAATAGTCAAAGGCCTTTTCCAGATCCAATTGAATCAATACCACTTCCTGACTACAGTGCCTTGCATAGTCAATGGCCATTTGCGCATTTAAGGTATTATCCAGAATGTTGCGGCCCTTAATGAAACCATGTTGAAGAGGATGCACAATAGCGGGAAGGTGCTTGTGGAGCCTATTCGCCAGGACTTTGGAAAAGATTTTATACATCGAGCCCATCAATGAAACTGGTCTCCACTGTTGCAACATTGACGGTGAAGGAACCTTTGGAAGCAGTTTGATAAGGCCTTCTTTCCATGAGGAAGGCATGACCCCTGCTTCCCAAACCTGCTGAAACATAGCCACCAATGGCTTCACCAGTTGGGTAGCCAAGCTCTCAAAGAATTCATTGGTGAGACCATCCCAGCCAGGGCTTTTATCCTTAGGCAGATGTAACAAAACATCCATAACCTCCTCCTCACAAATATCTGCCTCCAAAGTAGTTCGCATATCAAGTGGAACCTGATGGCGGACCAGATCATAGAAGACTGAACGTGCATACATAACCTCATTAGAAGGCGACGGAGAAGAACCAAGAAGATCCCAAAAATAATTCCTGCACATATCGACAATGGTGTGCGGATCAGTGACCATGCGACCTTCTGAATCCTGAAGTCTGGTCATATTTTCTCGAGCAGGAGAAGCATGCAAGGCGCGAAAGAACTTATGAGTCTGACAAGTATTATCTTGTAAATTATCAATCAAATTGTGCAATTTGGCCTGCTGGTAGGATTTCAACTGAAATTCTTTAATAAGATCGGCCAAACGTTGCGCCAGTGATAACAGAAAATCATCATCTGGGGTATCCACCAGTAGCGAACGAACCAAAGCCAGTAAGCCTTCCGCTACATGTCGACGCCGCCGACAAAGAGAGGCATGATGTATCCCATACTGGTGAGCGACCCGTTGCACATTAGAGAGCAATCGTTCAAAAGAAACTGTGCCCTCAAAGGCAAAGTCCAATAAAAATCTCTCAATCAATTGCTCCATATAGCCCTGAAAGATTGAATGCTTCAAATAAGAGGAGTTGAAACGTAAAGGTTTATCCAACAACTGCATAAAAGGTGCAATGGGTTGTGTCAGTATCTCAAGCTGGAGAGGGAAATGGTCGGACAAGGCATATTGCTGCAAGACTTTCATTTCCAGCATCTCAGGAAGAAAATCATCATCATGCATGATGTACATTCGGTCCAACCGCGACCATGTAGATGCATACTGTGCGGAATGGAAAGTAAACCCTGGAGATGAAGGTTGTAACCAAGACCATAGATCTTGCTTAAGTGCCGCAAGAGCAAAGGCATTCCACGCCCGACTTTCCGGAGCATCCATCACCGAATGCCCTGAAGTGGACTGTGAAGAGTCAACATACATATTGAAATCTCCCATCAAGAAACCCCTTCTGCCAAGTGACATGGAGCTCTGTAAAGTCTTCCAAAGATCCCAGCGAGATAAAGGGTCATTCGGAGCATAGAGGCCCAGTAACCATAAGATCTCTCCTTCAAATAAAATTTCAATTACCACAAAGCGGCCCTGTACATCATTTTTAATAAGAACAGGCTGATATTTCTCATGGACAATCATAAGCACACCAGAATAATGCACAGCATGTGTCCCTGCATAAAACAAGCGGAAACCATGGCAATCCACCACTTTTCCTGCTTCACCGTGACTCTTGTGCTCCACCGCACACAAGGCATCCCACTGATTCTCATGCAAGACAGTCCACATGGCATGTTGCTTATGGCGAGAACAAATGCCTTGCACATTCCACGTGGCTATCTTCATATATCTGTAAAAAGAAAAATCAAGGAGGCACCGCTTGCCTCGATTTCACCTTGTCTGCTAGAATGTCAAGGACACCATCATCCAGAAAATCAGCTAAGACTGCAAAAGAATTCGGCCGGGCAGCTTTAGAGGTAGATGGGATATCCACTCTCTTGGGGATGGAGCAGGGATAATGACGATCCGAAGGTGTAATCACATTGCCTTTAAAATCAAATGCCAACTTAGCAGGCGGGCCCTTGGGACCGTCTGTATATACTTTTCTCATAGACTGATTACGGGGAGCAGAAGGAACCATAGTACGCGCAGCATGCTGTGAAGAGAACATTTCTTTCCTGCGCATATACGTGCGCATTGAATCCTGTGACACAGTAGGCCCAGAATCCGGCAGAGCAGAATCCAACTTTTTACATTTTTTGGGACGTGCCTCTATCCAGTCATTGCTACGGCCATAAAGTGCCCCAATTTACCACACGAAAAGCAGTGTCCCGCAAAGTTGCCCCATTTCAAGCGAAAATGCAAAGGATGCATGCCAGAGCAATTAAGGTGCAGCCACGCAGGCCTCTTCCTAGTAGTGTCCCATAACATACACAAACGGTTTCTATTCATTGCCCTTAGGCTTGGGGGGACCAGCACCGTTCCCACAACAGCCATGGCATCCTTTAACAATGGCCAATAGACAGCCGGGCAATTTTCCACCTCAACCCACACCAGGCATTCATGTTGAAGCAGGCGTTGAAAGTCTGCCATAGGGCGCCATGGCACAACATGGACCAAACAAAGATCAAAGAACAATGGTAGTTTGAATAGGAGCTCAGCCCGATGCTTCTCCGAGTTCAGCAATACCTCATAGAAGCCTCTGTTGGGAATAAAGGGCCATCGTGCCTTTTATATGTGCACGGGTGTGAACGCACCCTTAGCACACTTGTACTTTCATATATATCTATCTAAAAACCTAAAGTGGTACACACTCCAATTGTACCCAAGAACATCTTGCATCTCTCGCTCTCACTCGCTGCTGTTGCTCACGTGTTTTGCTCTTTACCTGACATTTCATCGCCGGACATTGCATCTCCGCAGCGCATCACTCACTTCAAACTGGTATCAGAGCTTCGGCTAAGGTGTTCGCGCTTCTCGCAGTCCGTGCAGAGCTTCAGTTAAGGTGTTCGTGCTTCTCGCAGTCCACAGGTCACGTTTTTCAGCCAGGCGACATTTCCCAGGTTGCGCGCAGGTCAGTCAGTCATTTTCTGGTCAGCTCATCACTGTTCTTGGACAGTGTGCAGTCAGGCGTGCAGTTCCAGGCAGCGTGCAGGTCAGGCGCAGATCAGAAGTGACGTGTTTTGCACAGGCGCTGGTCACGCAGGTCACGCCAGGTCAGTTCGTGACTTTCCAGGCCACATGCAGCTGGCGGCAGGTCAAAACGCAGCAGTCGTCACGTTACGGGACAGTTTTCGTCAAATTTCTCTTGCAAAATTTTTTAATTTTCAAAGGTTTACTGCAAGCTGCCCCCTTTGCCCACTGACGGGAGTTCGCGCGTGTAAGCACAGTTCTGTGTTTTGGGCAGATTTGAGCCACAAATTTGGGGATTTGTCCGGATTTGACACGAGCAAGACACACAGTGAGATTCTGTCTCAGAAATTGCAGGAATTTGTGACATTTTGCCTCCGAAATTTGGGGCTTTTCATGTACATGTTAAAATTGGGCTGAAATTGACCCAATTTCTTGACATTGATGCACATTGGACCCCGTGCAATTTGGGGCTTTTGCTGTTTGAGCAAAATTTGTGCGCAAATTGGTCATTTTATGTACATGCGGGTTTAATTTCATGCAATTTGGACGCCCAACACTTGAAAAATTTGGGGGTTTTGCTGAAATTGCTTCATTTTGGCAAAATTGGTCTACTCTATGCATGTCAGAGACAGTGCAGATGTATGGTTGATGTTTTGAGCACAAAACCTTGGGGCTTTTGACCGTGCGGGTCAAATTTTATGCCCGTGGGTGCATGTACAGCAGAAATTGCAGCTAAAATTTGGGACTTCTCATGTAATGTGATGTATTTGTCCTTGGAACAGCTGTCATCAGTTGTGGAGTGCTGTAGCACAACATTTGGTGCTTCTGAAAATTGATTTGCAGATCTGAAATTTCTGCTTTTAACTGGTACTTATTGCTGGTTGGTACTTGTTTGTACCTTGGTCACTTGTTTGACAGTTTGGGCCTGCATTTGCTGAATTTGTGGTCATATTTTGGACTGAAAATCATGGCTGGCAGCAGCGATAGCAGCCATCTTATGCACATCAAGAAACTTGAGGGTGCACATAATTTTGCAGTGTGGCAAAAGCAATGCTACAATATCCTGTTGCAAAAGAAGCAGGCTAAGCCGATCAAGGCCAAAGGGGTAAAGCCCGCAGATGTGGAACAAGATGACTGGGATGAGTTGAACGAGCTTGCACGCTCGACCATTGAGCTATCTGTCTCTGATGCTCTACTGTTTAACATAGAGGGTTTGGACACTGCCTATGCCATTTGGACTAGACTGGAGGAATTGTATGCTCAGAAGAGTGCAACTAGTAAGGTGTATTGGCTAAAAAAGCTTATGGATTTGCGGATGAAAGAAGGAACTGCTATGTCAAATCATCTGAGTGAATTCAACTCAATTTTCAGCCAGCTGGTTGCTTTGAAGTTTGTCATTGATGACGAGTTTAAAGCTACCTTTCTGCTTTGCACTCTACCAGAGAGTTGGGATACATTCAGGACTGCCTTGAGTAACTCGAATGCTATGCTTATGTATTCTGACGTGGAAAGCTCTTTGCTTATGGAAGAGATGAATAGGCAAAATAATGCATCAAGTAAGTCGTCTAGTACCTTGCATACCAGGGGCAGATCACAGCAGAAGGGAAAATCTGATGGCAAGGGTCGCAGCATGTCTCGCGGCAAGAATGTGGAATGCCACCACTGTGGCAAGAAAGGTCACTTCAAACGTGACTATTACAAGTGGAAGAAAGAGAAAGGGAAAGGCAAGAAGACAGAGGACAGCAAGGAAGAGAAGAAAGAGAGCCAGCCCAAGAAGAGCAGCGTCAAGATCGAAGAGGTGAATGTAGTCACTCAGGACAGTGACAGTGGGAACGATGTACTCTTCGTGTCTTCATGTTTTGATGCCCATGCATTGGTTGCCGATTCGGCTGATGACATGCATACCTGGATTTTAGATTCGGGTGCCTCCTTTCATGTCACCCCTTACAGAGATTGGTTTTCCGATTATACAGGCGGTCGACATGGTGTTGTCCATCTCGGGGACAACTCAGCATGTGATATTGCAGGCATTGGCAGTGTGCAGCTTCAGTTTCAGCATGGTTCTGTCTTTACTCTTCAGAATGTTCGTCATGTACCTGAGCTCAAGAAGAGCTTAATCAGTACTGGACAGCTAGATAATGATGGTTATCATACCACCTTTGGCGATGGAAAATGGAAGATCAGTACAGGATCTAGAGTCATTGCCAGGGGTTCAAAGAGTGATACTCTATATCCTCTTCATGTATCTAGTGTGCGTGACCATGTTGTCGCAGTAACCGAGCAGCCAAGTGTTTCTTTGTGGCATGGCCGGTTAGGACACATGAGTCAAACAGAAATGAAAGTTCTTTCTCGTTTGGGTTACTTGCCTTGTCTCCATTATGCTGATTTTGAGCATTGTGATCATTGTGTCTATGGTAAGCATGCGCAGACATCTCATAAGAAATCTCTTTCTTTGAAATCTTCACCTCTAGAGTTAGTACATTCAGATGTATGTCAGATGCCAGGATTGTCTTTGGGGGGGAAGAAGTACTTTGTCACCTTTGTCGATGATGCTACACGGAAGGTATGGGTTTACCCCATTCGTAGCAAGGATAAAGTACTTGACAAGTTTAAAAACTTCTTGGCATTGGTTGAAAATTAGACTGATAAGACACTTAAGTGTCTTCGCTCTGACAATGGTGGGGAATATCTGTCCAAGGCCTTTCACGCATTTTGTGACAGCAAAGGGATAAAAAGGGAGCTCACTGCCCCTCATAATCCATCCCAGAATGGAGTTGCAGAGCGTATGAACAGGACTATACAGGATAAAGTCCGTACTATGCTGTCTCATGCTGCATTACCCCAGGGTTTTTGGGCAGAGGCTGTTATGACAGCCGTTCACTTGATCAATCGGTCACCAAACAGGTCTTTTGGGGGGGGGGGGGGGTCCCTCAGGAAGCGTGGTCGGGCAAGCCACCTTCTTATGCTCATTTACGAGTGTTTGGCTGCGAGGCTTTTGTGCACATTCGTAAGGCAGACCGCAGCAAACTTAAGCCGAAGTCTTGTAAATGCATATTCCTAGGATATGGTGACGAGGGTGAAATGGGGTATAGATTGTGGGATCCCGTGAAAAGGAAAACAGTGCGCAGCAATGATGTTATCTTCCGGGAAGGTCGCATGCATAAACAGCCCGAAAAGACTGAGGAGGTTCGTAGGGTTGTATTCCGGGAAGAAGTACCTTTTGGACAGCAAAATGTGCCCGCTGTACAGCAGCAAATACCTACTGTAAATGAACCTGCGAATGCAGAAAATGATGCTGGAAATGATCAGCCAGCCATTGCCCATAATGATGAGCCACTAAATGTGCAGGAACAGCCAGGACAGCAAGCTGTTAATGTTGATTTGCAGGCTGAAATGCCAGGACAGCAAGCTGTAAATGATAATATGCAGGCTGAACAGCCAGCAAACAATGATCATTGGGTTAGGAGATCGTCTAGGGCTACTAGACAGCCCAACAGATTCGTTCCTGGTGCAAATAATGTGGCTGATTATGTCATGATCACTGACTGTGGTGAGCCGTCATGCTTCAAGGAAGCAATGGACAGACAGGACAGCAAGAAATGGTATAAAGCCATGCTGTCAGAGATGGAATCTCTTGAGAAAAACGGCACTTGGGACTTGGTGCAGTTGCCTAAAGGGCAGAAAACGCTTCCATGCAAATGGGTTTATAAGATGAAGGTCACTTCTGGTTCCTCGCCAAAGTACAAAGCCAGATTGGTTGCTAAGGGGTACAAGCAGAAACATGGAGTTGATTTTGATAAGATCTTCTCTCCTGTAGTCAAAATGACTACATTGAGAACCATTTTGGGCTTGGTTGCAGCTGAAGATATGGAGCTCATACAGATGGATGTAAAGACTGCATTTTTACATGGTGATCTGCATGAAGACATATATATGCAGCAGCCTGAAGGGTTTGTGGCTAAAGGCAAAGAGAAGATGGTATGTAAGCTCAAACGGAGTTTGTATGGGCTGAAGCAAGCACCAAGAGAATGGTATCATAAGTTTGATACATTTATGCAGTCTCAAGGTTTTCAAAGAAGTCAAGTGGATCACTACTTGTACACAAAGAAGGCCGCAAATGGCAGCCTAATTATCTTGGTTCTGTATGTTGATGACATGCTGATTGCTGGCAGGGATACTCATGCCTTGGATTCGTTGAAGCAAAGTCTTCATGGCAGCTTTGACATGAAGGATCTTGGTGATGCAAATCACATTCTTGGCATGCGAATACTCAGAGATAGGTCCAAAGGATTACTCTTTCTATCTCAACAGGAGTATGTCTCTAAGGTTTTGCAACGTTTCAATATGGAGGGGGGGAAACCAATTGGTGTTCTATTGCCTCCATATGTGAAACTCAGTGCAGAGGACAGCCCTACATCTGAAGATGAGAAGGCTGAAATGGCCAAGATTCCATATGCTTCAGCTGTTGGCAGCTTGATGTATGCTATGGTTGCTACACGTCCTGACATTGCCTTTGCAGTGGGAGTGGTTAGCACATATATGGCAAACCCTGGCAAAAAGCATTGGAAAGCAGTGAAAGGTATTATGAGATACCTCAAAGGCACAAGTGATTTGTGCATCTGCTTTGGAAAGCAGAAAGCATCTGTCGTTGGCTTTACGGATGCAGACTATGCTGGTCATGCGGACTGTAGAAAGTCCACTTCTGGATATGTGTTTACCTTCACAGGAGGAGCAGTCTCTTGGATCTCCAGGCTACAGAAGTGTGTTGCATTGTCTACTACAGAGGCAGAGTATGTGGCTGCTACTGAGGCATGCAAGGAGGCTTTATGGCTTTCACGTCTGGTGGGAGATCTTGGCATTACAGAGTTACCCGTTCTTCATTGTGATAGTCAGAGTGCTATCATGCTAGCACGGAATCCCGTCTTTCATGCAAAGACGAAGCACATACAGGTGAAGTATCACTTCATCAGAGATGTACTTGACAGCAAGAGCATTGAGCTTGTCAAAGTGCATACAGATGATAATCCTGCATATCTTCTCACGAAGGGTCTTCCAGCAGAGCGGTTTGCTCATTGCCGACAGATAATGGGAGTTGGATAGATATATGTATTTCAGCTTTGTACATACTTAGACTTAGCTGATTCTTTTCTCCTCTTAAGGCACATTGCCTTTAGGTGGGAGGTTGTTGGGAATAAAGGGCCATCGTGCCTTTTATATGTGCACGGGTGTGAACGCACCCTTAGCACACTTGTACTTTCATATATATCTATCTAAAAACCTAAAGTGGTACACACTCCAATTGTACCCAAGAACATCTTGCATCTCTCGCTCTCACTCGCTGTTGTTGCTCACGTGTTTTGCTCTTTACCTGACATTTCATCGCCGGACATTGCATCTCCGCAGCACATCACTCACTTCAGCCTCGAGGCCCAACAAAAATCTCCTCAACACACTCCCCTTGCAATAAATGGTGTAGTCATTGGCGAATATGAAAAAGCACTGGGATCTTGCCAGTGAAGAAGAGTATAACTGCACGGTCGTAAAACACTGAAAAAGAGCGCAGGACAGTTTTCAAATCCACCGTTGCCTCCAGAACCTCTTCAGTTCCCGCGTTAGAAAAAGCTTCATGATTATGCTGGACATAGTCGCCAAGCAACGTATTGGTAAACTCCAGCAAATGCTCCTAGTCAATCTCCTGGGAATCCACAGAATCAGAGGCCACCTGAGCATAAGAACGATCCTGATGACCGATTGTCTCTTCGGGCGTATGCTTGGAGCGTTTACCCGCAAGCTGAAAGTCAGGAGCAAGCGGCATCTCCTCTGTACACGGCACCATATCCTCCGGTTCCTCTACATCAGAATTCGGACCAAGAGCAGCCACCGTTTGTTAATAAAAGCCATGTCCAAGCCAGCCATGCTTCTCTCTGAGCAGAGGCAGGACTGCAAAATCAGTGCGCCACCCGGCTGCAACAACAGGACTGCAACGGAGAACAAGACTGACACGCGCAGATGAACCGGGGTACCGGGCAACGGGTCAAACACGGATGTGGCTTACATGCGGCTGCGGCAGGCCTGCACACTGAGGCAGAGCAGTCAACGGGGCAGGCGCCAAGGGGTCAGGCGCAGGCGGTGTAGAGTTGCAGGGCGCTGTAGGTACCGGCGACGGGCAACGTTTGACAGGCGGGGCAAACGGCAGGCCTGAGGCAGGGCAGACGTCAGGCGCAGGTACAGACGGGCGACAGCTGCTACGATAGGCGTACGAAGGACAGGTGCAGACGTGCGCAGGGACAAACGGGCACAGCGACGACCGTTGGGTTCAGCGACTGCAAAGAGGCGACGACCTGGACGCTAGGTCATGGGGTCTGCCATCTCTCTCCTCTCTCTCCTCTCTCTCTCTCTCTCTCTCTCTCTCTCTCTCTCTCTCTCTCTCTCTCTCTCTTTCTCCTCTCTCTCTCTCCTTCCCTCCCTCTCTATCACCCTCTTCTTGTCCTCCTTCAACGTGCCGTGGCCCTCCTTTTTTTTGCGATGGTGGGGGGGGGGGGGGGGGGGGGGGAGTGCAGGGAGGGACAGGTCCTGTACGAGCACCTTCGTGGCTATCAAAGAAGATTGACAGTACCATAGAAGTAAAACAAGAATGTGCACTTTCACCCACATTGTTTGGTCTATACATAGATGAAGTGTTTGATTACATAGACTGAGGAGGAGCTGGAGCCAACCTGGCAGGGGTGCTGATACCGATATTGTTATATAGAGATGATATTGTTCTCATTTTAGATTCATTGGAGAGATTGCAGTGCCATCTAGACGCTTTGTACATCCTGTGTAGAAAAAACTTTAAAGACCTCACACTGAACCTTGGGAAGACCAAAACCATGGATTTCAATACTTCAACGGCATGGGTGACTAGATCTATGTACCAGTTCACATTTGGGGGAGACATGCTGGAGCTCGTGAGGGAATATGTCTATTTGGGAGTCACCTTCTCTAGGCCACGTTTTTCGTTGAGAGAGGCATCAGAGGCACGTCTGGTACGTGGATACATAGCACTAGGGGCACTCGAGAGTCAATGTACTCACGTACAATTCGAGGATCCCCGCACCAAACTCTAGTTGTTTGATACCATAGTCACACCTATATTACTACATGGAGTAGAGGTATGGTGTTGCAGCTTGTACCACAGGCGTCTTAGTCCACTCACTGATCAGATTGGAATAGAGAGGGATTATTATGATGGTTGGGATAGCATGGAAAGGCCATTGATCATGATGATAGCACGCATGATTAGGAGTAAGCTCTCCACCCCACATTCTATTGTGAGAGCACAGCTAGGGGCAACACCCATAGTTACAAAGGCACTCTTCAAGACAGTGACCTTTTGGCACAGACTATGGGAACTTCCACGCCATAGATACTCTAGGAGGATTGAGACAGCAAGGACATGGATCCATCCACCACTCCCTCTAGGATCGAGGATGGAGTTCTACAGGAGTCATTTCTTGTGTCTCTCTAATGATGGTTTCACTATTCGGCCAGCATATATGGACACCCATCTCTCCCATAGCGTACAGGTTGCTATCAGACAGATTCGCACCTCCTCGTATAGACTTCAAATGGAGACAGGCAGATGGACGAATACCCTAGCAAAGGATTGGACTTGTCAGCTTTGTAGTTAAGAGCCTGAGACAGAGGAGCACTACATATGCAGATGCACAGTATACTATGACATACGAGGACGGTACCACTGCCCCTTCCGTGATGGATTTGAACCTCTTCGTCGCGTCATGGAGTACGAGGACCAGAGATGACTAGGTCTTTTCCTCCTGGAGCTCGAGAGGTGCCAAACTGCACTACTGCAAGAGAGGAGGCCAGCTCATCCAAAAGGACACACAGAGAGAGCAGTGACAAACTTCTTATACAGAGCCGACCTACTGACACTACCAGCCTAGCAGAGACAGCCACCCCGCTAGACACCTTACAGGCCACGTTGTGGAGTCACATTGGATAGAGTCATTTCCCTTCGTCGAGCACGACAACCCCATCTACTAGGACCACGTCCGAGGAGGCCACACCACAGTCAGATTAGATCCATTATCACCAGACACCAAAGGCTCACCACCAGGCATATCAATGAAGCAGCTAGGGACCGCTTCATAGCTGAGATCATGTGCAGATCTTGAGATCACCTACAGTCCATAGTCTCCACCACACTTTTGTACATAGCTCTATCAGATCTCGTTCTCCTTTCCTTTCCTTTTCTTTTCTATCGATGGAACAACACTACACATGATTCAACCCTCGTATAGTCCCATCGTACAGTTTATTTTCAGTATATTTTCAGTATTGTTTCATAGGCCACCCACTTATTTGTAATGTTATCTTTACCTTACTAATGAGATGACATTAGACATGGAAGTACTCTGGATTTTGTCTCGTAGGCCATATTGTCCTTATGTAGACGTTAATATATCTTTTCCTCTCTCTCTCTCTCTCTCTCTCTCTCTCTCTCTCTCCTTATTCTTCTCCTCCTCTTCTTCTCCTCTCTCTCTCTCTCTTCCTCTTCTTCTTCTTCTCTTATTCTTCTCCTCTCCCTCCCTCCCTCCCTCCCTCCCTCCCTCCCTCTCTCTCTCTCTCTCTCTCTCTCTCTCTCTCTCTCTCTCTCTCTCTCACACGCACACACCCTCTCCCTGTCCTCCTTCAACGTGCCGTGGCCCTCCTTTTTTTTGCGATGGGCGGGGGAGGGGGGGGGTTGTGTGGCACACGTGTGCCCCTCCGCTCCTCTCATTGAACCCATTGTCGTCCTCGTCTTCATCGGCGTCCATTAGCAATCCATCGTACTTGTCCGCCTTGCTGCAATCACCTCTAGCTCCTCCTCAGCCGTCATCTTCTTCCTTTCCCTCCTTGCCATCATTGTCATTCCTTACGACTTCCTCTTTTCTCCCTTGCTACCTGTCCGCGACGACAAGAAGGGAAGAAAGGAAAAAAAAACCGATTATTTTTTTTTAATAATAGGGGAAGCATTTGTAACAACGAAACATTACATCCTCTCCCTCTTAAAAACTCGAGATGTCCTCATCTCGGAAGAGCTGGGGATTTCATTCTCGAACCATCAAGCCATACCATTTAGGTTATTCTGTTTAGGATATGCCTATGAACCATATACATATCATTACGAAGTATTGCTCTGATACCAACTGTAATATGCCCGCCTATTGGCTATCCAAGCGCGTTTTAGCGGTTTATCAAGAAACAAATCTAAGCGTCACCACCCGACACTCCCATGGAATGTCACGGGGTTTGTCGCCTACAGTTTCCGGGGTACGCCTCACGATAGAACATTCGCAGCGGAACCCAATAGGATGGACCAGAAATCTGGATTGCTAGGGGTCAAGGCCTTCTAACAGCATTCTAGAATAGGATCTTCCAACACCCTAGACGTTGGGCTCATGGCAGTCTACAACTCTCTTCCGGACTAGGCAAGGGATGTCCAGAGCTCCACTAATCCCAAGCGACCTAGGAGTAAGACACAACTTCCGTGGTTGGCCTTTTCACCACTCCACCTTCAGACCGTAAATCGAGCAGTGCCCTCTCGGGTTAAAAACGCAGCGTGACCTTGGAGATGATCTACCCGCGCAAAAATACTCTCTCCTTAATAAATCCAATTAAGAATCAAACACAATCAAGGCAATCAACCCTAATATCATTTTCTAAAACATTCCTTTATTCCCATGGCAACTTGTCATCACAGACCCTTGCATGAATTTTCCAACAATCATAAGCACTTGGAATAATCATCCAAACCACAATGCAACAATCAATTGATTGTAAAAGTATTTAGGGTGTTGTTCAATCAATCAATAAAACTAATTGTATTTTTCCCAAACAATACAAGAATAGACGCGATAACGATTTCATCTCATATTCGCTCTTTCCCTTGGGATCAAAGAGCGATTCTATGCAAAATTTACTCAATACTTATATGCACAATTCTTAGTGTCATTCTTTTTACGATTATGCCATTCATAACCCCTGACCGATTCTTCCTTCTAATTGCTCTATCAACGAATAAGCCATATACAACTAAGTGCAATTAACTTCCCTTGATACATGCACTTTGCAAACTCCATCTTTCGAATATGTGAGATGAAATTTATCGTTTTCGATGATCTATTCTCGTGCATCATAGTATGGAGCCTAATGTATCTCATACGAGAATCAAAGCAAGTATCTATCAATTTGGAAATACATTACTTACGACCGGTATCGCATGCGGATTGGCAGTGATGCCCTCGCCCAAGGCTTCATTGCTTGTTGAGGGATTGCCATCTGGGTGCAACAATTTCCGCTTGCATGTCATCCCCAATCTCTTCTCTTTTAGTCACGCTTCGCACAGGACTTCCACGTCTTGTACTCGATTAGCGAGGGCCAATCAGGGAGCGAGGTGAGCTTACGGTCGAAGGATAATCGTGCGGAAACCGGGTATGGGTCCGCGGCCAACGGGAGAAAAGGAATACGTGTGGACACCCTCTACAGAGGGGAAGAGAAATGGGTTCCTTCAAAGAGTCTCTCTCTCTCTCTCTCTCTCTCTCTCTCTCTCTCTCTCTCTCTCTCTCTCTTTTCCGTAATAACTCTCTCTCTCTCTCTCTCTCTCTCTCTCTCTCTCTTTCTCTCTCTTTTCCATAATAACTCTCTCTCTCTCTCTCTCTCTCCCTCTCTCTCCTCCTTTTTCTCTTCTTCTTCTTCTTCTCCTCCTCTTCTTCTCGTCTCTCTCTCTCTCTCCTTCTTCTTATTTTCTTCTTCTCCTCTCTCTCACTCTCTGTTCCTCTCTCTCTCCCTCTCCCTCTCTTTCTCCTCTCTCTCTCTCTTTGTCTCTTTATCACCCTCTCCCTGTCCTCCTTCAGCGTGCCATGGCCCTCCTTTTTTTTGCGATGGGCCGCGTGCCATGGCCTTTCTTTTTTTTTGCGATGGGCCAGGCGGGGGGGGGGGAAGATGTGTGCCCCTCCCCTTATCGAATTCGTTGTCATCCTCATCTTCATCGATGTCGATTAGCAGTCCACTGTACTTGTGGCCTCGTTGCGACCACCTACAACTCGTCAGTCATCATCTTCTTTCTTTCCCCACTTGTCATCATCGTCGTTCCTCATGCCTTCCTCTTTTCGCCCTCGCCACCTATCCGCAACGACTGGGAGGAAGGATAAAAAATTCAAATTTTTTTTAAATAATAGGGGGGGCATTTGTAACGATGGAACGTTACAAAACATCTGCAAGATTGTCCTGTGTTTTGATCTTGGTCAATGTGATTAAACCATCTTCCAAAATCTCTCCAATAAAGTAATATCGCACATCTATATGGTTTGTGTGTGAATGATACATGGCATTCTTAGCTAAATACACAGCACTCTAGCTATCACATCCCAAAACTGCAGTATCCCTAGACATGCCAAGATCCTTTGCAAGTCTGGTCAACCATATAGCTTCCTTAGAAGCTTCAATAATAGCTGATATGTATTCAGCTTCAGTAGTACTCAGTGCGACGATGTTCTGCAACCTAAAACACCAAGAAACAACCCCACCAACAACTGTAAAGACATATCCGCTGGTGGGCCTGCAAGTGTTCAAGTCACCTGCCATGTCTGCATCACAATAACCCTACAAACTAAGTGCACCCCGCCCATAGCAAATACACTTTCTTTGTGTACCCTTTAGGTATTGAAGAATACACTTGACAGCCTCCCAATGTGTTTTGCCACGATTTGACATAAACCTGCTAACAACTCCCACTGCATGAGCAATGTCTAGACGAGTAGCAACCATAGCATACATAAGAGAGCCACAAGCTAATGCATAAGGGACTCCCTTCATAGCATTTTCTTCCACGTCATTTTTTGGGCTGTTGGCTTTACTAAGCTTAAGATAAGAAGGTAAGGGTACCCCAAAAAGCTTAGCTTCAGCCATGTTAAATCTGTCCAGTATCTTTTCAATGTACTTTTCTTGAGACAAAAACAGTAATTTCTGCATTCTATCTCTGCAAATCCTCGTGTCCAAAATATGCTCTGCATTTCTCAAATCTTTCATGGAGAAAGCTGATTTCAGCTGATTTTTTAGAGTATCCAAGCTAGTCTTTCTTTTCCCAGCTAGCAACATATCATCCACATACAAAACAAGTATGATGGGGCTGCCATATGTATCCTTTTTCATGTACAAGCAATGATCTGCATGGCTGCGTGTAAACTCATGAGATAGCATAAAAGTGTCAAACTTTTTGTACCACTGTCGCGGTGCTTGCTTCAGCCCATACTGGCTGGGTTTTAGTTTACACACCATTTGCTCTTTTCCAAGAACTACAAAGCCCTCGGGTTGTTTCATGTAGATTTCCTCATCAATGTCACCATGCAAGAAAGTTGTTTTTACATCCATTTGATATAGCTCTAAATCCAAAATAGCAGTAAGAGCAAAAAGCACATGTAAAGTGGTCATCTTCACAACAGGTGAGAAGACCTCTTGGAAGTCAATCCCTTCCTTTTGTGCATACCATAGAAACATGAAACAGGGAACGGGAACGGGGACGGGGACGGGGACGGGGACGGGGACGGGGACGGGGACGGGGACCCTAGGGAACGGGGACTTGGGAATGGGAACGGCATTTTAAAAATCAAAATTCATGAAGTAAGTAGGAACGGGAACGCCAAACCTAGAGAAGGAAGAGAAGGAAGAGGTTGGAGGTGGGAGAAGAAAGAGAAGAAAGAAGAAGGAAGAGAATGAAGGTGGCTGGGGGCAGGATGCAGGCGCAAGCAGGATGCGACAGGGCGCAGGTAAGTTTTGCCACGTGGCGTTCCCTGTCCCGTTTCAGACAGGGAACGCTGCGTTCCCTGTCTGAAACGGGACAAGGAACGTTCCATCATTGGGAAACGCGGTCCATGACGGATACATTCCGGGGACGGCGATTCCACGTGCCGGGGGGCCGTTCCGGCCGTTTCCTGTCACTATGGTGCATACCCTTTGGCAACTAGCCTTGCCTTATACTTAGGCTTCCCATCAACTGTCTTTACTTTGTACATCCATTTGTTTGGAAGTGGCTTCCTTCCCTTGGGTAATGACACAAGATCCCAAGTATCATTTGCATATAGAGATTTAATCTCTTCCTGCATAGCTAGCTCCCACTTACTGCTGAATTTACATGACTTGGCCTCTTTGTATGTAAGAGGCTCACCCTCATCTGTGAGCATCACATAATGCAAAGAGGGGTCAAACCTATGCAGTTGCCTTCTTATGTATGTAGACCTGCGTACCCAATGATCAACATTTTCAGGAATTGGATCTACATCTAGAGGTATATTATTTTCAGCATTTATTGGCTGCTGTAAGCCATTTTCAGCATGCTGTTCATGCTGTACAACACCTTCATTTTCCTTATCAGCACCTGCATTTTCATAATCAGCAAGTCTATCTTGCTGTCCATGACCTCCTTGTGCTCCTATTTGCTGTCCATCATCGTCTAGCTCAAAAATAACCGGCTGATCATCAATTTCAGCTTCTGGTACAACACCATGAGGCTCATTTTTTGAAGTAATAGGTGGCTGCAAACTCTAAAATTTGTCTTTTTCATATCTTCATTTGAGCCTAAAGTACCTTTTAACAATTTTGCCTCATTAAACACAACATTACGGCTGCGAATAATTTTCTTGGACTGAGGTAACCACACTTTGTAGCCAAATTCACCCTCATCACCATAGCCGATGAAGATGCCTTTGGTGGATTTTGGGTCAAGTTTGTTCCTCAACTCATCTCTAACGTGCACAAAAGCATCACAGCCAAACATACGTAAATGGTTATATGAGGCCGATTTGCCACACCAAACCTCCTCAGGGATGCCATTATTTAAGGACCTTTTTGGAGAGCGGTTGCAAATGTGAACCGCGGTTTTGAGTGCCTCTCCCCAAAATTCATGAGGGAGATTAGTAGTGGACAGCATGCACCACACTCTTTCACATAAAGTCCTTTTATATCTTTCAACCACCCCATTTGAAGAAGGGCTGTAAGGAGTTGTAGGCTCCCTCTTAATACCATGCAAGTCACAAAAGGACTTGAATTTAGTAGATGTAAACTCACCCCCATTATCAGTTCTCAAGCATTTCAACTTTCTACCTATCAAAGTGGTCACAAATGCATAAAAAGTTTTAAAAACAGCAAACGCTTCACTTTTCCTTTTCAACGGGTATACCCAAATCTTTTTGGAACAATCATCAATAAAGGAGAGAAAATATGCAGTACCACCCAACGATTTCACGAGCATACTATATACATCAGAATGCACTAAGTCCAAGACATTCGACTTACGAGAGACACCAAAGTAAAATGAATTTTTTATTTGCTTTCCAAACTGACACTCATTACAAAAGTCGAGTTTAGAGCCTTTTCCATCAACCCTCTTCAAAGAGGTAAGGACATCAAGTCCTTTCTAGGTCATATGGCCTAATCTCTTATGCCATAACTCCAAGTGACTGCCAATTTCAGCAACTGCAAGACACTTGCCATTCAAGGCTTTACAGTGCAAACAATACAAGGTGCCATTCTTGGTTCCTTTTGCAATCAGCATGGAGCCCTTTTTCACTTTCCACAATCCACCACCAGACAGTATAGTGTAGCCATGCAAGTCAAGCTGACCAACAGATAGTAAACTCTTTTTAATGCCAGGCACATATCTGACATCTTTCAACACAAACTCTTGTCCATTGTCTAGAGACAAGTGTATAGTGCCAATCCCATCAATGTTGCAAGCATGGTTATTTCCAAGGTACACCTTTCCATAACTACCTGCATTGAACATAGCAAAACACTCCAAGCAAGGAGTTACATGGAAGAGACACCAGAGTCTAAAATCTGAGTCTAAGTGACACCATCATCAACTGACAAAAGTGCATCAATCAGATCAGTCTTGGTAATCTACATATCCTCCATGTGGCATACAAGGGCATCATAATTAACTGCACATAATACATCAGCCTCTGTATCTAAAAGCTCCTCTATGACCACACTAGAGGCCACATTGGCCTTTTCCTTGCCTTTGACTGCCTTAGATGCATTTGTCTTATCCTCCTCCTCCTTTTTATCTCCTGTATTCTTCTTTCTCTCTTGTTCCTTCTTGTAATACCTGCAATCAGGTTTCTTATGGCCCTTCCGACCACAATGATAGCAAGTAATGTCACTCTTTTCCTTTCCTTTGCTCTTATGCCCGTTTCTCTGTCCTGATTTGCATTTTTCTTTCAGCCGTGCCTCTTACATTATAAGCTGAGTTGTTGCCTTCTCCACTAGACATACGTCTAATTTCTTCATTCAAGATTGAGCCCCTCACCCCATCATACGAGAGATTGGGGTTATTGCTAAGAGAAACCACCAAGGTTTCTGAAGAATCAGGCGGTGTCATGATCAAAAAGATTACCCTCAACTTATCATCAAAGTCCAAATTTGCATCCTTGAGCTAATTTAGAATCCCTGTAAATGTACTCAAGTGCTCAGCTGCAGACTTTGACTCATCCAATCACATTTTCACCAACTTGCGCATTAAATGCACTTGATTAACAGGTGCGGTGATCTCATAGGTAGTTTTCAACTTCTCCCATATTGCATAACCTATATCTAAACCCTTAATGGTTGTCAAATGTCATCAATGACACCCATCCTAATGTATGCCATAGCCTTTTTGTTGACTCTGGCCCAATCTGCATCAGACATTAGTGCGGGTTTATCTTCTTGCAAAGCATCCTCACAATCCTTTAGGATCAAAATGCCCTTCATGAGGTCTTTCCAAAGATCAATGCCATGACCATCAAACCGTTTGATGTCCATCAAACTCTTGATGTTTGAACTGGAAGAAGTTGCAGCCATTTTATCACGAACACAAGAGTAAATGCCCTGGACTTCAGAAGCACAAGCTGTGAACCAGCAAATACACTGTTCTTCTTCCTCAAATAGTAATAAATCTCAGCTGTTTGTACATGAACCAGCCACCTCACGGGTAAAAACTGCAGAAATTTACCAAATTCTGCACAAAGCCCCAAAAAAAGTGCTAACTGTCAACCAATCTGACCCACCTGAGCAAAATTTTACCAATGCATGAAAGACCCCAATTTTCCAGGGTCCAATATTAGGAAATTTTACTCAAAAGAGTGAAATTCTGACAAATTTGGCAAAATCCCCAATTTGATTGAGGTCAACACGCACAATGTCTGCAATTTCTAACCTGAATATCGGTGCCAAGCATGAACAGCTTCGAATCTGGGAAAAGCCCCAAATTTTAGGCTCAAATTTTCACAGGTCTAAGACCTATGCTTCCACGCGCGAACTCTCGTCAGAGGAGGGGGATGGGAGAAGTTAATGAAAATTTGTAACATAAAAAAAAAGACGAGTGGGGTGACCAACGCACACGCGGCCTGACCTGTCAAATGGCGGCCCAGCTGGACCCATCGTCAAGCACTAGTACCTCTACGCTAGTCCCCCGCCTGGCAATCGCAATGACACAGTGTCTGTCCCACACCTACATCGACTGCCACCGCTACTCACGAACCGGCGCCTGTCCCACGCCTGCACCAACTGCCACCGCTGGTCGCCCCAACGCTCAATACTTGACACCTAATCCTGGTCCCCATTGCCCAAACGTCAATGGTTTGTCCTTCAAGTCGAATTGTCAGCTGTGCCCCTTGGTCGTGGTGGTCGTGGTAGTGATGGGGTCGAGCTACAAGAGGAAATGTGCTTGAGCAAGAGGAGGAGACAGTTGCGAAAAAGACGTCAATGAAACTGAAAACCAATCTGCCCGTTCGCCACAAGGTGTCAAAATGTGTTTTCCCATTCCTGTTTCATTCCGAAACGGCCGTTCCGTTTCGTGGCCCCCAAAATGCCATTTTAGGGTACTATGGCTGCGACAAGTGGGTGTCATAGTTTCTTTGACAAGTTCTTCTCTATGATTGGAAAATGGTGAGCTATCGACAATACAAGGCCCAAATGAGAATGCATACAAAAAATATACATGCTTTCTTTAATCACAACACAATTTAGCTAGATGAAGTTGCCACTGATGGATAGAGGTGATTAAGAAACCCCTCACCAGATAAAGATGCTTGAGAAACTATTTCACAAGCATCTCAATCACACGCTCAACTCTTGGCATTTGTATCTAGCTTGTAGGTTTGGAACTACACTGGAATCAAGATTAATTTGCATGTAGCAAGAGCCTTGGCGATGCTATTTGGATACTCTCCAACTTTGAAGGGATGATCCAACTTTTGCAAATGCATTGGCAAGACTGTCTCAAAGAATAGATATCCTTGGGAAAGTCATGTATGAGTCAACCCATCAAAAGGTGCTTCAGCTATGATCATAGAGCTAGTATCAAAGTAGTGGCTTTACAAAGGACTTCTATTAGAAGTGTTCAAGAACTATAGTGCCGGGCCAGGCACGAAGATCAAGACAGTAGGAGTTCCTTGGGCGTGAAGAGATAGAGAGAGTGAGAAAGAGCAGAGCAGAGAGTGTGCACAATTTTAGGTACAATAACGAGTGTGTACCTTTAGGTTTTTAGATAGATATATATGTGTAAGTGCAAATGCTAAGGGTGTATTCACACCCGAGCACATTTAAAGGCACGAGGGCCTTTATTCCCAACAACCTCCCACCTAAAAGCAATGTGCCTTAAGAGGAGAAAAGGATCAGCTAAGTCTAGGTATGTACAAAGCTGAAATACATATATCTATCTAACTCTTATCATATGTCGGCAATGAGCAAACCGTTCTGCTGGAAGACCCTTCGTGAGAAGGTCTGCAGGATTATCATTTGTATGCACTTTGACAAGCTCCATGCTCTTGCTGTCAAGTACATCTCTAATGAAGTGGTACTTCACCTGTATGTGCTTGTCTTTGCATGAAAGACAGGATTCCGTGCTAGCATGATAGCACTCTAACTATCACAATGGAGAACAGGTAACTCTGTGATGCTAAGCTCTCCCACCAAAGGTGAAAGCCATAGAGCCTTGCATGCCTCAGTGGCAGCCACATACTCTGCCTTTGTACTAGACAATGCAACACACTTTTGTAGCCTGAAGATCCAAGAGACCGCTTCTCCTATAAAAGTAAACACATACCCAGAAGTGAACTTTTTGCAATCCGCATGACCAACATAGTTTGTATCCATAAAGCCAACATTAGATGCCTTTTGCTTTCCCAAGCAGATGCACAACTCCTTTGTGCCTTTGAGGTATCTCATAATACCTTTCATTGCATCCCAATGCTTCTTGCCAAGGTTTGCCATGTATCTACTAACCACTCCCATTGCAAAGGCAATGTCAGGACATGTAGCAACCATAGCATACATCAAACTGCCAATAGCTGAAGCATATGGTGTCTTGTACATTTCAGCCTTCTCATCATCAGATGTAGGGCCGTCCTCTGCACTGAGTTTCACACTTGGAGGCAATGAAACTCCAATTGTGGTCATGCACGAAGATCGAGACAGTAGGAGTTCCTTAGGTGCGAAGAGACAAAGAGAGTGAGAGAGAGCAGTGCAGAGAGTGTGCACGATTATAGGTACAATAATGAGTGTGTACCTTTAGGTTTTTAGATAGATATATATGTGTAAGTACAAGTGCTAAGGGTGTGTTCACACCTGAGCACATTTAAAGGCACAAGGGCCTTTATTCCCAACAAGAACAAGTTAAAAGTGAGAGTATGGACTTGAGGCAATCTCAACCAATCAATAAACTTTGTTCTCATAGTGCCAATCAATCAAGGAGAGGGAGATAACTAAGCATGTTTGTAGACTTATTCTTATACTCCCACATGCTTACAAAGTCAATCTTAATTATTAGCATATTTTCTTGGCAGCTTCAAACTTATAAGATCATTAAATCGCTGCCCAAGCTCATGATATTTTCATAGATTGGATGAGGTAATATACGGAGTGTATGCTCCCCAAGGTAATTTGGCCACAAGTGTATGGGCCAGTAAGCACAACAACGATATGGGAATTGTCAGACACACATGATGCAACATGTGTCAGAAGTGGATGCATTGATGGAAGCGTGTGGAAAACTGTTAAAATAGACTATTGTATACAAGAGACAGAAAAGAGAAAGAGAAACATTGCAAAAGAAAAGAACACTGCACAAGGAGCTTAGAAGCAAAGAGATACTCGAGAAATTGAATCCATATACCAAGATATGAGAGTACAAAACCAATGTGAGTCACTCGCTATGAAGGCACTGGCACTTGCTCCTCTCCCTCCACCAAAACCAATCAAGTGACGAATGATCATAATGTGGAGGAGAAGCCTGAATACATAGGCAAAAATAATGTCATAGATCATGTTAGGCCGGCAAGCATTTAATATTGGTCGGCCGTAAAATGCCATGAAAAATGCCTAAATAATCAAGATAATATCCTGGTGCCCTAGCCCACTCACATGCACAGACTCGGCCATGAACTGAAATATCTGCTAACACCCTCTCTCAAATCATGGATGATCTGATACAATACAATATACAATGATAATATCCCATCATAGTACATACAACAAGAACCACCAGAGTAGAACCATGGTAGATACCCCAATAATTGGTGCACAAGCCACCACCAAGGTGCCTCGGAGAGAACCTAATATCAATGTCGATCATACCAACACTTGAAAATAGAGAACAATCATAGCAACTCTCAATATCTGTCAACAATGTCTCGCGGTCGCATACAAGACCATATTGTCAAAAATGCCTCTGAACATATGTGACCATGCATTGGCCAAACCGCCAAAGTGTCCTCTCATGTGAGCTCAAACTAGGAATCAATCCCACTTGTTGTCAAAGAACAGCCCATCATGAACCTGGATATCAATCCCAGCTCCAGGATTTGAATCTACCATACTTCAATCGATGTGTCAAAAACGTCCCTCCCTAGAACCTATACATCCATATATCTATATAGATGAGATTCACCTACCGCATCTCACCGCCCTGTCATACTCCCTCTCTAGCACTGGAGAGTTGTGAGAAATGACCCCATCACTTGCAGTGACCGGGAGGCACGAAGATCGAGACAGTCAGTGTTCGTTAGGCGTAGTGAGACACAGAGAGTGAGAGAGAGCAGAGCAGAGAGTGAGCACGTTTTAGTTACAATGACGAGTGTACCACGTTAGGTTTTTTAGACAGATATATATGTGTAAGTACAAGTGCTAAGAGTGTGTTCACACCCAAGCACTTTTAAAGGCACGAGGGCCTTTATTCCCAACAACCTTCCACCTAAAGGCAATGTGCCTTAAGAGGAGAAAAGAATCAGCTAAGTCTAGGTATATACAAAGCTGAAATACATATATCTATCCAACTCCCATCATCTGTCAGCAATGAGCAAACTGCTCTACTGGAAGACCCTTCGTGAGAAGGTCTGCAGGGTTATCATCTGTATGCACTTTGACAAGTTCAATGCTCTTGCTATCAAGTACATCTCTAATGAAGTGGTACATCATCTGTATATGCTTTGTCTTGCATGAAAAACATGATTCCGTGCTAGCATGATAGCACTCTGACTATCACAATGGAGAATAGGTAACTCTGTGATGCCAAGCTCTCCCACCAGACGTGAAAACCATAAAGCCTCCTTGCATTCCTCAGTGGCAGCCACATACTCTCCCTCTGTGTAGTAGACAATGCAACACACTTTGTAGTCTAGAGATCCAAGAGACCAACATACCCAAAAGTGGACTTCTTGCAATCCGCATGACCAGCATAGTCTGCAACCGTAAAGCCAACAACAAATGCCTTCTACTTCCCAAAGCAAATGCAAAACTCCTTTGTGCCTTTGAGGTATCTCATAATACCTTTCACTGCATCCCAATGCTTCTTGCCAGGGGTTGCCATGTATCTACTAACCACTCCCACTGCAAAGGCAATGTCAGGACATGTAGCAACCATAGCATACATCAAACTGCCAACAGCTGAAGCATATGGTATCTTGGCCATTTCAGCCTTTTCATCATCACATAAAGGGCTGTCCTTTGCACTGAGTTTCACATATGGAGACAATGGTACCCCAATTGTTTTCCCCCCCTCCATATTGAAATGCTGCAAAACCTTGGAGATATACTCCTGCTGAGATAGATAGAGTAAGATTGTATATCTATCTCTGAGTATTCGCGTGCCAAGAATGTGATTTGCATCACCAAGATCCTTCATGTCAAAGTTGCCATTAAGACTTTGCTTCGGTGAATTCAAGGCATGAGTATCTCTACAAGCAATCAACATGTCATCAACATACAAAACCAAGATAATCAGGTTGCCATCTCCTGCCTTCTTGGTGTACAAGCAGTGATCCACTTGACTTCTATGAAAGCCTTGGCACTGCATGAATGTATCAAACTTATGATACCATTCTCTTGGTGCTTGTTTCAGCCCATACAAACTCCTTTTGAGTTTATATACCATCTTTTCTTTCCCTTTTCCCACAAAACCTTCAGGCTACTGCATATATATGTCTTCATGCAGATCACCATGTGAAAACGCAGTCTTTACATTCATCTGTATGAGCTCCATATCTTCACCTGCAACCAAGCCCAAAATGGTTCTCAATGTAGTCATCTTGACTACAGGAGAGAAAATCTCATCAAAGTCAATTCCATGCTCCTGCTTATACCCCTTTGCAACCAATCTTGCTTTGTACTTTCGTGAGGTATTAGAAGTGACCTTCATCTTGTAAACCCATTTGCATGGAAGCGTTTCTGCCCTTTAGGCAACAGCACCAAGTTCCAAGTGCCATTTTTCTTCTCAAGAGATTCCATTTCTGACAACATGGCTTTGTACCATTTCTTATTGTCCCGTCTCTCCATTGCTTCCTTGAAGCAAGACGGTTCACCATAGTCTGTCAACATGACATATTCAGCCACTTTATTTATACCAGGAATAAATCTGTTAGGTTGTCTAGTAGCCCTAGACGATCTCCTCAACCCAATGAGCATTGTTTGTTGGCTGTTCCTGCAAATTTCCATTTTCAACAAGCTGTACTGGTATTTCAGCTTGCAAATCAGCATTAACAGCTTGCTATCCTGGCTGTTCCTGCACATGTAGTGGCTCATTATCGCGCCAATAGCTGGGTGATCATTTTCAGCATCATTTTCTGCATTTACAGGTTCATTTACAGCAGGTATTTGCTGCTGTACAGCAGGCACATTTTGCTGTCCAAAAGGTATTTCTTCCCGGAATACAACCCTACGGACCTCCTCAGTCTTTTCAAGTTGTTTATCCATGCGATCTTCCCGGAAGATAACATCATTGCTGCGTACTACTTTCCTGTTCTCGAGATCCCACAATCTATACCTCATTTCACCCTCGTTACCATATGCTAGGAAAATATATTTACAGGACTTTGGCTCAAGTTTGCTACGTTTTTCTTTACAAATATGCACAAAATCCTCGCAGCCAAACACTTTCAAGTGAGCATACGAAGGTGGCTTGCCCGACCACGCTTCATGTTTGGCCACTAATTAATTAAGTGAATGGTTGTCATAACAACCTCTGCCCAAAAACCATGCGGGTAATGCAACATGAGACAGCATCGTACGGACCTTATCCTATATGGTCCGATTCATACGCTCTGCAACTCCATTTTGGGGTGGATTATGAGGGATAGTGAGCTCCCTCTTTATCCCTTTGCTGTCACAAAATGCCTGAAAGGCCTTGGACACATATTCCCCACCATTTTCAGACAGAAGACACTTAAGTGTCTTATCAATCTGATTTTCAGTCAATGCCAAGAATTTATTAAATTTGTGAAGCACTTCATCCTTGCTACGAATAGGGTAAACACATACCTTCCGTGTAGCATCATCGACAAAGGTGACAAAATATTTCTTTCTCCTAAAGATAATCCTGGCATCTGACATACATTTGAATGTGCTAACTCTAGAGGAGAAGATTTCAAAGAAAGAGACTTTTTATGAGATATCGATGCATGTTTACCATAAATACAATGATCACAATGCTCAAAATCAGCATAACGAAGACAAGGCAAGTAACCCAAACGAGAAAGCACTTTCATTCATGTTTAACTCATGTGTCCCAACCGGCCATGCCACAAAGAAACACTTGGCTACTCGGTCACGGCACACTAGATACATGAAGTGGATACAAAGTATTACTCTTGCAACCTTTGGCAATCACTCTAGATCCCTTACAGATCTTCCATTTTCCATCACCAAAGGTGGTACGAAAACCATCATCATCTAGCTGCCCTGTGCCAATCAAGCTCTTCTTGAGCTGAGGTACATGCCGTACATGCTGAAGTGTAAAGAGAGAGCCATACTGAAACTGTAACTGCACATTGCCAATACCTGCAATCTCACATGCATAGTTGTCCCCATGATGGACAACACCATGTCGATCCCCTATATAGTCAAAAAACCACTCACGATGAGGGGTGACATGAAAGGAAACACCTGAATCTAGAATCCAAGTATGCATATCATCATCCGTATGTGCAAGTAAAGCATGTGTAATAAAGTGTGAAGAGACAAAGAGTACCTCATTTTCACTGTCACTGTCATCAGTAACTACATTCACCTCTTAAATTTTGACACTGCTCTTCTTAGACTGACTGTCCTTCTTCTCTTTCTTGCTATCATTTGTCTTCTTGCCTTTTCCTTTCTCTTTCTTCCATTTGTAGCAATCACGTTTAAAGTGACCCTTCTTGCCACAATGATGGCATTCAACATCTTTGCCACGTGATTTACTGCGTCCCTTGCTATCATATTTGCCTTTCTGCTGTGATCTACCCCTAGTATGCAAAGCACTGGAAGACTTATTAGATGCATTGTTCTGCCGATTCATTTCATTTCTTCCATGAGTAGAGCACTCTCTATATCAGCTCACATTAGAATTGCTCATAGCAGTCCTGAATGTATCCCAACTCTTTGGTAGAGTGCCAAGCAAGAAAGTAGCCTTAAATTCCTCATCAATCATGAACTTCAAGGCAACCAGCTGGCTGAAAATGGAGTTAAACTCACTCAAGTGAGTAGACATTGTTGTACCCTTTTTCATACGCAAATCCATAAGCTTTTTCGGCCAATACACTTTGCGTGCAACACTCTTCTGTGCATACAGTTCTTCCAATCAAGGCCATATAGCATATGCAGAATCCAAACCTTCAATGTTAAACAGCAAGGCATCAGAAATCGATAGCTCGATGGTTGAGTGTGCAAGCTCATCTAATTCATCCCAATCTTCCTATTCCATGTCTGCAAGCTTTGCCCCTTTGATTTTAATCGGCTTTGCCTGCTTCTTTTGCAACAGGATATTGTAGCACTATTTTTTCCAAACTGCAAAGTTATGTGCTCCTTCAAGCTTCTTTATGTGCATTAGATTACTACTGTCATTGCTGCCAGCCATGATTCTCAGCCCAAATGTGACCAAAAAACAGCAAATGCAGGCCCAAAATTGTAGTCCAAGTGACTAAGGTACAAACGAGTACCAACCAGCAATAAATGACCACTTAGAAGCACAGATTTCAGATCTGTAATTAAATTTTCAGAAGCACCAAACCATGTGCTACAGCATTCCACAACTGATTACAGCTGTTCCAAGGGCATATACATCACATTACGTGAGAAATCCCAAAATTTTAGCTACAATTTCTGTTGTACATGTAAACATGGGCATAAAATTTGACACGAACGGTCAAAAGCCCCAAAATTTTTGTGCTCAAAGCATCAACCACACATCTGCATTTTCTATATCATGTATAGAATAGGCCAATTTTGCCAAAATAGAGCAATTTCAGCAAAACCCCCAAATTTTACCAAGTGTTGATGTCCAAATTGCATGGAATTCAACCTGCATGTACATAAAATGACCAAATGCTGCACAGATTTTGCCCAAACTGCAAAAGCCCCAAATTGCACGAGGTCCAATGTGCATCAATCTTGAGAATTTGGGTAAATTTCAGCCCAATTTGTGCATGTACATGAAAAGCCCCAAATGTCGAGGACAAAATGTCACAAATTCCTGAAATTTCTGAGCTAGATATCACTATTGCATCTTGCTCGCACCAAATCTGGACAAATCCCCAAATTTTCCAAGTCCTGCGTGTGCACTAATTTCAGCGAAATTGAAAGAATTTCACTAAAATGTGAAAAGCCCCAAAATTCCCAGGCAAATGTGCACCAACTTTGCAATTTCTAAGTCAGATTGTCTAATTCTACGTTAAGATCCACAAATTCAGAAAAAGCCCCAAATTTCTGGCTGAATTTTGCACAAATCTGAGATCTGTGCCTCCAACGCGTGAACCCTTGATAGAGGGAGAGGACTTTCAAAAAAATTTGAAGAAGAAAAAAAAATGGATGATGGGCCCGTTGACCCGTCAGTCATGCGCCGTGAGCCCCACCGCGTTCAATTCGCCCCGTCACCTATCACGGATATCGTTTGACGTCACGTTCAGGTCGCCTCATCACCTGTCACAGAGCCTAACCTCGTCACCTGTTACGCAGCCCGTCTAACGTGTCATCAGTCTGCCATCGACTGCACCCGACCAGCAGTCGCCTGTCCGTCAGGCGTTCTTTGCTTACCTGTTCGTCTACTCGCCACGTGTCGCCTGCTCCTCAACAATCCACGAGACTGTTACACCTGTTGGTCTACCCCTCAACAACTTGCATGAGCCATTGACTCTCATACCAGTTTGTAGTGACCTAGAGGCACGAAGATCGAGACAGTCAGTGTTCGTTACGCACAGTGAGACAGAGAGAGTGAGAGAGAGCAGAGCAGAGAGTGAGCACGTTTTTAGGTACAATGACGAGTGTATCACATTAGGTTTTTTAGATAGATATACGTGTGTAAGTAGAAGTGCTAAGGGTGTGTTCACACCCGAGTACATTTAAAGGCACGAGGGCCTTTATTCCCAACATCCCTTGTACTAGTAGCATGGAAGGAAGGCCCCTATAGCCATTGCCGGGGCCACATAGATGGAGCCTAAACCTAGACCTAGAGAAGAGAAAGACTCGCCGAGAGAGTCATCACCCATCGTCACCGTCTGCAATTGCTCTTGTTGTAAAGCTACTAATGTCTTGTAGTCCTTTCAAAGGTGTCCCTTCTTGCCACAATAAGAGCATTGAGACTTTTGCTTCTACCGTATGGCACCCCTCTTTGAAATTGGAATGTGAAAAGCACCAAGAGATAGCATCCTCACAGAAAACTGAAGCTGAACGTAGCAAGTCTCCAACATAACACTTATAGAGGAGTAAAGAATAGTTGCATGTTGAGCATCAAGAGGATAAGCTGGATGAGCCATGATGAGGGAGATATAGAGAAGATGAAGAAAGATAAGGGATCTTCAAAGAGAAAAGTATGCCAAAAATACAAACTCGCAGGGATTGCATAGGTTCCAAGCTGTAAAGAAAGCACATAGAGAAAAGATCAACAGTAACCAGTGTAGTGATGAGAACACAATCACTAGATGCACATGAACCCTCTCTACAGCTGAGCAGTGTACCACACAATGAAAAGACGGACCAAAAATAACTTGAACCAAACTGAAAATATTGTCGCCCAGCCCTGCATGGGAGCAAAGAGCCAAAACACAGGTGCTGATCAGTAAAACGCAAGCAGCACACACAAAAATGCAGATTTGGAAGGTCCCCAACCCTGAAACAGACCCAAAAAGCTGAAAACGGAAATGGTAGTCTAAAAAACATTGACAAGATATGCCAAAAATGATCAGAAGATGGTTGCTCAAGCTGGAAATCAGTTGCAGCATTCAGAAAGGTCCAGTCAGCAAATGAAAAGTCAAAACTCAGACCTGAAACACTGTAAAACAGCAGCAGGAACAATGATCATGCAATCTGATACCATTTCAGAAGCGGATGTAGTGATAGAAGCATGTGGAAAACTGCTGTAATAGACTCCTATATGCAAGAGAGAAAGAAAAGAGAAAGAGACACTGCAAAAGAAAAAAAACATTGCACAAGGAACTCAGAAGCAAAGAGATACTTGGGAAATGGAATCCATATACCAAGATATGAGACAGTACAGAACCAATGTGAGTCAGTGGCTATGAAGGCACTGGCACCTACTCCTCTCCCTCTACCAAAACCAATCAGGTGATGAATGATCACAATGTGTAGGAGAAGGCTGAATAAATAGGTAAAAATAATGTAAATCATGTCAGGTCAGCCAGCATTTATAGCTGGTCGGTCAGCAATAAATGATAAAATGACCATCATAAAATGCCTAAATAATCAGGATAATATTCTAGTGCCCTAGCCCACTGATATGCACAGACTCAACCATGAATTGATATATCTGCTAACAACATGGAGATCAGGCAAGTGGCTGTTTGGTTGGTTGGCTTGTCGGCCAGGTCCATCTCCTATAAAGAGGCACTTCCCCTTTTCTCATTGCATAAAAAAGAACGGAGCACTTGAAGAGTCAAGTTCATGGATCAAAGTATCGCAACCGAGAATGTTTGTGGCTGATTATGGCTATTTGGAGACCTATCCTATATAGAAAAGCAGGCATTCTCTATGAAATAGAATGCAAAAGTTACGGCAGCCTTTTCACCTTGTATACATAGTAGGAGTTCATTTCTTCCTTTGGGTTCTCTCATCTATTTGAGCTTTGTTTATTATGACTAAAGTCTTATAGTTGGAATATGGTATCCGAGCCAACTCATGGACCTAGTAAAGAAGCCAAAGATCTAGATGAAGGTGAAGCTGCTATACAAAATTTAAATGCTTTATACAAAAAAAAAAAAAAGCATTTCAATTCCCCACCTTTAACATAGCACAAAGCCTTGGTGGGGAGTCTGAATTTAAAGGATTCCATATTTTTCATGTCTTCTTCTTCACAATAGAACCACAAGGGTTCCTTATTCACCATGGCAACTTCATATGAAGAGCTCGTATTGCAAGTGGAGGCCATACACATGGAGACAAAGGTCCTTCACAAAGAGCTCACTTTTTTGGAAAGCCAATTGACTTCTCCACACTCGATGAGCTTTCAATTGCAGGGGAAAGCCATCACCATTATAACATCAAGGGGCATGTGGAGTGGCCATTGCATCAATTGGATGCACAATGCACATATTGTTCTAGTCTCAATAAAAGATGTTCATGCATGCCTATATATATGGCATTGACTCCACCCATTTACCCATCCCACATTCATTCCTTCTAATGTTCTATTACTCTCCATCTCTACACTGTTGCTCACAAGCCACCCAGAGGACATTGCAGTTTGTGGTCTTCATCACTCCCTACACCAAGTGCCCTGTCTACCACACCTTCCATGTTGCATTTTTGGCTATGGATTCTCTTTCTCCACCAAACGACCATCTCCACCATCTGGTGTCAAATTGTACTTGCATTTTTGGCTGCAGATTCTCTTCCTCTACCTGGTGAGCATCATCTCCATTTGGCATCAACAAGCACTTGCGTTTTTGCTACCAAATCACCTCTCTCTATCTAACGACAGTGCTCTCCACCTGGCATCAGCCTCTCAAACTGTGTTTTGCAAACTGACACTCTTTGGCATCAGCAACAACTCCTGCAAGCACCTGCTACCCCAAATACCTGTGTTTTTGCAATTCTTGCTCCATTAGGGGTTGGATTTCCTCATCTACCAGGCCATCTTGTTGATCCTCATCTTCTAGAGTACGTGTTCGTGGTTGGTGATCTTCTTTCTTGGCTAGGACAACATATGAGGGCTACATTCATCATCTTCTTCTTCTATGTTTTTTGAGTTTCTCTTCTCTCTCAAAGTTTCGCGTACACACTCTATGTTTCTCCCCACAAACCCTACTATCTCTTTGGTTTGCTTATTTACAGCAATCATTTCTTAACATGGTACCAAAGCCAAAGGTGCTCAGAGAGCCACAATGATCCTCTACATCAAAGTAGGCAAAGACAAGTAGTAGGTTCAACATCATCTTCTGAGTTCCCTCCTTATTTCTGCTACCTCATCAGGAGATATCTCTCTTATTCCCCCTCCCACCCTCCCTTTTCCAAGTTAACACATTAGTGCTATGGCTTCTCTTGACAAAGTCCACTAGATGCTCCTACCATGACAAGAACAGTCATACCACCGAAGATTATTGACTTCAACCTTTGCTCCCTACATCACCGAAGCACACACATTTACACCATGCACTTTTTGTGCCACAACTCCCTTTTTGCCACAAGGGTTTTTCCTCATCGGCTATCAAAGTATTATGCTCCAGGCCATAAGATGCATCCAATGCGCACTAAGTCCTTATGAGCAAAAGGAGGATCATTAGGTGTCCCAACCTTCTAGAGTCTTTTGCAATGTGCTATAGAGATCTCCCCTACCTATTTTCAAGTCCAATAGCTTCCACAGCCACATCATGCGGTTTTGCAATCTGATCAACCAAGAGAAAGTGATTGTTGGATACCATTGTCTCACCAATCCACTCCTTCAAGAGACAAAGGCTGTTCAACTCCTTCCTCTTCTTTGGCTCCACAATCTGCTCCATTGAGAGATAGTGGTTGTTGTCCACCCCCAACTCCCAGAGAGCTATCTATTACCTCCCCTCCCTTGGATTGCTCCACGAATAGTGACTACGATGCAAGCATCCCGGAGATTCTGTGAGATACCCCTTCCTCCACTCCCTCCTCTACTTAGGTTCAAGAGGCCACCTCTAGGAGATGCCTAGTTTCTATTCCGTTGGAGCCCAAATATCTTCTTTGGCACCATCCGCAACATTTCCTTCATCTTTTGATGTCTCAAAGGCCATGATCCATGAGTTTCTTGATTTCCCCATCTCTCTCTGAGGGGGATTCCACAAGGGATTCAAAGAGGGGTAATATTTCTTCTTTAGATATCTCATTCCTTCAAATTCAGAGGGAGTTCCTACACATCCTACAGTTCTTCCCACACCCTTCACTTTCTTGGGATGGTTGACATCTCCCTGTCACTTCACCAATAGATTCCCCTTCCCCTTTCTTTTTGATGATATCCAATATCAACGAGTTCTTTCGAGATCGGGGTTTTGGATGTTTCAGCCATGGGTTGGTGGCTAGGCCTGCATATAACTTCTAGCATGGAGTAACAGAGCTCGTGGCTTCTCTCCTAAGGCTAAGTTTCACCTCCTATTAGCTTATCATGTCTACTATTCTTCACTATAGAATACCTTGCAGGTGGAATACTAGGATTACCAGATTGATCTTCTTCTCCCTCTCTCTTCTCTTTTGTGATCCTTTTGGGCCTAAGAGGGGGTGCTGAGAGACCATATCATTCAATACCATTTCCCTCCATTTCTATTTCTGGTTTCCATTTACAATCCCAAAAAAGACTTTTTGGGTGCCTTCCAAGAGAGTCAGGGCAGCACCAAGAGACTTCAATGAGCGGCACTCTAGATAGTCTATGCCTACACATACGGCATTGACTCCACCCATTTATCCATCCCACATTCATTCCTTCCGACATTCTATCACTCTCTTCCATCTCTCCACTACTACTCACACGCCACCCAGAGGACATTGCAGTTCATGGTCTTCATCTCTCCCTGGACCAAGTGCCCTATCCACCATGCCTTTCACGCTGCGTTTTTGGTTGCAGATTCTCTTCCTCCACTTGACAACCATTTTGCTACTGATTCTCTTCCTCCACCTAGTGAGCATCATCTCCATTTGGCATCAATAGGCACCTGTGTTTTTGCTAGCAAATCACCTCTCTCTATCTACCGATAGTGCTTTCCACTTGGCATTAGTCTCTCAAGCTGTGTTTCACAGTATGACACCTCCCTAGCATTGACAACAACTCCAACAAGCACCTGCTACCTCAGATACCTGTGTTTTTGTAGTTCCTACTCCATCAAGGGTTGGGTTTCCTCATCTGGCGGGCCGTCCTATTGATCCTCATCTTCCAAAGCATGCACTTGCAGCTAGTGATCTTCCTTGACTTGACAGCATCTAAGGGCTCCGTTCCGCCCCCTCAAAGTTGTACTTCACCTTCAACATTTACTATTGACATCCTACTACTGAAGGATTGCATTTCGCTCCCTCTATGGTGCAAGTTCCCTTCAGGTGCTGCCACCTGATCCAGATAGAACAGTGTAGTCATCTTCAGAGCTTCGGCTCCGCTATATCTGCTTTGTTCGCTCACCCTAATTCAATGCTTCATCTTCTTCATCCTTTGTGCTTTCTAAGTTTCTCTTCTCTCTCAATATGTGTCATACACACTGTGTGTTTCTCCCCACAAACCCTATTGTCTCTCTGGTTTGCTTTCACAGCACTCGTTTCTTGACAATCTCCTCTTGTGGAATTCTCCACATCGACTACACAATGAAAGGCCTCCAACATTAGCTTTACAGGACACGAGTCCCTATAAGGCTTTCTTAGGTAAGAAGTCCTTCATCTCTCATTTTCACATAATTAGATATGAAACTCGTGTCCATGTGGAGAAGAAGAAAATGGGCAAGCTTGACATGAATTCAAAGATATTTATCCTCCTTGGTTACAGTACAACCACGAAGGGTTACAAGCTCTAGGGTCCAACTAAAAGAAAGATAGATGTGAGTTAGCACATGATCTTTAACAAGGCTGCAGCTTCGGATACTCCCATTGATGGTGATGCTTTTGCAAGTGGTTCTTCACCATCCACTAACCCCTCCCCTCCCATCTAGGTTACCTTTTGATACCAGTTATTCATTTTCAACCATTCCCCGTCCTTTTCCTCCTCCTCTTTCTGCTCCCTTGCCAACCTTGACCGCTCCTTCCTTTCAACCAAGTGTTGAGCTGTCCTACAAGTCAGTTTAAGGAAGAGCCCTAAAAGTCAGTTTAAAGAAGTCACAATGTCTCTTTAGCAAATTCTAGCAGTTATAAGATACTAACAAACAATTTCTTAAATGATCAAGAGCTTTGGCTCTGAATGTGTCTTCTTTGCATAGGCATTGTGGAAGAGCAATGTATTGTGCATGGCATGGATCGGAGGTGTTGCAGCATGGCTCTCTTATGTAGCAAAGATTGAATTGAACTGGATTTCTTGGGTGGTAGTCACTTTCCTCTCAAAGGGATTAAGATGTTGCTGGAGACATGGATGTGGAGTCTGCATCTCATGCAAGTGTACCAGTTGTTGGCTCTTTCCAGGGTGTATCTAGCCCTAGCAGGGGGAGAATGAGATTTGCTTGTGCAAGACATGGAATGTCAATAAGAGTCCCAACATGTGCTGTGAAGATGGGATTCTGTAGTCCCCAATAACAAGTCGAGCAAACCGAAAAGCGATATGAAGATAGGCTGCCGATTGGCCGTTTTCTGGTTGGTGGCTAAGAGGCCTCATTGGAGCATTGAGCTGATCATGTCGAATGGATGGAGTTCTTCAATTTTACAGTTGCTTGGACAAGTGCAAGCACAAGAGTTTCTTACTCAGAATTACTAGGAGTGTGAGCACAGAAGTTTCTTACTAAGAAGTGACCAGGCTCTGCTTGTGATCATCTTGTTAGGACGGATACTTGGAGGTGGCAATGACAGATCCTCAAGAATGAGGACACTTCTGCAGGAAAAGCAACAATGAGAGGTTTATATAGTGTCTGCTTTGGGCTAGATCCTTGTGGCAAACTTCAAGAGACTTGTTGCATGTTTGTTGACAGGTGTAGCACAGCTAAGGATAGCTGTAGTCCTAGCAGGGAACACAGCAGTACACCAGGCATACAATTTGGGCACAGGCATCTCTTTGGCCCATAGTTACCAGGAACGAAAAGACGGATTGAGCTCCCTGCCCATCACGTCACAACTGCTGCCCCCGCCCCCTCCTGCACCCTCATGCCAACTGGCGCCTGCCCAGCCTGCTCCTGGCGGTATCCTGCCTGTGCCTGACCTGTCTGCTCCACCTGCACCCGCCCTGCCTGCTCCACCTGCGCCCGACCTACCTGTTCCTGCCCGCCCCGCCTATTACCGCACCTGTCCTGCCTGCTTCTGCTCCGCCTTCCCTTGCCCCTGGCTGCGCCCCCCCCCCCCCCCCCCGCCAGGCAAGGCTCTGCCCAATCAACCCCCACCCTGACCCCCCCGCGCGCTGCCCCGCCTCTCCGCCTTGAGGCCCAGCCCCGTCTGACAAACCCACCACCTACACAGAAAACAGCAATCCCCCCCCCCTCCCCCTCCTCGCCATCGGTCCCCCCCTCCTCCCCTCCAATTGCTCTCTCCCTCTGCAGCAACTCCCCCCCCCCCCCGGTAGCACAGCAACGTGATTGGTAGGTTCACATCAGGGACGCACAATGGAAACCTCTGGTCAGACGCCGGTGCATTCTGCAAGTGTCCCCCCAGTCAACTCATCCTCTGAGAAACAGCTCTTAGCCATCCGTGCCACATAGCTTGAGCTTAAAGAAACAATAATCTTTGGTTAGGTAGTTGGACACTCCCCGTCCAGAGCCCAGCTTCGAGATTGGCTTCACTCCACATTGCGAATCAACACAGCACAGATCATGGAGGCACTTCTAATGGGTCGAGGGATCTTCATGGTACGACTCACCTTGGTAGACGCAGCCCATGAGCTACTGGCCAGTCCACCCTATGCTTCCACGAAGGGGGTCATCTTCGTGGTTCCCTGGTACAGTGGTTTCACAGAGGAGGCATTCGCGCTCCACAACAGGTTCCTTAAACACCCAGTCACCCTACTCTTCCTCGGACTGGCAATAGAGTATCACCAGTTAGTGGAAGACTTTGGACGGCTCTTCGGCACTGTCCTTCCCGCCTCTTTCACAGACGCAGTGGCAGCCGCAAGTGTCCCAAAGGTACGGGTGGCAGTGAAAGAGACAAAGAATATACCACAGTTTCTAGAGATCAAGGCAGGCAGTCACTCTTTCAGGCAGCAAGTTATTGTGACTGGGCAGCCAAGACAGTGTCTGCATTGCCATGACTTTGGGCATCAATCAGCAAAGTGCACGCACTTCGGAGCCAAGGCAACATCGTCGACGGGCCCACATCTGGATGCAGATGGTTTCACACAGGTCCAGAGACGACAAAGAGGGAGATGGCAGGGGGAGCAGTAATCAGCCCCTCAAACACAGCCATGGCAACAGGGTGCACGAGGGCGAGCGTCGCCCCCCCGGCAGAGCACCACGCTGCCCCCCACCACACTCGGCAAGACCACAGACCTACACATCCACCCCCCATGGAGGCGTCACAGGCCACCTCACCTGTGGGCCCACTCCCCCCACGCCCTCCTCCCCACGCACCCCCCCCCCCCCACACACCCACCTTGTGCATCCGACTACCCCTCCATCCCTCCATCCTTCCCCTCCCCACCATCACCCCCCCTGATCCCCACCCAATACAGGTGAACCCCCCTTGATCCCCACCCAGTACAGGTGAACCCCCCCCCCCCCCCCAGAGGAGGTGAGGAGCCCCACACGCCGACATCCTCCACTAACAGGCAGTCGAGTCCCCCCTCCCCCTCCCCACACTTTCCGAGGACAAGCGCAACCGCTACCACAGGAGTTCTTTCGCGGTGGGCCATGGTCCTACCTAAGAGTTGCAGAGTGCGGAGAGTTTCCACTCCCCCTGGAAGTGGAAATCTTTGTGATACGCAAGTCAAGGAGTGGCAAGGTCCATCTACTAGCACCACCAAATGGAGCAAACTACGCTTTCTTCCTTCAGACCTCTCACACAGGAAACTCGATGATGACTTAGATAGAGGAGGAGATGAAGAGCCAGGTGGCAGACCACATCTCCCAGTGGATGGGAGGAGGGCTGACACTTTTCTCCTAGCAATGGCCAGGTTGCATGATGGATATTAACTAGTGGGCTTGGGCGGAGGTCCTACAACTGAGCATTATCTTTCGAGCCCTCCGCAATGGAGAGCTCCGATGGATGTGATGGAGTGGCCCCCTGCACAGGCGGCCCATTTCTACCAGTGCACAGAGTCCCACCTCTCAGCCTGGCTGATAGATGCCCCGGCAGTACCCACCAGGCGCATCCATCACCCCCATGGTCCGCCCGAGGGCTACCGTGGGGGAATGGAGTTCACCGTCCAGGGCGACAGTGAAGTGTATCCGCATGCCTCACAAATCCTCTTCTTCATCAGCAGCTTCCACACCGAACAGATGCTTGTTCAGTCAGTCAAAGGTTTCCCTATGAGCTTACATCTCGCATCTTGGAATGTGAACAGCATTGAGCTTGTCAACTTACATACAGATGATAATCCTGCAGATCTTCTTACGAAGGGTCTTCCAACAAAGCGGTTTGCTCATTGCCGATAGATGATGGGAGTTGGATAGGTATATGTATTTCGGCTTTGTACATACCTAGACTTAGCTGATTCTTTTCTCCTCTTAAGGCACATTGCCTTTAGGTGGGAGGTTGTTGGGAATAAAGGGCCATCATGCCTTTCATATGTGCACAGGTGTGAACACACCCTTAGCAGTTTTATACTTTCATATATATCTATCTAAAACCTAAAGAGGTACAAACACAAAAATTGTACCCAAGAACATTGTGCATCTCTCTCTCTGACTCTCACCCTCTACTTTTGCTCATGTTTTGCTCTCTACCTTACATTTTCATCGCAGGACATTGCATCGCCATTGCCCATCGCTCACTTCAGAGGATTCTATGGATCAAATTGGATATTGGGGACTCGTGTCTTGGAGTCCTCAATGTCTATGTCCCTACTGAGGTCAGGGCACACAGCAGAATTTGGGTGGAGATTGCAGCAGGACTCCTAGAGGTGGACTCCTAGATTGTTTGGAGGAGACTTCAACAACCTAGAGGCCTTAGAGGACCAGCAAGGCAGAGGCAGAAACTACCAAGGCATGGTTGGGGAGGAGCAGGAGTCATGGGAGGTATTCCTACTGGCAATAGGAGCACGCGATGCTTAGAGAGACCCAGCTTTCCACAGGGGGGAGAGGTCGCTGGACTTCTCGTGGGAATACAGGCGACTAGGCGGAGACTTGCTAGAGCGGTTGGATAGGTTCTATGTGGGAGAGTGTGGATGCTCTCACAGAGGCTAGATAGGGCAGTTGACTCGCACCACTTTGTCTGATCACTGTCCGGTTCTCCTAACACTTGATCCCCTAGCATCTTCCCTAGACACACGATCCTATGGGATCCCTAATTCGATCTATAAAAGGGAGGAGGTGAAGAGTCACATTGAGCAGATTTTAACTAGGGAGTGGAGCAAGAGGAACCGGATCACATAGGAGGTGGCAGAGGTCCTAGCCGAGTCGAGCAATATCTGCCAGGAGGCAGCCCTACAAGCCAGGCAGTAGAGCTGGGAGAAGGAGAGAGCACTCTGGCGAGACCTAGCAGCCACACAAAGATTACTACAGGAGGCACTAGGGGACCCCATTCTCCACACACATGAGGTGCGTGCATGAGCAGCCATCACCGGCCTAGAGGATAGGTGCTCGGAGTTCTCATTCCGCACCTCAACAACCTTCTAGGCGCGGAAGGGGGACACGATGTGCAGGGAGCTTTTCTAGGTACATTAGCCCCGCACCTTAGGAGAGCAGATACACAGCCTTCGAGATCAATATGGGAGGATTCACTCTAGCCCAAATGAGCAGATGCGCAGCACTTTACATAGAGGATGATGAGTTGATCTGGAGAGAGTGAGACTAGCTCTCGAGGTGTTCTGTATTGTAGCAAAAATGAAAATCAACTAGCAAAAGTCGGTTGGTTCCCTTACAGACCCGAACTCTAGCACAGAGTGGGGCGTCCATTTGGTAGATGGGTGTACAGAGGCTGGACCATCCGTTACCTAGGGTTCCAAGTGGGTCTCGACATCACTCCCACCCAACAATTTCTTCCAGTCCTCGACTCTATTTGGAGAAAGCTGACCTACTGGAGTATTGCTCGCCTTTCCTTAGCAGGCCGAACCCTGGTGGTTAATCAGGTCCTCCTAGCGATGGCCTGGTACGTCGCCTCATGTTGGTGCTTTTCCTTGGTCTCTATAGTTCAGCTTCACCGCCTAGTGCGGAATTTCCCCTGGGCCGGATCAGACGGTTCCAAGGACTCTCGGGCCAAGATGGCACGGGCGACAATCATCCGGCATTGGTCAGAGGGAGAGCTTGGGATCATAGACCCAGAGTATCAGAGTCTGGCCCTTTTGGGCAAGCTAGTAGTCCGCAGTCTCACACCAGGAGGGCAAACCTGGAAGGTTCTACTACAAGAGGGTCTCCAGGAATGTAAACCGAGGCTTTGCAGTGATTGGAGACCGTCCTTGAGATGGATCTTCACGATAGCCCAAATCACACCCCCCAAATCCCCCTTCCTACGAAGCTTACTTCGTGTGTGGAAAGGTCTCCATAAGGCCCTAGTTCAGAGCCCCCCAGGCTGCCAGCAGGAGATAGGTCACCAGCCGGTGATTTGGAACACCCAAGTCAAAGATCAAGAGGAGGTATAGATTGGCGAGCACCCCCACATCCAATGGGCTGGTTGGGAGGCCGGCCCAACTTGCACCATCAGGACCTAGCGGGAGGTGTACAAGATGGTAAACGAGGAGGTGTTGCACCGGGCATCAGGTTGCCTAAGAGGAGTTGAATTGAGGAGAAGGGAGATTGACGCAGCAATACCTCAAGAGTGATTTGCCCCCCCGATACCAGAGCCGACAGAGCCCGGGGAGGTATGGGCCGCTAAGTTTTCACCGACAAGTATCCCCCTACAGGTGGCAGGTAGAGTGAGCGGCGCCCCACATGGGACCTTCTTCACCGTACAGGAGGGAGGGTGTTTGGCCCTTGACAAAGGACAAGAGGATGAGGGGATAGTTGTCCTTTTGTGGAGGAGGATTGGGGTGGTTGGCCCTCAGGGGAAGACATGGCTGCTGGACCCCTATGCTTTCTCGCATGAGCTCCGGGAGTGGCACCTTTGGATTTGGGAGGGCGGGCCACTTGATGAGCTAGAGTGGGATCCAAGAGAGTGGCTATGGCCGGCCACTACAGTCGCCAAGAAGCCACCAAGGTTCCTGGAGTACACAACCAGGATTGGCAGACACGTACTAATGCAAGATGTCAATTGCCTGCTACTTCTATAACGTGCAGCAACCTCATAAAAGTTGTAGTAATGTAGACTCCTATGCGGCTCTAGCTTTGTCACCTCCTGTTCTCATCCCCCCCTTCAAGAATCACTTACATTTTTTTTTGAAACTGCTGGTCTCCACATTCATTTACAATGAAAGACTCCAAATTCAGGGCTCTGTACCACCACATTCTAAGTTTAGGCTATTAGAAATAAGCTGTCTTGAGTAGAAAATATAGAGATGATGAGCTCGTCAGTATTTGTGTTATGAAAACCTGTGCATAAGGTCCATAAACCTCATGTACTACCACTCCAAGAGACATAAGAAACCAAAGGCAGAATGATCCTCTTCCTTATATATCACAGCAGTATTTATGATGCATACAAGCTGGGAAAGCCAGCCAGTATGCAGTCCTGCATATTCCATGTATACTTGCTCTTTTAAAACAAGGCTCCAATCATCCATGATCAGTCATGATGACTCTGGGCCTTGTGATGCCCGACCAGGTAGCCAACCAATGAGCTACTTGTTTGAGTGCCATGCGCCATCATGTCCACCTGCCATGTGACCGTTGTGCCTGCCTGTGCTTGTCTGTCCATATGCCTGTGCCCTTTTTTTTTTTTTTTGCAAATAAAGTGTGGCTAATTATATTATTTCAGAAAAAACCTGAATACAAAGAAGTGCTCATGCTCAACAGACTAGCTGGAGCTGATGCAGAGTCACAGATATATCAAGTATACAAGACTCTCAGGGTGGTCTAGGGGGGATGGGGGCAAGCAGCCATGGAGGGGGGGGTGTATCGTCATTTGGGGCTGCCTGCTTGCATCACAAAAAACAGGTCCTCGACGCCCGGAGTGTGCATGAAATGAAAACGGAGCTCTTGACGAGCTTGAATCACCTTGCACGTGGTCCCATCAGCAGCAAAGGGAGTGGATGATGGAGGTCCAGAGCTCTGCTAAAGTCGCCTGTACAGAAAGTCTCTCCCCACCAAAAACCTCTTGACACTGCACCTTCTAGATATGCCATCTAGTGGGGCTCCCTATGATCTCTCATACCTCAGAGCGGTCTGTCTACATCCCAGCCTCATACAAAAGGTGGCGGCCCTGGCTGACTGCGTGCCTGCCAACAGAAAGCTCCCCATGAGAAACATCCAAGGCTGGGTGCTATACTGCGGAGGATGTGGCATGCTCCTCTCCACACAAGTTGCGCCGCCTCACACGATCAAAGGCAGTGCTTTGGAGTTTCCAAAAGTTGCTGTGTGTAGTGTCTACACCCTCCATCCTTTTGCATCTGGGCTAACTAACTCTCCACCGCCAGGCCTCCATGTGCCACTAACCATAAGAAATATGATACCCTCTTCGGCCTCCAGCTTTCCCATAGGTGGCGCCAGAAAGTCCGTCGAAAAGCATCCGTTATGCTATGCTCTGCCCAGTATCTGCTACATGACGGCGCCCAGTCCATGTCTGTAGTCAGTGAGTAATTCAGACTGCCTGGCTGCAATCCACAGCCACCAATTTGCATTGAGCTGCATGTGGCATTCAATTCTAGCCAGTTTCATGCAGAGTGACAGTTTGAAGGGCTATCCATTCTTACGATCTGCCTGTATTTCCATGTTAAGTGCAAATTCTTTCTGAACCAAGGCTGACTGACATGCCTGCCTCTCATCATTCTTGCAAAGCTTTGCAAACTGGACCCAAAACTCAATTCAATCTCTGTCTGAAGTGCATCAAATAAAGTTTCAGGAAAGTCAACCAGCACGGAATAAGAAAACCCCCCATCAAACAAGAGATTTGTCATTCAACAGGATTGACAGAAGTCAAATTTGATTTCTCTAATAAGATGCCATCTGTCTGTGATGCTAGGATGATTGTAATTTAGTCCAATGAAGGTAAGAACAGCAAGTAGAGTTGAACATTTAGTCTAGTCAATTTGAATGTATGCATCACTTCATATGCCAAACAAACTTCTTGAACAGGACTTCTGACTTCCGTAATTTGAACAGCAGCCATCAGCCCATTTTTCTTCATGTGATTATTCCCTTACCTGTTTCTCAAGGTCATTTGGAAAAGCCTCCCATCTCTTACAATAGAATTAACAAAAACTTGTGCAGATCTAAAGCACCACTATAGATGCAAGTAAATGACTTCTCCAACCAGATGGTTATAATGTAAGACTTGTTGGCAGTAATTTATTACTGTGGAGTGATCATGCACCTTTATTGTGGCCTCTGATAATCCTTTCTGGACAAAGAAATTCTTGCTGGGCTTTCCACCTTGTAGAAAAATGTGTAGGCATGTGTCCATCTAGTGAGAGAATCCATCCACAGTGACAAAGCTAAATGAGAATGTATACTAAGCATTGGTACTTCATTGCATTGTAACAATATTTGTCATACGGTTATGTATAAAAAGCAACAAGATATGACTCTCAGTCGCATCTAGAAAGGACAAAATGACAAGAACATTAAACAAGAAAGCAAGTGAAAACCTGCCATATGAGGGGACCTGCTTAGGTGACTGCCGAGGTAACATTCTACAGTACAAGAAGAGTTTGCACTTTGTTGGATACCAATGGTCAGTGGATATCTGCACAACACCAAAAACATAATGTTGATGTGTTAATTGTAGAATTCGAAGGTATGAACGCGAACCCAATAACCTGATTGATCTGAGTGCACTGTACAATGGTGAAGTTACTTATTTGCCTATTTGAAGCAGTACAAATTAAAGCAGTTTAATGCAACGCAACAACCCAAGTCTTAAGGTTTCAACATTATGAGCAAGTTCCAATGAATTTGTGCCTTTCTAGTTAGTGCAAAGGGAACAAGAAGACCAAGGTCCTCACTGTCTCTGGAATGATACGACCTCATAACTTAACTTGTTTTCAAGTACTCTCTTCCTAAAGCGTCCCTCACATATAGAACAAAGTAAAGCTTACCTTGGGAAAAAAAACAAACAAAGAAATCCAAACTATTTTTGCATCAAATGATCATCATCAAGTGTTCTGTTTTGGGTCATCAAGGCAGAGTGGCCTCAAAGTGAGAGTGCCCATTGTTTTCATTGTAGCAAGATAGTGTCAACAAGACAACAACCAGCAGCTGAGTTGTGCTTCTCATGCAAAAATGGTTAGATGATATGATTTTTCTGAAAGGTACAAGCATCAGATGGACCCCATGGAGAAGATTACACGCAAACAAGCCTCTACAGCAGCACTCTTTGTCAGAGTGAAGCAATGCGGAAGCGAATGACCATGACAAAGAGTGAACAGAGAGAGAAAGAGACAGTGAAACGCAGAAAATCAGCACTGAAGAATGCTGTATAAGGATGCAGAATTATACACGGGTGCAAAGAAAATATCTGCGTATGTCTCCACCTCAAGGACCTCGATCTCCGTCAGCCCGGAGTGCAGTCTCCGTCACCAGCAGGCTAAAATCTGTCAGATACCAGTATGAAAGTCTGCTGGAAACTCAACCTTATAAAAGCTGAAAAGAATATACCTCGAAAATGACCCAAAATAACCAGGTTGGCTGCATTTAAAGCAGCCGACTGCAGTCGGACAGTCCGATTGCTGCCACATGGCACTGCTGACGTGACAGGAGATGACTCTCAACACCCCCTCTCAAATCCCGGACACGGCAGCAAACGGAGGGATCTGGAATGTCGATGAAGTAAAGCCTGGGGAAGTGCCTTCGTAAACAAATCTGCAAGATTGTCTTCAGTCTTACAGTACTCCACATCAATGGTCCCATCCTGAAGCTTCCCCCTAATGAAGTGATACTGGATCTCTATGTGCTTCGTCCGGCAATGGAATACAGGATTCTGTGCCAAGGCAATGCAACTCTCATTGTTACACCGCAAAATAGCAGAACTAGTCTGGGGGCAACCAAGCTCCTCCAACCACCGCCGAAGTCACACAATTTCACATGTGGTAGAAGACGCAGCCTGATACTCTGCCTCAGTCAAAGATAGGGCTACTGTGGGCTACTTCTTGCTACTCCAAGAGATAGCACCAATACCCAAGGTAAAACAATAACCTGTAGTAGACCGCCTTTGATCCACATCACTAGCCAAATCTGAATGACTCCAGTCTGCAAGAAAAAGATCAGAAGCACCTGTACCGGTTGGATAGAAAATCCCAAGGTTGGAAGTCCCCCTCAGAAACCAAAGTATCCTCTGAGCAGCCTGCTAATGCACCAGCTGAGGGGCACTCATGAACCCAGTCAAGAGACCTACAACAAAACATAGATCAATCCGTGTGTTGAGGAGCCAAATCAATGATCCAATCAGCTAACAGTAGTAGGTAGCATCCGCCAAAGGAAAATTTGCGTGAGAAGTGGCCTTCCAATTTGGATCCATAGGAGTAGAAATGGGCCGATAATCCTCCATCTCAAAATTCACCAAGAGCTCCTATACATATCTCTGCTGAGAGATGGAAATCGCCCTCTAAAATTGATAAATCTCGTGGCCCAAAAAGAAATGGAAAAGTCCTAAATCCATCATCTCGAACTTCTGATGTAGGGCTGCCTTCATCTCGTCAACCTTCTGGGTATGATCACCTACAACAATCAAGTCATCAACATACAAAACAAACGACACACGACCACCCTCGAAAGTGTACATATAAAGCTGCGAATCGGCCCTAGAGCACCAATATCCCAACTTGGCATGGAGAAACGAATCAATCTTCTCATTCCAAGCACGTGCAGCTTGCTTTAGGCCATACAAGGCCTTCTTTAACCTATAAACCTTCCCATCTAAGGAACCAAAGCCAGGAGGCTGCTCTACATAGATCTCGTCCTTCAAATCACCATTCAAGAAGACCGACTTACATCCAACTAAAAAATAGCACAAATAGTCGCCATGCAAGCTGTAGGGACAAAAGTATCATGAAAGTCAGCACCTGGGTGCTGTGCAAAACCTTTAGCAACAAGGCGAGTCTTGTGCTTGTCCAAAGAGCCATCACTATGGTACTTGGTCTTCAAGACCCATTTGACGCCAATCACCTTCTTGTGAGAGGGACGAGGCACAAGAAACCAAGTGCCATTCCGCTCAATAGCCTCCAACTCGGCTTCCATCACCTTCCACCAATGATCGGCTGCTTCCCACGAATGCAGGAGATGAATGGCTGCTGGCTCACCACTATATCCAACAAACCTCGAACAAGCGATCCTCGCGCAACACCTTCCGAAGATACTCATAGTTCATGTGGCCAAACCGAGCATGCCATAGCTCGGACTGTGTCTAAGAGGTAAGAAGAAGAGAGGTAAGAGCGGAAAAAGACTTCAATTTGAACATGCCATTCTCCTCATACCCTGAAAAGAGAAACTTTCTCGATCCACGATCAAGAACTCGAACATCACTGTCACACTCCGCTAAGAGACCAAGAGAACAAATCTTATTTATTGAAGCAAATGATACCCTAAACCTGGCACATGCAACACCTCGGAAGTGTGGGTACTACCATGTCCATCTGGAATCAGCTGCATCTCACCCCGTGCAGCAATAGACACAGAAGAGTTGTCTCCTATGAGAATCTACCCACGCGAAGGTCGCAAATGGGCAACACCAATTGTCGAAGGAGTCATGTGCCATGAGGCACCATTGTCCACAATCCACCCTCGAGCCTGGGGAGCTGTCATCGCAGCATTAGAAGTCTTTAGTGAAGTGTCCTCAATGACTGCTAAGTGTAGAAAAGCAGTTGATGAGGGTACAGCCACCACTCCAAAATCCTTCGTATCCTTCTTGTTGGTATCCTTCTTGTCCTAGTTGGGGAAGTCCTTCTTCCAATGGTCGGTCTTACCACAAATATGGCATGTCGATTCTTTCTCTTTGTCCTTCTTGGATTTTTTGTCATCCTTCTTCTTTTGGTCCTTCCCCTTCTTCTAAGAGGCTTGACCAATCAATGCCTTTGATTTGGAAGCATTCTGTCCCTTCAACTATTCTCTTGGTCCAAGACCATAGGAACTAACTCTTCCCATCGAAGAGTCGACTCCCGCTATCAAGCGTTTTTCTAGAAACTGAAAACCCCTAGTCAAATTGTAGTTAGGTTTGTTTTTTGTTACCTAAGTTGTTTGCATGTTTGTTTGTTTTGCTATTTTGTAATTGGATTTCTTGTGTTTGTTTAGCTTAGGGTTTGTTTCTGTCATTTTGTTTGGTTTGTTGAGTGTGAAACTTGATAGCCTTGGTCGAGCTTGGTATTTTTTTGGACAGGTTGAAGCTAGAGTTTGTTAGTAGCTTCAAATTTGTAAAAACAAGGTATGTTATCTTGCCGAGACTCTTGCACATCACAGGGATTATGGGTTTACGAGCACTTCACCTTGCAATTGTTGATACACTGTACTCGAGGATCGTCTCCTGATTTATTCAAATACTTCCATGCCATGGGTTGGGTTTATGCACATTTTGCACCATCATTAAGCACTTGTATGACATGAGGCCCGCTGCAACTATATGCAGTAAATTCTAGTTGCACGCGCACATGAGAGAGCACCTTGTGGAGAGATTTATTAAGGAAGAGTGTACGCACGTCGTACGACTCAACAACTCAACAATGACAATGTTGGTGGCATTCAACATGATCACAGATAGTGCAGATAAACGGCGGCATTCCAGAAAGCAAAAGGTGACTGCATCGGAATTTAAATATGACATACAAGTTGGTGTTTTCCTGAAACGCAGGGCAGCCAGATTTGATGAAAAGCCTTTAGATTTATTTATTTTTTTACGTTTAAGGTCTAAAGCTTATTGAAAAATATAGACAATGAGAAAGCCAAACATAAAAAGCAAAAAAGCCTAACGTACGTGAGAGTAGAAGGAAAAAACTATAAAAGGAGAGGAGAGGAGTTAAGAGCGCTTCCCTTTTGAGTCTTCTTGTCTCTTATGAGAGATGTGAGAGGAGGGTCGCATGGGAGAGAAGAAACTCTTGTTGTGCCAACTAGTGAAGTCGGAGAATTTGGAGGTTGTGGTGCTAAGCGTCGGCTCAAGGCTTTCAAGGTATGAGAATACAATTCACTTGGTTTCATCTTCGAATTGTTGGTGTTTTTGAAATTTGAGTTAAAGTGATGCTCTACCCGCTTTCGGGTTGCTACAAGAGGCATTCGTTGTTTGGCATTTGGTTTCGTGTGTGTTTCGAGTGGCGTTTGTCGAAATATTTAAATTTTTGAGTTGTGTTGTGCATCTGACAAAGTTAATTTTCCCAACCGACACTCGTTAACATCTTGTTATCGGGTTGTGAGTGAGGCTTGCTCTCGACCACCGCTCGCGTAACACCGCCTTGAAGCAATAAGAGTGAAATAAAAGGAACCGAATCATGGCGGCAACTAGGACAATAAGATGATCGCCATGTCTTTGAAGGAAATGGACTTTCCCATATTTTGAACCTGCATCCGAAGCTGCCGAAGCTTGTTGATGTGTTCTTGAAGCGAAGAAGACTTATTCACAGATAGGATCCGCATCTGCACCTCCAAAGAAACCCTCTTCATAAGGGTCATCCAACTGTACATCTGGTCAAACTCCAACCATATCTCCTAAGCCACCGTCAAGTGCTCTATATGGGATATCACGGCAGTTGTACATAACAGAAAAAGAAAAGAACGAATCCTGGCATTCAGCTTGTCCCAATGAGACTGGCCTTGGTCAACTCCGCACGAGCATTTGAAGAGAGTTTAAACTTATCTCTCACCAAGGGCCGGTTGATCTCCTCCATCACAAGCTCCGCCAAATCGTGAGACTCCAATATGGCCAACATCATCACACGCCACATGCGGTGATTGTCGCCATCGAGCTTTTGATTTGATGAAAGAGCAAGTAAAACAAGCACCTTCCAATCCATGTTCGCTTGGAACTCCACGTCAATCTCTGTAGACATCTTCACCTGCAATGCCTACACAAGCACAAAAGAAACCCCCTTTGACTGTGAAAACGCAATTTGCTAGGGCTCTTATCTTCACGTCCCAGACCTTCTTCAACCGCCGGAGGCGATGAAAAGGTACAATCTGCACTTGAAGGCCAAAAACGCAGCCTTCTTCCTTCTCTAACAGCAAAAAACAGCAGTAGCTTCAGCAAATCTTCTTTTTTCTCGCACGTCCACGCTCGCCTCAGTCTTGTTCTCATACGCAGCCCACCTGCTCGCAATTGAACGCTGAAAACGCAGCCTTGTGTCACGCTGAAAACTCCTCTTCAAATAGGTCCAATCCTTCAATGCTCTGATACCATGTCAAAGTGAAGCAATGCAGAAGCAACTGACCGTGACAAAGAGTGAATAGAGAGAGGAGAGAGAGAGAAAGAGACAGTGAAACGCAGAAAATCTGCAGTGAAGAATGTTATATAAGGATGCAAATTTATACACGGGTGCAGAGAAAATATTTACATATGTCTCCACATCGAGGACCTTGATCTCCGTCAGCCCCGAGTGCAATCTCCGTCACCAGCAGGCTGAAATCTGTCAGATACCAATATGAAAGTCTACTGAAAACTCAGCCTTATAAAGGCTGAAAAGAATGCCTCGAAAATGACCCGAAATAACCAGGTCGACTGCATTAAATAACTGTAGTCGGACAGTCCGACTGCTGCCACGTGGCACTGCTAACGTGTCAGGAGATGACTATCAACACTCTTCAACCATAGTGCATTTAGGCCATCTTAGTAAATTAAAAACACATCACTAGGATATCAAGTGTTGAAGGCCAATTTGCCTTTAGGCCCAAAAGCATATAGGTGGTGAACCTTTAAAAAAGAGACTCAATCTGAATCGGTCCTTTTGAAAGAATTTCTTCCAGAAAATGAAATGGAAAGAATTTGGGAGGTTTGGAATAAGATCATGCAAAGGAGTAGACCCTTATTGACATATATCACAAAGAACCACAGAATAATCCTCAAATTCAAAGGGATTGATGACTTTCAAAACACTAAAGAGGGGGATGGATAAGGCCCATGAAAAGGAAGTAAAGAGGAGTGTACTGACCCTTGAGGAGGCAATTAAATTTACCATGATTTATGAAGATATTACACACTTTGTTGCATTTGCCACCCCTACTCAGATGGAATCCAAATCTAACAAACAAGCCACATTTAGACCCATGGGAAAATATAAAGGAAAATGGCCTTTTCAAGGGATAGTAAACCACCACCTTTTGTAAGAAAAAAGGGTTATGTATCTAAACTAAGTCAAGAATATTTTAAGAAGGCCAAGAAAAAAAAAATGTGTTTGCCCTAAAAAGAAAAAGGGGGAAGTTAATAAGAAGGAAATTGATGAGGGCAAAAAAGACAAACAAATACATATAGTACAAACCTCGGAAATTAGAGGCCATAAAAAGTATATATCTTTAGATGTTTTGCATATGGACAATGCACATAAGTGAAACATATCAACATCTATGTGGGAAGAACCTACCTACTTTTGGACCAAGTGAGTTGGTAAGAATGTGTGGATTTGAATGTCATGAGGTTGGAATCGTAATAGATGATTCAACCACTCACAATTTTATAAACTATACCCTTGTCAAAATGTTAAAGCTTCCCCAACTATCGCCAATATCAATATGTAGTTAAGATGATGCAAGGACAAGATAGTATGATATGGGACACTGTGTCATGTCCAATTTGAAAATTGAGATTCAAGAATATAATGATAACCTCAATTTCCAAACAGCGGATATGGATCCAACAAACAAACATTTAGGCAGAGAGTGGATTCGGAATTTAGATCATCAAACAAAAATTAGACCAAATATGTCTACGAAACAGTATTTATGACCAAGTGGATATCAGTGGAGCAACAAGCAGCTACAAGAGAGGACAAATCAAGTACAAAAGATGTTGAGAAGGCTGTCGAATGGATGCAAAGAGTGACCAGTAGTTAGGTGTTGATGGGAACAATAGAAAAACAGTCTGAAAGTGGTCATGATGATGCTGGAACTGATGATGACAGCAGTTGTGGAAAAATGCAGCCACTAGATGCCTCCAGATGGCAAGTGACAGCTGAGGATGGCCAGTGCAGGAGCTGGGAACTGGCAACAGCTGGCTGGAAACAAATGCAATCCATCAGAGACAGAAGGGCAGCTGAAGGATGTCCACGGCAATAGCTAGAGGTGATGAGGAATAAGTGGGCAGCAGCAAGCAATGGACTTGGCAGCCATGTGATGACACAAAAGAAACTGGTATAGATAGAAATGCAAATGACCGAGCACACTCTCTATTTATAGAGATGGAACCAACCAAAAGTAGAGGAGTTAGCTTATGGTAAAACACACTAAGTAGTGCATTTGAGTTTTGGGGCTATTTAATGAGCTAATGAATGTTTAATGTGTGATGCACCTTTTTTAGCTTAACACCCCCTCTCAAGCCCAAAACCAGAACCAAGAAGGATTGCCAAGCAAAGCTCACCCCATTTTACCCCGAGACGTCCCACCCCAAAGCAGCAAAGGCATTGGTCAATGGGTACACATCAACTACCCAAGAATTTGCCAAGACTAAAGAGGCTTTGGTTTTGCCACCCCAGAAAGATCAAGGCATTGGACAAAGGGTGCTCATCAACTACCCTAGTAGCCAATCAATACCTGCAAAGGTAGTGTATCAACCAATTCATTCAAAGCCTTACACTTACGACATCTAAGAATCCCTCCCACTTATTTGAAAACCTTCATTCATCTGCCTTATGCTCTCCAAATCAAAAGGGACAATTTGAACAAATATGATCGCCCCTTACTAGAATGTAAAATTAAGCCCAAGCTACAACTATCTGCCAAAATTTATGGTAGAGCTGTCTATGAATGCCTCTATGGCTAAACCTTTTTTTAGCCCCCCCTTTGTGGATGAAACTATGCCTATGGGAGATGAGATGATCGGCTTACAAATCACAAAATAGAGAGTATGTATACAGTCATGTACAATGGTGTCAATGAAGTAATGGTGAAGAGATATGTAGTGGTATGTAGGTGATAAAATCATAAGTGGACTGCTGTGGAGCTACTAAAAGACATTAGCATATGATATAATACAGTGCCTTGGTGCTTGTCTTAACCGCCACTACACCTTGTTACAAGCGGGTATGCTTAGTCTTCATAATCAGTTATGCAAAACCTGAATGTGTATCTTTTTACATAGATCAGCACTTCAGAAAGCAGACTTCACATCCATCTCATAGATTGACCATCTAAAATGTGCAGGAAGCTACAATAGAAATTGCTTTAACTGCTAATGAACCTACCTGAAGACACTGTTTGTGCTTGCAATGGAGGGAAATTTTACAGTGTCCTAGAACTAAATAAGCAACTTTGTCTTACAAGGAAGCACAGAGAAAAGTATTTCCTCAACCAACTTTGATGTAGCGATCTTGATGAGCTCTTCAAATGATAACATATTTGAATTGGTCTATGCCAGCTTAAGGATGACCTGCAGCATGCATACTACCTATCATGATACACAGAACAAAAAGATCGCGTTTGTTTCTGCGGCATTGTTTCACAATCTGGTCTCGTCCAACTTTGCAAGAAAACCACTGACTTCAAATGGATTGCTCTAATGCCACCTTGAGAGTTGAAATCTACAGAGACCTCAGGTTTGCTTGTTCCTTCATCAGACAATGAGGCAATGGAAAAGAAAGGTGGAGCGTTAACGGCTGACTTACATTGGAGGTGGCAGGCTCGCGTGCATCGCCATGGGAGGACAGGCAAAGTAGATTCGATTCTTCAGCAAGCCCGCTCTAACGAGCTCTCCCTGGTAAGATAGGCACGCACATACACAGAACGCAACAGGCCTTCCTAGCATCAAAATGTGGCATGAAGGCAGCCAGCCTTCATGCCAGCTTCTCTTCTTCGTCCACCGTGCAAACTTTCCCCCTTCTTATCTTCTTGACGGGGTGATATTGGATGAAAGGACGTAATGGCAATTGTGATTTCTATATGTACATCTTACGTAAGGTATAATCCACGAAAGTAAAGTAGATACAACCTGAAAATTTGAGTACATGAGTACTAGAGGCCACTTTAGCACATATGGTCAATACCTCTTTGTTTGTGTGGTGGATTCTCATCCACAAGGTTTTTCTTAAAATGTGGAGTAGAAATGTATACTGAAGTAAAAATATAAACATCCTAACGAGAGAATCTCATGCTCTACTATAGCATTGTAACTTGGTGATCACTACTAAGAGAGAGAGAGAGAGAGAGAGTTTTTGTGTAGTAGGTTGTTGTCATCTACCAAACAAGGACATAAAGAGAGAGAGAGAGCACGCAAGCAAGTGAGCAAGAAAGGGGGAGACAATAGTATGTCAACATTGCCCTCAACCAAACAAGGGTATGTACTATGATGCATGTGTGTGTGTTGTGTGTGTGTGTGTGTGTGAGAGAGAGAGAGAGTAGTCACTATCATGTTGCAGTTGATGAGGGAGAATATGCGATTGAAGTGGAGAAGGTGGGGGATGCAAATGGGGATACCCAGCTAGGATCCTTGAAATAAGCAACAAGCGTGGAAATAGCAATGTGGCCTTCTGTTTGCAAATTGTAGGGTTATAATGAAAAGTAGCTCCTTATTAACATGCCACATTATGAACATGACCATAAAATGAACATTGGTCAATACATGTTGCACTATATATAGACCAAATGAGAAGTGCAAATTGAGTGAACACTTAACTCAGATGCATGTGGAGACCCAGAATCTTGAATGGACCAGGGCCACTCGAGCACTCATGTTGAGGGCGACACTCGTGTTGGCACTATAGAGGAGTTTGGTTCGACACTAAAGTGAAAGCTGCATAGGCCTATGAGGACTATGGCCTTGCCTGCTAAGCAACACAACACTGCACAAGGGTTGCTTGGTGGGTGTGAGAGGTCGTTGGTGCAAGCATGGTGCACGTTGTGTGATTTCTTCCACTAGCTCGGGCGTTCACACATGAGCATCTATCTAATCAATACTATCTCTTATTTTCACATTTAGAGAAGCTCCTATCGAACTTGGCACAATGTGATGTGAGATGCATCCCAAAAACTTTGAGAGAGAATTTAAAATTCATTTAAATGTAAAAATGCCTCACCTTGCATGCTTGAAAAAAGTCATTTTATGCACGCACACATACGCACTCTCTCAAAATAGAAACATCTCGCTCTACCTCTTTTTTATTAGGGCGATCTCTCTCCACATGGCGACGGCCCACAAATTGCAGTTAGAATGTGTATGATTAATCCGTTGAGGCCCTCAGTATCTCGCTGAACATAGTTAGATTAAAAACCGGCCTATAGGGTGCGCTGGTCTCAAGGAATGATAAAAATTGGACCCCTGTCCATACTGATGTCTATCTCTAGTAAAACACAAACTCTCTCTCATTGGGGCTTTATTTAACACTTTGCTTGATTGCTCTTATTCTAGCTCATGTAGAGAAGTTCTCTCATAACCTTGGATAATCCGCAATTGCATCCCTCATACAATACATGGTAATCAATGTACTCTCCATGTGAACTACATGGAACAGGTATTGATTCTTATCTTGCACATCATATTGAGAACCACACTAATGCTGATATAAATCTTCAGCATGACAACAATATAGTAGAAGGCCTCCACTTTCGTCATCTTAATGTGGCACTAGCTCCAATGTCTTATCGCCTTAGGCAACCATAAGACCATCAAAGTAATGTAATGTTCATCATGCATCCTTGGTTATACTCATAATCATGCAAAATACACTCATGTCATGCCATGCATGATCAAAATGATTTTTTGTGTGGATACATCTATGGATAGTCTCTCTTTATCATGTCTAGACCTGATGGAGCTTCGTTGCATTGTGTTATGCATGAACACGGTCGTTTTTTTTGTAGAAATCTATGGCCTCTCTCTCTCTCTCTCTCTCTATATATATATATATATATATATATATATATATAGAGAGAGAGAGAGAGAGAGAGAGAGAGCTACATCAAGAAAGGGTCATCTATTTAGTGCTAGCAATGGTGGAGTTGAGATGGAACATAGGAGGTGATAAGATGGTAAAGAGAGGCAAACACATGCATGCACATCATGAATAGTGTCATTGGGAGGATAGGCTATGTCGCTCTCTATGACAAAGCCCCCATACACATATTCATGGTGTATGTTGGATTGAACCAATGATTTCTACCAAGTTTTTGAATTCTCAATTAGTTGTCTCACTTGCAAAGAGGAGATGTTGCTCCAATATCGAGACAAGATTGATCCTATCATGAGTATGCTAACATCATCATGTAAATCTCTCTCTCTCTCTCTCTCTCTCTCTCTCTCTCTCTCTCTCTCTCTCTCTCTCTCTCTCTCTCTCTCTCTCTCTCTCTCTCTCTCTCTCTCTCTCTCTCTCTCTCTCTCTCTCTCTCTCTCTCTCTCTCTCTCAATTATATAGGTACTAATGATGTCACAATCAATAAATATCCCACAAGTTACTACCTTGTAAGCAATATCCTAGAAGTTATTGCATCACTTTCTTGAGTCTCAAACTCCTTTGGGAATAGGGATAGCAAGTAACATTTATTATAGAAAGGCACCACTATTGTGAGAAAAAGTGTTACCAAGCCAAGTGCCCAACCCAAGCTAGCCATGGTGAAAGGCAATGCCAAGAGGGGTCTACTATTGCATAGTAAGGTGGTAGCTACATGTGTGGTTGTAAGTGCATGGAGAATCGCAAAACATCCAACGCTTGCAATGTCATGTGTAGTCCAGAGAAATGGAACTTGCTATGCCAACACAAACAAGATAACCCTATATAAGTCTTGCGTAAGGGTTTATTCATAGTTACATTCCTCTCAATCAATTAGCAACTACAAAGTAGTCAATTGTATTATTGAAAGCATAGTATGCAAGAAACATAATAAACTCAGAATATGCCAAAAACATAATAATCTTAGAATGTAGACCAGAGCGATTGATCCATAATTTTTAATCAATCATTAAGCAAATCGAAGGGTTTTTATTAAACGCATTCAATCAATAAAATTGTTCTGTTAAGATACATTTGGATTCCAATACAATTTTGGTGACTCCATCCTCTTGCTTTTGGCGATCTCCATGTGCTGAGCTCATAGAGAGGTGTGGTGTCTTAGTTTTCTTTCTTCCATTTTCAAGTCTACACATAATTTCTTTTGAGTGGGTTTAACATATGGGTGTTGAGAAGCTTCTAGGTGAGCAAACCAACATGGTTTTACAAGGGGTTCAAGTCCCCTTAAGGAAGACCTGTGCTTGTGTGGATACTAGGGCAGAGCGCTGTCTATATAATATTAAGAGGAGGGGGGTAGGGGCACCATGTGGCAATCCTTAGCTCCCTCAAAAGATTGAGAATGCAAGGGTATGGGTGCCATTAGTTACTTGCCTACTGCCCCCTCACGCATGCACAATTGCCCCAACCCCCTCACATGGATGCACGATTGCCCCGACTATTCACTATCACGTCCACTCAACTATTTGCATGATTGTCTACAACTCGTGATCCACCTGTGACCTAGCCTTGACTTACACGTGAATGCCTCAAACTTGTGTACGCTTGCCTTGGAAGTCAATCTTCGAGCCACAAAGAATATGAAGAATATTGTACAATGGTTAATGCTAAAAAGAATATAATGCATGTTGCTATTATTTATTGTTTTTGTTTATTTCTCAGCTTCTAAGTTTTGAGTGCATGCATACGTGTGTTTGGCCTTTGACATTTGAGAAGGAGAAAAATACAAATTCAAGAGTTTAATGGCAAATTGTGTGCCTTTGAAAGCATTGCTAAAGAGAAACATTTAAATAATAGTGCATCAAGTAAAAGATTTTGTAAGTATTGCTTAAAACTTTTGTAAGTATTGCTTCTTTTGGCTTTCTTTTGTAGATAAATCACATGTTGAGGGATTCACTAGCAAGTAAAATATTTTGTAAGTATTACTTTTTTTTTTTGCTTTCTTTTGTAAATAAATCACATATTAAGGGATTTACTTGCAAGTTAGACTAGACAAAGAACGAGCAAAAGGACCAAAATTAGCAAATCATGGGGTTCACAACAACCATTGCTTTATAATTGGCCTTTTCTTGAACCATATGGCAAAATTCCGGTACTACCATCATAACTGAGATGTGGGAATTGGGATTTAGAAGGGGTTCACACATGTGATGGGAATTCTTTATAGTTTTTATTAGTCTTAAAAGGAAATGAGATTAGATTAAACCATATGAACATGATATCGTGGCTTTGAAGAATATATATAGCACACATATATATAATAAAAATATAGATGTGTGTGTGTGTGTGTGTGTGTGTGTGTGTAAATATGTTTGTGTTTATATACACATACACACAATCATATTAATATACATAACATTGTATGTTACATATAAATGTTTATGCATATATGTTACATGTGTGTGTATAGTTTGTATATAAATATAAATATAAATTAATATAAAGTATATTAATATTAGTATATTAAAATTCACCTCTCTCTCTCTCTCTCTCTCTCTCTCTCTCTCTCTCTCTCTCTCTCTCTCTCTCTCTCTCTCTTTATTCTTCTTACTCACCAAGTTTCATTGCGATCCATTGTTCTTATAGGTCCAGAATAGAGGCTGAAATGTATATATATTGTTCTTCATGCTCACTAAGTTTCATTGCAATCGGAGACTATAGCCCTACCAACCTCAAGAGCCTCCTACATCTATCTTCTAAGGCACATCGAGCAAGATGGGAGAGTTTATTACCCGTTGCTTGTTTGTTTGTTTTCATGCTTTAATGTCTTCGCCTCAATCTTCAATAGAGCTACGCGCAACCGTGGGACAGCCCTGATACCATGAAAATAGATAAGAGGGGGAGACATGTAAAGCACTCAAGAGCACACACATACACCAAAGCAATGGAGACTTAAGAATACATAGAGATATGACTAAAAATCTTCTTTTTTCTTCTTCTTCTTTTTTCATACAAACGAACTAAGTCTATAACATGATAAAAGACTATTTATGAAAGTACCATAACGTACGTACACGTGGTCACTAAGTGCAAATATACTAGGAAAGAAGAGATGGCACAATAAATGTGTATCTTTAAATTTATCATGAGAGCAATGAGCTACTCTTGGAATTTAAGCTACAAGTGAGCACTGACTTATATTGGCCTAGTTTCTTTTTCGGACTTAAATAGACTAATGTAGAGAGAGAATCCTTCGTGACTTTGGTTGCCTTCTACATTTTTGCTTCAAATACTCTTTCTTGTATGAGCATATCTACCGCATTTGATTTGGCTATAGTCATAACTTGAGCCACTTCTGCTTCAGAGTTTGGACTCAATATTTTTGTATCCGGGAAAATCTGACCTTGTGTTGGCATTAGGAAAAATTTAAGATATGAAAAATGCCACATAAAAGATCTTAGAGATAAATTATTTTTAAAAATAGAAATCATTTTGGATTTTTTGAAAATTTTAAATTTTAATAAATAAATATATTAAAAAATATCAATCGTTCTAAAGATTATGATGATTGACTTATGAAGATCCTATCTTGTTTTAATAGAAGTGAAAGTAAATATTCAATTTGAATTTTTTCGACATTTGGTTGCCTCCCTCCATTCTCATTCTCTATTTTTCTTCTTCTTTTCCTCATTAGTTACTTACTCATTCTTTTATTTTTTTTAATTCACATAGTATTCATATTCAAAGTTGTAAATCACATCTTTGGCTATGGATCAATCATCTAATGGTTCTTGTAACACTAATAAAAGAGCTCTCTATCATCTTCACATTAAGCTAGAATGTGAGTATGAACCAATCAAGAAAATAATAAAACAAAATATTGTTTTAAAGTCCAAGAAATATGTGTTTTGATTTGAAGGAAAAAAAAATCTTGATCTTTGGTTAGATGGAAGGCTCTACCTCAAAGATCTTATAAAAAATAGTACTCTCATTTTTTATAATACTTCTTCACTAATACAATTTATTGGTGATAGTTATAATGGATTTTTAGGCTATATACTTAATCTTATTGCTACAGAGAATGATATTCTTAGATTGGAGAATCACTTGTTAACAAAACATAGAGATGAGTTATTGCAAAAAGCACAAGATTGTCAACCAAAAAAATCATTCATTGGAAAAACACATCAAAGCATATCATTGAAAAAAACTATTTTAGGCCTTCAAAATTGACAAAGATTTCTCAAGAATATTGAGCATCTTAAACAAGGAGGAGGTGATTGTGGTAAAAGAATCCAAGCATCAAGATATATCTTTTTACTTAAGAAATGTTAAATATAACTTTACTTAAAATAGTATTTGAGCTGTAATATTGATATTGTTTAGGTATATTTTTCAATCAAATGTAAGTGAGGGAGATGTTTCAAAGGAATCTTTATTTTATTATCATCTCTTGCTCTCAGCAATCCCAAAGGATATTCTTGAGAAGAAGTTTAACAAAAGTAAAAAGACAATGCTTGGATTCTTTTATTAAGCATCATTCTTTGGATTCTGAGGTAGTGCAGAAGACTTTGGACAATATTGGTATTAGTCGAGATACATATACTCAAAATTTCTAGCTAATGCAATCAAATATAAAACAAGGTCACATACACAATTGTTTACTTCCAAGGCCATCAATGGTGAAGGCTATTAGACAAAGAGTTAATGACAAGGTGATAGAAATTTTGGGTGAATAATTGAAAAGCTTGTTCATGTTTACTAGATTTTGTTGGAAGTTAGAACCCTTATCAGCTATGGTATTTTCTTTGTTTTTGCTATTAAAAAGTCTAGACAAGATGTTATAACAAAGATTGAGGAAGTTTTATCTACAATTGGTTTATATGGAGGTGATGTTGTTATTGAACCAAATCTTCAAAAGTCCAAGGATGAAGATTATGTTTTAAAAAATCCATCTATTAGTGGGGTAAAGGCTAGAAGGTTCCTAAGCTTTCATGGAAATATTGGCAATATTAACTCTAGAAATGGGGGTTCAACCATTGAATATAATCAATGGAAATCCCTACATAATGCAATCAAGGATCTTACTGATAATGGATAGGATCGGAACAAAAAAGTCAAAAATAAAAAAAATACTAGATAAAATATTTTTTATTAATATAAAATTAAATGAAAAGATGATGATCTCAAAGACTTCAAAGACTAATTGAATCTTTTCAAAAAGGCAATGACAAAAGCTTGGGAGAATCAACACTTCACTCACTATGTGATAAGGAGTTTTTATATTTGTATGGTAAGAAATTGTTATGCTTCTTGATTGTTTAACTCGTATAAGGATTTTAACTAAATCTATTTTTAAATTATGTAATATATTTTATATAACCATGCTCCATATTTCATCAAACAATATGGAAGTCTATCTATTTGGTTAACCCAAGGTATGGAAAAATCACATTATCAAGCAAGAATAAAATACTTTTGGTACACAAGACATGGAGGAAGAAGAGTCAAAGCCAACAATTTATTAGAGGTTTTTCAATGGTTTTATAGACAAATTTGATATAAATTCAAGCTTAAATATATGATCACATCATGCAATGCATCATCTTTGGCAAAAACCATATAAATGGTCACCCAAAAAAAGAAAGAGAGATATCTAAACTCTTGAACAAAACAAATATTTTAACAAATGCTTATAAACTAAACAAAGAGAAGACAAAAGATGGGTTTCAAGAAACCCTTGATTCTTTAATATTCTTTAGTTTGTCTCTATTCATAGAGGAATCTTTGGCCTCATTTCACTCAATAAGGCCTCTACATTTCAAAAAATCTTGCTTTCTATAGTCTCAGAGAAGCTTTAAATCTTTTGCATCTCCTATATGGGAGAGTAAATAAGAGCTAAGAACTCCAAAGTATCCAGCTCTAAATCCATTACAACTAGGCATGTAGCAAAAAATCCTTATGAGTTCTTTCTTTTCCACCAAAATTATATTATCCACTCCTATACTGAAAACTTGAGGTCCATTGACTTTGAAAATAGCTTTTAAATCCATTAATGGCAAACTTTGAGAGCTTGAGAATTTGTTGTGATAATTTGTAATAGTTTGATTATTTAAACTTCCAATATAGTGGCCAAGTCCTTGAATTTTCCCAAACTTTAGTGGTCTAGACCCTTGGATCTCCAAGAAAATTATCAGGATCTTCAATTTCAATCTACATAAGAAAAAAAAAGTTTTCCTTGTCAACGTATGAAAATCTTAATGTAACTTATCTATTAGCCACAACAAAACTCTACTCTTAAGCCTAGGAAGATCTTAGAAATATCTTTAATACCTTTGGGTTTTCATCATCTTTAAGAAAGTTCTCATCATAAAGATTTATTGAGTTCTTTGGCTTATTCTCTTATGGTTGCTTCAATGTGTTTTCACACTCCATGCCCTCAATGCCAAGCCTTTTTTGCACCTCTAAGAACTCTTCTTCTGTGGATAGCCCCTTCTTTTCATATTCCATAATCTAATTAATACATGTGTTTAAGGCCATGGTGCTATCTTGATATTCTCCCCCTCAATATCCAAAGCTACTAGTGGTGGGTATGGTTCATAACTTATAAAATCCTTATCTTAGTTTATGGTCTCGTGCTGCTAGGATGGCTAAGAAGTAATATTTTCTAAGATAAAAAAGATGTTGAATATCATTGAGCAATGTATATATATTTTTGTTGATAAGGTAGATAGGAAATGTAGCGATACAATCAAAAGGGCATTTTTTAATCTTTGCACTCAATTTTATCTCCTCTTCTTTTACCTTTGTAATGTTTTGTCTCTTGAATATAGTAAGATCAAAATCTTATACCAGTTGGTTCTTAATATCCTCTTGAAATATGTCTTCTCTTCAACCTCCTTATCTATACATGTAGCATCTTTTCCCTTGTTCTCTTGCACTTCCTCTGAAGTAGAATCCTCTATACATTAGAGAAATACAAGAGAATGTATGTCTTTTTAAATCAAAAGACATTGTTTGCTAATCCCTATGAAAAAGGAAGTTTGTTTCACACATTTTAAACTCTTCATCAATAAGATTATACCTAGTAATCAAAGTTCTCCTAGAAGCATTGGCTACTTAGATCACATCATCAAAATGAACATAATTATCAATTGTGAGAGACTCTACATGTCTAGCATATTCTCTATAGTCCTTAAGCTTTTCATCAAGATCTTCCAAGAGCTCTTGTAAACCAAAAGAAACATTGAGCATATTCCTAATGTACATAAATTTAGATGAGTTCCCTATCTTTTGCAAGAAATCAAAAAGCATGTCATCACAATAGTCCTTCAACTCCTCTTGCTCCATTCCATCAAGGGATAGCTTTCTCTTTGACATCCTTACCCTACAAAAGCAAGAAAATGCAAAGCATATCCTTACGAGCAACAAAAATTGAAAAATCAAATATTATATGCATAAACAAAGGCTTGATGTATGAAACATGAGTTTGGTGGCATCGAACAAGTAATAGTACCATTGAATTGATGTTTCATATGACACAATCACAAGCACCTTGATAAACTGAAAGGTTGGATAAAACACGATTATCAACTCCTTAATCATGGCTTTAGAAGTCTTCTTTTGTTATGGGATTTCCTCCATTGTTGTTCCATTGATTCTTCAAAATCAAAGTCTAGCATGTTGGGCAAATTCGTGGGTGGTGTCATGGCAATTGGTGGCTCGAGGATAGTGGGAGGCTCTAAGGGACTTGTTTCTAGCTACAAGAGACCTATTGCCTTTAACGCTCTCTCCCCTACCCTTTCTATTTCAAATGATAGATGAAATCTTATTTGATCTGCTCTATAGCCAATAGGTTGATTCCTTGAATATACTCCAATCCTTCTAAGGTACCAGCCACCAAGTCTAGTCAGGCTTTGAGCTCTTCCATATCTTCTATTTGTGGAATGCAAGCCAACAAGGCAGCTTCTCTGAATACTTCTTGTTGCTTTGTCATAACATCCCTATATGCTTCCATTTTCACTTTATGTTAGCTTTCACTATACAGTGCTATGTCCAAGTCAATGGTGGATAGCTTCATAAGGGTTTCTTCATAGAGCATTTGACTATGATTTTCCATTGAATTTATAGCTCTAGTTAGTCAGGTGGCTAGAGTTTCTTGGAGGCTTGCACATGTCTTAGGATGGACATGGTAGATAAGTGGCTAAAAGTAGCAATCAATGTTGACTGCAGTGATGTAGTAATGAAAGGTGCCAGTCTAGCTGAAGATATAGTAGAAGAACTTCAAGACATTGTGGGTAGCAAATAGTATAAAAGGAGCAAAGAGGAAGTGATACGGGTTGTGACTACGACTATTGCTACTAGCCATGGTTGTCTAATCTATGCCTTGTATTTCTCTAAGTGGTTACATCCTTGAATGTATTTATTTTTGAGTTTTTGTCTATGCTTATGATCGTCTCCTTAAGAGACCATGATACTTTGTATAGATTACATTAGTTGTGCTATTTGAATACATGAGCATTTATTTTCTATCAAAGTATTATCTATGATTGCCCATTTTGGTAGTCTTTTTTAAATATGATATGACTGTTAAACTTGTGATGTTAGCATATCACAATGTTAGATCTAAGCATGCTAGGACTCTGCCATCCCATAGAGTTGGTGCAATATGTTTGCATTTAGCGATTGCAACTTGTACTTGGACCTAATTACAACCATGTTGATCTTTCCCATGAGTGTAGGTTTGCATGTGCACGTGATTTTAGGGTTCACTAGACGATGTTTAACCCATGTTGAAGCACGAGTAGTGGCATCAAGTACCATCTCTTGAGAGCACTTCTTTCCTCAGTGATGATGAATTCCCAACAGAGAAGTCCACCCTAGAGCCCCACTTCTTTCCTCAGTGATGATGATGCCTTCCCAATGGAGAAGTCCACTCTAGAGCCCCACAAAAAATCTCCCTCTCTATTCCTAGACCTTAGGATGTACTTCCCAGTTTGCTAATCACTCTTGTGAGCATGGTAGGTGTTTGTGCCAGATAAATGTGTTGTGGTTTTACCCATTTTGCCTTGAGGTATTCTAATCCATACTTGGATGGCTATCCAAGTATGGGTTCCATTTTAGAAGTTTTTGGCTCATTAATTGAGGACCCAGATGCCTTCCTCAGGTAATTCGAGATGGCATGTACAGTTAATTTTGCCGCCCAAGCGGATTCAACCCATAAGATGGTTGTATTCAAGCCATCAATGTGGAAAAAGGCAAGGGCTTTGGCTTGTAGCAAAAAACAATTGGGAAACTTTTAATGATGCCAAGGTAGCCTTCCACTCGTGGTTAACTAAGTTGGGGAGACTCCATAGTCTCAAACAAGGTAATGTTATAGTTCAAAGCTATACAATTCAATTTAAAGTCTTAAGAAGGAGAGTGTCCCCAAACACACAACCCACTGGTGAAATGTTGCACTCACTAAAGCATTGGTGTCATAAGATCTATCTGGTCATAACTCGGAGTATTTTTATCAATGCACTGTTTACATTAAGATATTTTTGGCTAAGGAGAAGTTAAAAAAAAGAGAGGAAAAAAATCAACTAAATCCATTGATAAACCTCGTTGTATGGAATCTAGTGACTTAGATACAAAGTCCGACCTAAAGAAAGAGAGTAGCAATTGAAGAAAAAGACTCTGAGAATGATGGATGCTGGAAGCTTATAAAGTCCAAGAGGAAGGACAAGGGTGCAAACCCTCAAAAGGTGCCCAAAAACCTACAATAAAAGCCTTTTGGCATAACAAGTACAATAATTTGAGTTATCTGGTGACCAACTACTCTTAATCAATGATGGTGTGACATATGCCATGTAGATATCCACAACATGGAGGTTTACTGGTACAATACCAGGAGTCAAATAGGACACCCTAGGGCATGATAAGGTGCGCGATAAGCATAGCCTACCAACTAGAATACCACCATTCCATTGACAATAGTGCGCCAATAGTTGCTTATACGCAACAAGATTACTTGTCTCTCCTAATGTGGACTGTGGAGGATGAGGAAGTAATCAAGGTGGTAGAGGAGAATATTACCACTCCCCAAATAAACAATGCTTCTTTTGTATGTAAAAAGGACACTAGAGACTAGAGTACTTGGAAGCCAAACAATATGATGCTCATCAGAAGTAGAAAAATTAGGATTAGCATTCCTCACCATCTATCAATACAATGGAGATCAAGGAGCTACCTAGGCCAAAAGTCAATGTGGTTACCCCATCAAGCAAAAAGCTCAAAGAAATAGTGGAGAAGCCCATAAGAATCTCCTAGGACAAACAAAAAAATTTTCACCACCAAGTGTCTGAGTGGATAGTAAAGATATTGGTAGCGATAAGGGACCTATAGTTGATTCCTATATTAGAGTTCAGACCTAGAATAGCGCAAGATACCAAAGGAACATTGCCAATAGCAAGACACAATTCGTAGCCAACTCCTAGTTATGGATAACATCAATTCTCAAATGTGGTACCACAAATTCCATGGGAACCACAACTTCTAAACCATAGACAAGTCTGAAGGGTGTAAGCCCTATTGCAACTTTGTATGCTGTCCTGAAAGCCCACAATGCTGAATCAAGTTTAGTATCCCAATCTTCCCTATTATCCTCAACAATTTTCTTCAAGATGTGGAATAAAATCTTGTTGGAACTTTCAGCTTGACCATTAGCTTGAGGGTGATATAGACTCAATTTCTTGTGCAGAATCATATGCATGATAGTCAATTCTCTGATCACTTGATTCAAGAAATGTTTTCCCCGATCACTAATAAGCTCAATAGGTCAACCAAATGTGGTCATAATGTTAGAGTATAAAAACTTGGCCACATTTGCTGATTATTATCTTTTAATGCATGAGCTTCTATCCACTTTGTAGCATAGTCAGTGCAAACCAAAATGTATCTATTACATGTTTGTTTAGCTGTTGGTTTGATGGGCCCTGACAAAGTCAATTCCCCATTTCTGAAATGGCTCAAATGATAATACAAGATGATCTTGCATCCTATCCCTATCAAGTGGTTGACCTTCCTTCAGACATTGCAAACACTCTTTGGCATATTGATGATCATCTTTCAATAGAGTAGGCCACCAAAGACCTACCTGCAATATTTTCCTACTTGTAATCTCTCCTGAAAAATGACCTCCTGATAATCCAGAATGAGCTTCATGCAACATTGCTGGTTGCTCGAATTCAGGAACACACCTTCTCAATACATTATCAACTTCCCTTCTATATAGTGTGTTCAAAATGACATGAAATAATCTACTCTTTAATGCCAACCTTCTTCTTTGATCTGCTGAAAGGTGTGCAGGCATAATTCCTAACTTTAGGAAATGCAACATCTGGTCATAATATGAATCAAGGTCAAGCACTTGAACCTCAAAAAGTTCAGCATCTGGCAACTAATCATAAATCCTTGCTTTAGACTCATCGGTTTGCAATCTACTTAGATAATCAGCAGTGGGATGCTCTTTCTTGAGGGTGTGAATAACCTTAAAATCAAAATCTTGCAACAACATCATCCATCTAGCCAATCTACCTGTCAATTGGGGCCTGTTAATAAAAAATAACAGTGCTTGATGATCCACATGGAAAACAACCTGATTTCCTAATTAATAGTGTCTGAATTTTTGCACTGAGAAGACCATTCCAAGTGCTTCTCTTTCAGTGACAGAATAATTTATTTTAGCAGCACTCAATCTCCTGCTTTCATAATAAATTGGCTTGTACCAACTCGACACTTTATCTTCCATAAGAGTAGCTCCCATAGTCAAATCAAATTCATCAACAAAAATATGGAAAGGTAAACCCCATGTTGAAGGTTGCAAAATTAGAGCCACCACCAACATCTGAGCCAGCACCAACATCTTTTTCAAAACACGAAAAGCTCTCTCTTAATCTTCCCTCCACACAAACTGCATCCCTTTCTTTGTGAGAGTTGTAAGAGGAGAACAAATATGTGACAGGTTCCTTAAGTATCTGCTACGCCACTTAATTTTTCCCACAAACCTCATAATTTCTTGCAATTACTTGGATCCTTAGCCTTCTGAACAACTGCAATATTCTTGGGGTCTATAATCATACCCTCTTCAGACAGGATATGACCTAACAACACACCTCTTTTGGTTGCAAACATTGACTTGAAAGGATTCAATGACATGCCAAACATTCTGCATCTCCGAAAGCATATCTAAGGTGTTTGAAGTGTTCACTTTTGTTGCCAAAAATGCAAAAATAATCAATGAATACTCTCATAAAAGTTGTTAAATATGGTTCAAATGTTTTGTGAGTACCTCCTTGAAACTTAGGCGGTCCATTTTTCAATCCAAAGTTCATAACTATTCTAACATAAGCTCCCTACTCTGTAATGAAAGCTGTGTTATCCATAACTTTTAGATGCATCCTGATTTGATTATATCCTGAAAAACCATCTAGGAAACTGTACATCTCATGACTTGCTACATCATCCGGAAGAGAATTAGTAAAAGGAATGGGGAAGGGATCAATGATAGTAGCTGCATTTAATTTCATGTAATCCACATAAACTCTAATCTTCCCATTCTTCTTTGGCACTACAACAATAGCAGATAGTCAAGTAACCTCATTAAGTGGTTTGATAGACCCAACTCTCAAAAGCTTGTCAATTTCTTCCTTGACTTGTTTGGCATAATCAGGATTTATTCTATACCTCTTTTGAACAATAGGCTTAGTGTCCTTTTTCAAGTTTATCCTATACTAGGATTAAATCCTTTCATATATGTATAATCCCAAGAAAAAATATCTTGAAACTCTCTACACAAATGAATTAGATCATGCTTGAAATTATCTTCCACAAAAATGCTAACCTTGATGGGTTTAGGTTCTCCTTCTATATTCAAGTTAACCTGCTGAACCTCATCTTCAACCACTCTTGTCAATCTTCTCATTGTATGCTTATATCTTAGTTCAGCTTGAACAATAGCTTTCTGCCATTCTTCATCCAATGTACCTATTAACCCTTAGACGAACAAGGTGGAAAATTCGAAAAATCTAAAGCAAAAGACAAGACCAAGGGAAAAGTGATACGGAAGACGAATGTGCGCCAAGAAAAATATGGAAATACAAGAAGTGCAGAAAAGTCCTAAATCAAGGAGAAAGGTGTACAAGAAAAAGCACAAGTTAATACTTTTTGTAAAAGAGTGCAAGGCGCACTATGATTTATTGTAAAAGTGCTGAGCCCGTGCAAATTGTAAAGGTAGATGAGTGGTAGGAAGGAAGCTAGGAAGGTAGGAGAACAATGGGAGAAAGGGCCTAGGCCACGGCCAGCCATGTAAAAGATGGGATAAGGGGATGACCGCTCAAAAGGGATTTAGGGATTTGTATATCAAGTTAAAAAGTGAATGAGAAGCTCATTATCTATGTGGCCAAAAGTAGCTCTCCTCCTCCTCCTCCTCCTCTTCTTCTTTTTCTTCTTCTTCTTGCTTTCTTGAGCTTTTGCATGAGAGAGGGAGTATGAGAGTGTGAGGGTAAAGGACCATCTCCATCTTCCCCTCTCTTCTTCTCTTCTCTTCTCTTCTATTCTCTTCTCTTGTCTTGGTCACGGCAATGGAGCTTGGAGCATGGAGCTTGCTTGAAGCTTGCACTTGGATCGTGGAGCTACCGGAGTGCTCGAGAGAGAAGGCAACTCGATCGGGCATGGAGGTAAGCTCACTACACTCATAGACATGGATAGCGCATTGGCTATGTGAGAAGTAGCCATTAGTGCTCAGTTTGGAACACTTGAACAATAAGCAATCAGTGGGTCTTGGCACTTGTGCCTCTACATTTTGGTTCCATTGTCGGGATCAACAGATTCAAGCTTGAGTGCTTGCGCACTTCAAATCGAGCATTGAAGTAAGGGTTTTATCCCCGAACCGGTGCTTGAGGTAGATAGACAGGGAGCGAGTTTAAAGAGGTATTCAATCTCCTTAGCAAGTAAGTTTTTAGTTTTTTGGATTTGGAAAAGTAGGTTGGAGTAATGTAGGTGTTTTCTTTGTGATTTGGATGCATTAGGATAGGAAAAAACAAAGAAAAAAGAGAAAAACAAGCATTACGATTTTTGTTGTCACAACAAGGCAAAGTGTTTGATTTGTTTGCCGATTTGCATTTTGGAGCCTAATTGCTATTCAAGGTATATACAACTCTTTCCCTCTATCCATAGCTTTGATCTAGAGGTGTGTGCGATAGGCCATGATCTAAATCGTGTGATTCGAGTGATTTATTGTTGCATCAGTCAAAATCGTGCCGCATTCGGACCATCTGAGTGATGAGGATTCTGGGGGGCTGAGTCCCAGAATCGTCCCTTGTCCCTCCTGTATTCGAACATTTGGCCCACTACCACTCAGATGCCCATCACTCGGCGCGTCCGAATCGACCATTCGGACCAACTTGGCATTTGGCGCACTTGATTTGGCCTTCATCCCTATTGACTTGTCCCACCAACCTCACTCGGACAAGCTGTGGTCGAAATCTTCATTTGGACGTTGGCCCACCTGACTTGGCCCTTGGCCATTCGGCCATTCGACCCTTGGACAACCACATTCGGACTGACCGAATTTGATATTTGGACTAGTTGCATTCGGCCCTCGGCCGTTTGGACGAGGATGAAATTTGGCATCAACCCCTGCAATTCTAACTTGCAAAGCCAAATTTGGATTTTTTTCAAAATTTTAACTTGTAGACCCTGAAATCGACCCAGAGACTGAATAGAGCCGAAAGCACATCATAGATCTATCATCGAACTAAAATCTAGAGTAAGTAGTTCAAAACTTGGCTACGAACGGTCCTTCAAATCACGCATGGTGTTTAGTGTAACGGCCTGGTGGGATAGGGGGACCCCCATAGAGGGGGCTGCCCTCTCCGCACCTACCCCAAGTGGGCTAGAGAGAAAATGTGCACCATGATAGGTCCTCCAAATTAGATCCTAGTGTAGTAATGGCTCTACACAAGCATAGATTCTCACTTGCAAAACAACAACCAAAAGCCCATACCCGAACAAAGACAAACAGAGACCTTAGAACTTCAATGGGCAAATCTAGCTAATAAGGGAAAAAATGCCATGCCACAAAAACATGTATAGGTTGCGTTCGAATTGCATCTAGTCAAAGTAGAATGCAACAACATCAAGCTACAACTGCAAGGATGACTAGACATGACAGTCCTGAAGATAGATGCACCTTGAATGGCACTGCACAAATGACCCAAGACATTAGTGGAGAATCCCCATCTGGTTGTGCAGTTGAGGACCCAAAGGCATGTATCAGAAGGTTTGAATTTACAAGGCAAGACTCGAAAGATGAAGGCATGGTACCGCTAGCTTATCTTATGGTCAAACTCACTGCAAAAAGAGAGCATAGTGTCGATTCTCTCATCGATGAAGGAGCAGATTTTAATAACTTGACCTATGGAGCATGGATGCTATTAGGCCAACTAGAGCTCACACAGACTAATGCAACTCATAGTCCTTATGGGGGACACCCACAAGCACTTATAGGAAAGTGCAAAATCCTTGTAACTATTGAAACTGGAAGCTTGCCTATCCTATTCCATGTTCCTCCAAATAGTGCTAATTGTAGAAAGGAAACCCTCCTAGGAAGACCCTTCAAAAGGGCGACGAAGTGTGAGGCCGATTATGTAGCACAGAGGATACACTTGACACTACCGGGTGTGAGGATAATCACAACCTTTAGTAAGGGTGACCTCATCAAACCTCGAGGGAAAGACAAGGAACATTTTGACATACCAGGCAAGCCTAGTAATAAGAGTAAGGACTTTTTGAAAGAGTTGATACAAGCGCATGTTGAACAGAGAGAACTAGTGAGCGAGGCCATGCTTGAAATAAGAAGGTCAGAAGTCAATGCCAAGGATAGGCTTTGGACTTATAAATATTGTAGAAGACCACAAAAAAAACCCAAGCCTTATAGACGAAGGTATCGATGGAGAGCTAGCACAACGCTGCGATGGATATCCAAAATGTTGCTACGTGCTCAAGGGTATTACGTAGGTAACCAATGGATTTGGGTACCAAAAACCTTGCTAAACCACCTCCATCAGAGATTTGGCAAGAAGATGGCGCATCTAACCAATGAACCAAGGATGAAGTGCATGATGAAGCTTGATCACAAGCTGATAGCCATCACATGTGCGTACGTCCATGTGGACATCAGAAGGCCAATACCAGAGCACACAAAGCTCATAGTCGAACCCCTGACTTGGGATGAGCAACAACATGTTTACTCCTATTATGTAGATGTCATTGAAGAAGTCATGAAGGATATCCCACAAGCCACAGCTAGAGAATTGTGCCTGATGCCCTCACTCTATACTACTCAATGTGAGACAAACAAGGAAAAGCTCGAAGAAATCAAACAAAAAGGGAAGGGACAAGGTGACTTTGTGCAAAAATGATACTCCAACCAAAGTCCAACCAAAGTTTGGCAGCCAAAATTGGCCACCGATTAATGACACTCGCTGAGCAAAGGAAAGCCCTTTGGACATCAATACATGATCCCACGTATGTTGCCCCAACCTCAATACGAGTGTTGGCAATGGTCCATGAGGTCCAAATTTTTGCCACTGTCGAAAAACATCCCTTGTACGATAAATTTCTTCTAGAAGAAGATCTACACGTGGCTAGCATGCTAGGAGTAGGGAGCATGGTTCTTGATGTTAGTGCATATGTCTTATGCCTCACTCAAGACCCTGCAATCCTAGATCTCTATGCTTCCCATCAATACAACCCTGAATTCTTTAGCTGGTTTCGTCCAAGCTTACATGACAAGAACCCTAAATTATCTCTTGGTTCTACACTAGAGTCACCCAAACCTCCTGAGCAAGAGAAAAACAGCTCTAAACACAACACCTGCATTGATAAGAAGCAATGGAGGCATGTTCCAACAATGGGTAAGGACAAGAGCCTAGAGCAAATGCCCCCTAACCAAGAGGAATTGCCAATACAATCGGATAAGGAGCTAAACAGAGGAGAATTAGCTGAAGAGCTAGACTCTCCAAAAAGAGAGGCAGTTGTACCCTCACAACCTAGCGAGGCTATTCGGTAGGCCGCAACTATGTCCCATGAGGACACATTAGAGAAAGAGAATGCTGAGGTCCAACCAGGCACATCAAAGGGGGATGACCTAGTTCAGGGTCCTAAGTCTTTAAAGGATACACCTCGATTGCCCAAGAAAAAGAGGACAAAACAACGAAAACAACGACAGTTGCAAGTGGATGTAGACACCAAGAAGATTGAGACCAAGAGTGCTGAAGAGATGATGAATAAGGCATCGAGTCCACCGATGAATGAACCCATTTCCATCTCTCCTAACAGTGGTGAAACCTCAGACACATCTGTCAAAGCAACCATTACTATCAACGGTTGCTTGCAACACTCAATCCACTGACAACAACATAACTTGCATTGACCAATCAAGAGTGGATACAACACTGTCACAACATGTTGACGAAACTATATCAGTCACATTTGAGGAGAACCATGACATAATAGAAGCAAAGCCTCAGGAGAAACATGAAAACCCCAATAACAAAAGCAATCCTAGGGCTTGAACCCCCAACTATGCTAAAGCCTAGGAAAAATCCCAGAACCTTGCATGAGATAGCAATCGAGCAAGACTTCATAGAACATAGAAGTGTCATAGAGTGCTTGACTGAGTGGGAGGCTAAACTCAAATTATTTGCATGTATTTACATCCTTGCGGACATGGGCACATTCTCTAGGGATCAGCTTGAGGAATACTTGCCATATTCGCTATCTTGGGAAGAGCAAGAATATCTTAACAAGCACTATGGCAAGCTCCTACATGAATGCATGCAACTCATCTTTGACGAGGAAGCCAACGAGCTACGCTTAACTATGACATTCAACGAAGTGCTTTGCCAACCAAATCTCTTAGAGATAGAGAAACTAAAGTGACAATCAGAGGGTCGAAGTCAATTTGAAAAACATCGGTTTGAAAACCATGCTACAATGGCCGAACTTGGAGCCTAGACTATAGATTATGACAGTCTTAGTGGAGCGACTGGCCAAAAGGCGGTCACAAAGAGACCCAACCTATGTGGCGCCAACTTCCTTCGAGTACTAACTGCCATTCGGGGTATGGACTTAGCCGGAGCTACCCAAGAGAACTCTCTAATTGAAAAAATTCTCACTAAGGAGGAGCTACATGTTGCTAGTAGACTCAGACAAGGTATTATGCTACTTGATGTTGCAAAATATTTGTTGTTATTGAGTAGGCTACTATGAGTACTAGATGGGTGTGCCCCACTCTAGTACAATCCTAAGTTCTACAATTGGTTTTTATCCTCATAAAGTGACATGGATTCATAAACATGTATATAAATAAGCAACGAGTTTTGTGACTGTGTATAAATAATACCAAAAAAGCAAATCTAGCATATACACAAGCAATGATAATCAAGCCCAGGTGATGTGCATTGAAGTCAACACCATGGGATTCAGATAAGTGATGTCTCTTTGAGTTGCACCTATTCATTATGGTGGTTGAAGCATATGACTTGCATGTACTCTCTGTTAAGATTTTGGGAGAGAAGGAAGGAGTCTCACTTGTAGCTTTCTTGCTTGCACAATGGGGGAATACACATAGAGATGGAGGCTGAAAACAGTTTTCCTCTTCTTAGTTGTGTAAGCCAAAAGAACTCAAGTACAAAGAAATAGAAGAACCCTATATGTGGGTCTCAAACCAAACTCAACTAACTAAGGTGGCATACTAACTGAGCCACGAACTAGAGTAGATAAGGATAGCTGTCATCTAGCTACTATTCATGAGCGGTGTACCAACCGCATCTGCAACTGACACGTCGGTGACATAAATGCACAACGGTCACCCTGGCATATCACGAGTGGAGCTCGATATCTTAACACTCCCCCTCGAGCTCAATCCCAATTCCTGCACACCAAGCAGGTCTCTGAACTTGCGTAGCTTCTCTACGCCCAATGCCTTCGTGAATATGTCAGCTACCTGATCCTCTGTGCTGACATAAACTAGATCAATAAGACCTAGTAAAACCCTCTCTCGCACATAGTAATAATGCACCTCAATGTGCTTTGTTCTAGCATGATAGACTGGGTTATTTGCCAAGTGTATACTGCTCATGTTGTCACAATAAATGACAACTGGCCCATCTGTAGACTGATGCATATCATAAAGTAGCTTATGCAACCAAGCTACCTCACATGCAGCCATTGCTGCACCCCTGTACTCAGCCTCTGTGCTTGATAAGGCAACTGTAGGCTATTTCTTGCTGCTCCAAGTGACTGCAACACTCCCAAAAGAGAACACATATCCACTGGTAGATCGTCTATCAGAAATACTACCGGCCCAATCAGCATCAGTGTATCCATGCAACTGTATCTGAACCCCAGTCACATAAAGTAGTCCATTCTGCAGTGTGGACTTCACATACCTGAGTATGCGTCTAGCCGCATCCAAATGCGGTTTCCTTGGAGCTTGCATAAACTGACTTACCAATCCAACAACATAGCTCCAATCTGGCCTGGTAATATTCATATAAATCAAGCTTCCTACTATGCATCTGTACATAGTAGGGTCTTCCAGAAGCTCACCTGCATCTGCGCTTAGCTTCACATTCTGCTCCAAAGGAACTGAAATAGGCTTACAGCCTGTCATCCCATATTTGGACAGCATGTCCAATCCATACTGCCTCTGCAAGAGCTGTATCCCACTTGGTGATCTAATCACCTTAATGCCCAAGAAATAACGCAGCTCTCCCAAATCCTTCATCTCAAACTTTTGCTTCAATAGCATTTTCACATAAAGGATATCTTTATCACTGTCACCTGTGATAATCAAATCATCAACATAAATGACAAGCAGCATAATACCTTTCTCTGTTTTTCTCACATAAAGTGAGAAATCTGCCTTGGAAATCTGAAAGCCAATAGTGATAAGATACTGTCCTATCTTGTCAGACCATGCTCTAGGTGCTTGCTTTAAGCCATACAATGCTTTCTTCAACCTGCAAACAAACTCAGGATGAATAGCATGCACATAACCTGGTGGCTGCTCCATATAGACCTCTTCTTGCAAATCACCATGCAAGAAGGCATTCTTTACATCCATCTGATGTAAAGACCATCCCTTTGATGCAGCCATAGCAATGACTGCTCTTACGGTTGCCATCCTTGCAACCAGACTAAATGTTTCTTCATAGTCAATGCCATATGTTTGTGCATACCCCTTGACTACTAATCTTGCCTTGTATCTGTTCACAGAACCATCTGCATTGTGCTTTACCTTATAAACCCACTTACAACCAATTGCATTTTTAACTTTAGGCAGAGATACCAACTCCCATGTAGAATTTGCTTCCAAGGCATCCATTTCTTCATCCATGGCTTTCTCCCATTTTTCTTTTTCCATGGCTTCCTCAAAAGAAGTGGGTTCTGGTTCCTGTATCACTTTAACCATATATGCATAGTGAATGGCTGTAAATCCATCATATTTCAGCCTATCCACAGGATACCTAGCTCTGGTAGACCTGCGCAAAGTAGGTTCACTCCCAGGTGCTCTCAAAACATCCCTGGTCTTCCTTACTCCAGGTGTAACAATAGAAGGAATACCCAACTCATCATCAATGCTCTGTTCTGAGCCACTGGATTCACCATCCACATAAGAGTGACCTGCATTCACATCAAACATGGGCTGATCAACCTTCTCTTTTCCTTTTCGTGATACCCGCATACCACTATCTGCATTGCTTTGAGAAGATTCTCTTGATCTCAATCTGCCTGTCCATGGCGAAGAATGTGAACCACTGCTAGAGGACGCTCCAGGTCCACTAATATTTTGTGTCTGCTGCTGTGAATTCTGTGCAGCATTACCATTTTGTGCATCTACATCATCAATCACATTTACTGGTTTATACCAGCTACTCATCTCATCAAAAACAATATCTCTGCTCACTGTAAACTTAAGAGTAGAAGGGTTATAGCATCTATACCCTTTTTGCTGCAGAAAGTAACCAATAAAGATGCACTTCTCAATTTTTGGATCCAACTTGGATCTCAACTCATCTGGCACATGTACATAGGCAATGCAACAAAAAAATTTCAAATGAGAAATATCTGGTTTTCTACCAGTATACCTCTCCTCTGGAGTCATCCCATGTATTGCTGCAGTGGGAGTCCTGTTCATTATATAGACTGCTGTAGCAACTGCTTTAGCCCAGTTAAAATCTGGCAAGTCTTTTTCGTTGAGCATGGCACGAGATACCTCTCCAATATGCCTGTTTTTCCTTTTTGCAATTCCATTTTGTTGTGGGGTATGACTACATGAATATTGCTGCTTTATGCCATGCTCCTGCAGGAACCTTGCAAACTCATTTGAGAGGTACTCTCCCCCTCCATCTGACCTTAGGCATTTTATTTGCAGGCCTGTTTCTTTTTCAACCATGGCTTTAAGAGTTTTGAAATGCCCAAAAACTTCACTTTTCTTTTTCATAAAATACACCCAAACTTTTCTGCTATAGTCATCAATAAAAGTGACAAAATAATGACAGCCTCCAAGAGATGCAGCTTTAGTAGTCCACACATCAGAGTGGATTAATTCCAATGGCTTCTCACTCTCTTGAACATGTCTAGGAAATGGTTTCCTTGCCTATTTTCCAAATTGACAGGCTTCACATACCTTATGCATTTCTGCAACCTTGAATTTGGGCAATCCTGCAACAATATTTTGGGCCTGCATTGATTTAAGTCGTTGTACATTAACATGACCAATGCGTTTATGCCAGATATCAATATCTGCAACTACATCGGTCCCATGTGCAAACATTGCTGCACTCAATTCAGGCATGTCTGCATCCAACGTAAACATTCTGCCCCTCTTCTTTCATTTTGCTATCAAGCGACCTTTATTTTTCATATCCTCAACAAAGCATCCATGAGGATTAAATCTGACCTGCAAGCCCTGCTCAACCATTTGACCAACAGAAACCAGATTCTTGGTGATATTGGGGACATGAAATACATCGAACATGTATTTCTTTTTCCCATCCTGCATAGACAAAGGAAATTTTCCAATCTGCACAATAGGATGTGCAGTATCATCACCAGTCTCCACAAATCCTGGTTTTTCCATTTTCCTTGCATCCTCCATCCATTCTACATGACCTGTCATGTGGTTTGATGCACCTGAGTCAACATACCATACATCGTTGCTTTCTTCTGCACTTGTCACAGAATTATTCATGTGCTGCACCATAAACAAATGCTCATTTCTGTCATCACCCTGTCTACTAGAAGATGCATAATTCCCTTGTTGCAGTTTTCCATTCATGATGTCATTCTGCTTTTTATAGCAGTCTTTAGCCATATGACCCATTTTACCACAGTAGTAGCATTCAACATTACTGTTTGCATTTTGGCCTCTTTGCCATCCACCACAACCTCTTTGGCTCCCCCTGCCTCTTGAGTTACCACGTCCTCCTCCATAGGATTGGTTTTCTTGAGTTTGCTGCATATTCTGATTTCTACCACGGCCTCCAAATCGGCCTTCTCTACCTCTGCCTCTACCTCTTTCAGCATTTGAGTAGAAGACAGCTTCTTTTGAAGTTCCTCTTGAAGAGGATGCACCACCATTTCTCTGCTCCTCAGAAATTAGAAGAGCAATCAACTCCTCAAAATCAAAAAATCTTTCACGGATGGAAATGGATGTTTGGAACTGTGCATAATCCTTTCCTAGACCATTCAAGGTCACAGAAACTAAATCATCATCATCCACTGGCGACCCAATGGAAGCAAGTGCATCTGCAATCTTCTTCACCTTCATGTGGTAGTCATTGATGCTCATATTTTCTCTTTGCACATTATGCAACTCTTGCTTGAGCTGCATTTTCCTAACTTGCGTATTTGTGCTATACATTTTTGACAAAGTATTCCATGCATCCTTTGGCGTACTTGCATCCTGAATATGCACAATCATAGAGTCTGAAATGCTGATAGACAGCCAATACATAACTTTCCTGGCTCTCTCATGCCATGCTTTAAATGCCTGCATTTGCTGTTGATTGGGAACATCAGGAAGAACTAGTTCTTCTTCATTTCCTGCAACAAATTCCCAATATCCTTTTCCCATAAGGAAATTCGTCATTCTAAACTTCCATGCTTGGAAGTTGTTCTTGTCAAGCTTTTCAGTGACAATCTGTGAAAGAGAATCAGACGCCATTACAGAACACTGCAAAAAATTCTGTCACTAATGGATCTAAAAACGGGCCGGCACTGGCTCATGCACTTGCCCGGGCCTCGTCACTACGCACAAGACAACCCCTCGGCCTCGCGGCCATGAGCGTCTATCAAAATCTCTGCCTTCCTAAACATTGCGTTTGTAATATGTTTTAGTCCAACTGATCCTAACCCAATATTACTCCTCAGAGGGAGTCCCTTTCACATAGCCAAAAGGCTCGAATCACATACACATGGGGTTCCTCCTATGGCTGAATGCCGTCAACCCTCTGCGACTCTCCTACACCTTGGGGATTGGCCCCTCGATGCGTCGCTCAACATATAAACATGTCGCACAAAATTCACTCAAGGTACCATTTAATCGTATACAGGAATGTACCATTGTCCTTACTTCTCTTTCCCTTAGACCCCACGGCTAGCCTATGGCTTAGGGTGTCCTGTCTCTCACTCAACGTAGGTCAAGGTCCTAATGAAAACAATTGCTGTGCATCCAGGATTTCTGATACCTTTAAATATTTCCATGATTTATGCATAGTGTGGATGCCAAGTGCTCAAACAATTATGAAATCAATATTATGCAAATGCGGAAAGCATCCTTTCAATGATTTTCAACTATCGTTCTTATGCGGCGTTGCACAAACCTAGCACCAAGGAAACCCTCGTGCTACTATGCTCTTATTTTTATAATTATTTGCCGACCTATATGGTATGCAAACAAAAACAGCAATCTTTTCATCATGTTACTCCACATTTAGACACATTTTAACCACTCTACCCTCCCATCGATCAAATGTTGCATTGTGGTATGGATTTATAGGGCATTTTGCCATCATTTTATGTGTAAAAAGCGACAAAAACACACTAGAACAAGAAGGTGGGGTTGAACTGAGGCAAATCCTCATGCTTCAATCCCCACAAACATTCACAAACATCGTTCTTAATTTTCACTAATTTTCCGCACCCAAAATGCATTTTTCCCCTATTTTTTGTGGTTTTTCTCTATTTTCCTTGTATTTTCCCTTATTTTCTGCATTATTTTATTACTGAAAATTCAAAATAGGTTATGGGCTATGGCCCTAATTCCTTCTTGCAGCAAAAATGAAATTTTAGTTGGTGTTCCTATTCATTTTCCCATTTTTATGCCCAAAAGCATAATTTTCCCTTGATTTTCCATATTTTACGTGTTTTAGTGTATTATTTTGAGTCACAAGATGCATATTTTTTTGATTTTCTGATTATGATCAACAAGTACTCATGGGAAACAGCAACATAAACAATTTTTAGCCCACATGAACAACATTTTATCAATCAAAAGCCATGAAATCTCAAATTTCATTTGAAAAAATTGAATTACCGCTTATTTGCGTGTTTCGAGTTTCATGTCCATGGCTGCAAATCTGAGAATCAGTAGCACTTCATGCTCATGACGATCACAAATCACCATTTCCAGACCGTGGAGCAATCCGACCCATGCCGGACAAGCCTCCACCATTCTTTCTTCTTCCTTCCTCTTTCCACATGAATTCCCTCTTAGAGGAGAGAGAGGGAGGAGAGAGAAAGACTGTTTTTCTCTCTCCCTCTACAGGCTGCCATTCCTCGCGTGAATCGGAGCGATGCGGAGCGAAGATCGAATGTGGTTGCCTTCTATGATTGAATCCATGGCTTACTTTGAAGCCTGAGAATTGATTTGTGGGGGGGGGGGGGGGGGGACGCCGTTTTTTTCGGCGCAGATCAGATCACGGCACTTCCTTGTCCTCCATGAAAAAATTGGGGGGTGGGGAAGCCAAAGGGCACCCCCCACTAATCATGCATTTTCATTTCTCCAATTTGGCCACTCCCTTGGACTTCTCGATCGGTTTTTGGCTATCTTCCTCGTCCGAGCTCCGATTGTCGTGCTGTAAAATTTTGGGCATCCATCTCGGCATCCCGGACAGGCCTGCAGCTCCCGCGTCCCGTCCCAACTGACAGAAAAATTACTAAAAATCTGGACGTGTCACTTGGGCGCCCGTCGACTGCTTGACACTTAAAATCGTCCTAGATCGAGCCGCCGCCTTTGACGGTGAATATTTTTCCCTTGATATTCATAAATTTTAGCTATTTTTAAGCACTTTTTGGCACCAAAATTCCGCTCTCATTGGCGACCACGGGATAGGCGACTCAGCCCGTCGAATCCACGAACATATCTGCACATAAACAACCAAAGAATCATCAAATTGATACAAAACAAATATATAATAAAACTTAGCACAATGCTCCCCCTACCCCCTGACAGAACCAAGGCATGACATCCGCAAGGAGTAGGCCTAGCAGCACCTAATAGAAGATCCGAAGCGAGTCACTAACCACCTGCTCCAACACAGCCAAACTAAAAAACCTATCAAAGAGGTTGCCCTAAATGGTAGTCTGAACTACTTACCAACTAAAGATAACACAACTAGGAGCTCCTACAAGGCGAGGACTCCTATAGCCTGTTCAAGGAATATTTTCTTTCAGTACATTTCGTCTTTTAGGGTTTTTATTTTATCAACATACTTGGGCATGTAAAAAGGAGGGAGCTGAGCGTAGTGACCCCAAGGAGAACAGGGCATCGGTCTCAGGACCTGTCTCGGCACCCAAGAACCTACCAAGCCCTCGCAAGGCGACACTTAATCCTTTGCTAACGCTCATTTTTATTTTCGCTCCAACCTTCCTTGTTTTGTCATTCATTTTTCAGCAAGAAGCCACCCCTAGGAAGACAAGGCATCGGCCCCGGGTCTGACTCGTCCCCAGGAACCTACCAGGCCTTCGCAAGGCAATGATCAACTGCTTATACATTTTCATTTCTTTTCTTTTCTTTGATAGGGGTTAGAACCCCTTTTTACACACCTTCGTATTTATTTTCATCTTTTAGGATGTACAAGGTTCTTGGCATCATCATTATTATCTTCTGGCAGACTTCGCTAACTGCCTCACTACTAACAAGAACTCCTAGGATGGCTACTTAGCAGGCTAGCAGAACAGGGCCACTAGGACTTCCTTCTAAAATAGGTCTTTCGATGCCTGACAATGTCTTTACAGGAGGCAATGACTACTCCGACCTCCCTCAAACATACTTAGCCTAAACCTGGGACCTCATGCCTTGATTGCCGGTCCCCAACAAAAATGTATCCCCTCGACAAGTACAAATACACATACAACAGGAAAGAAAGGTACTCGTAAAGGAGAGGTATCACCTGGATTGGCCACAAGAAGCTTCCATCGCAGCAAAGGCTCCTCCAGGCTCCACCAAATTCCATGAACCACGAAACCTGTCCAGCACAACACTTCAAACAAAAATCCAATTAAACGCACCCGCACTAGATAGGGAAATGGCCCTCTTGGCCTAATGAAATCAGACATGACTTTGCTACCAAACTGAATCGGCCCTCTTGGCCTAATGAAATCCAACAATACTACACATAACATCCTCCTGGAAACAACTATGATAGACATCAAAGCATACCATTCCCAGGGAAACAAAGGCTCGTAGCCCTAAACTAGGTGCATTAAATTATGACCCATCCCTCCTGCGTATATCGCAAGAGGTGTTCGCATCACATGTCATCTAATCAGTCTATGGGTCCAAGATAATAAAGGCAGATGCATCTCGCTTACCCTCTGCATCACCCAGATCAACCATCGTCTGCCAAAGAGGGCATGTTCAGAAAGCATACCCACAAACAACCAGGTCCTGTCTCACCATCAATAGATATATCGGGACAAGGGCCACAATTAAAGAAGAGGTCTTCTTCATACACAAAATTAGCCAATGAATCGATAAACTGATTCCAATTCCGTGGAATTAGCTGAAAAGACACTCTATCAAATTCGTCTAGCAGGGCTATGGCAGTATGATGGTACATGCAAAGGATGGGGTTTCGTACCATGTATGTCCCATTGAGTTGATTTAAAACCAACTGAGAGTTCCCTTTCACCAATAACTGACGGATACCACCCTTCTTTGCAATATTCAAACCCATAATCAGGGCTTTGTATTCTGCCATATTATTGGTAAAATTCACCCTGAGATAAGCAGCTAACTTCATGACAATGCGTTGTCGGGGGTCTCGGATGACAACTCCTACACTTCCTTTTTTGCATGGACCCCTGGACGCCCCATCAAAGTACAAGGTGTACGTCCATAAAGGGTTTACATATCCCGCCATCCGGAACTCTACTCGTAATTATGGTAATCGAAATTCAGCATATTCAATGGGTGGACTGTAGGCTCCATCCCTCCATCATCATTGAATTCAACAGGGATGCTCGTCAAAATTTGTAGGCAGTGATGGCAAAAGACCTTGATCTCCCAAATAAATGTCCCGCCTTCTTGCTCAATTACCTTATATCCTTTGCTCCACCAAATGAGCTTTCCCTGGTGATACCGCTGTTCTAAATATGGGTGTTCTAGATAAGGGATCAGGCGACCCATCAACCTCTATCACGATTTCCTTGCAGATATTTGATCGATCTCTCCTAGACCTGTAAGGCAGTCATAGTATTAGTGCAATCAGAAATAATAAGGTTTAATCTTATTAAGATTAACCTTATTTTTAAATTCTATCCCCTCAAGGTCAGCTAACAATACTTTGGATTTATTCTTTCCTATTCTAACGATCCTATAGGGCCCATCCCATTTGGGCTCTAGCTTGCCTGGAAATAATTCACGTCGTGCGTCATAATACAGAACAAGCTGTCCTTTCTTGAAGGTGTATTTCTTGGCTTTAAGGTCATGTAGCTGCTTCACTCGGCGCTTCGCCACTTCTTGGTGCAATAAGCTCTGCAGCTTAAGCTCATCTAAATGTGCTAGTGTCGTCAAGCGCTCAAAAAGTGCGTCTTCATCACTCAAAGAATGATTGATGGTAAACCGAATAGTCGACAGCTCAATCTCTAAAGGCAAGACACACTCCTCCCCATATACTAACTTGAACAGGGTATAGCCAGTTGCTCGTTTGAAGGTCGTATTATAGGCCCATACTGCCACGTATAACTTTTTATCCCAATCCCGTTTGTTTTCCGACACAATTTTGGACAAGATGCCCACAAGCTGCTTGTTGGTGCTTTCAACTTGCCCATTGGCTTGCGGGTTATATGGGGTTGTCTTGTTATGCTTGATTTGCTACATCTCTGTCAAACCTTTGATTATCTTATTCAGGAAATGGGTTCCGCGGTCCGACACTAATTCTTTTGGCAGACCAAAACGGCATATTATCTGCTCTAAAAGGAAACTAGCAGTTTCTTTAGCATCGTATTTCCTTGTTGCACGTGCTTCTGACCACTTTGTGAAGTAGTCAGTTGCTACAATGATGTACCTCTTTTGCGTAGTCGACGACGGAGTAATAGGACCCACAAAGTCTATTCCCCACTTCTCAAATGGAAGTATCGCCATAATAAGGGTGAGTGGTCGTTTCCTATTCTCTCGACTATCATGCCGTTGGCAAATATCGCATCTCTTAACATACGCAAACGCATCCTGGAAGATGGCAGGCCACCAATAACCTACTCTTAAAGCCTTTTGTGCTGTAAGCCGTCCAGCAAAATGGCCACGGCAAGCAGAATCATGGCACTCTTCCAAAATGAATGGCACCTCGTCAGGCATCACACATCGACGATAGATGTCATCAACCCCTTGCTGATATAATGTACCTGCGATCAAAGCAAACTTTAATGCTTGCTGCTTAATTTTCCTTCTCTCAGCTTTAGATAATTCGGATCCCGCCTCTCCCGTTGATAAATAATGCATTATTGCAGCATACCAGGAGGGAATAGATGCCGTATCTATTTTAAATAACAACTCCATGTCATTACCTTCAGCCACAGATTCTTTTGGCTTCCCAAAGTCCACAAGACATTCCACGATGCCTTGCAACCTTGGTGGCTTACTCCTGATTTCATAATCAAATTCCTACAAAGTGATCAACCACTTCGGTAGACGATCAGGCGATTGTAGCTTATTCATCAATAATCGAAGCCCCTCCGCCTTCGTATAAAGCACGACTTTCTCATAGAGAATATAATGCTTGAATTTCTTGGTCCCAAAGACCATCGCTAGACACAATTTCTCCATGTAAGTATAATTGATTTCGGATACCCCCAGCTTCCGGCTAGCAAAAGCAATCGGGTGGTACCACTTCTCTTCCCAAATTTGGGCTAAACAACAGCTGATACTATACATGGTGGCTGTTGAGAATATATAAAACACCTCACCTCTTTTAGGTGCTTTTAAAACGGGCGCTCTTGCTAGCTCATGTTTCACATCCTCGAATGCTATCTTACAAGGGTCACCCCATACAAACGAACAGCTAAAGGACAATAAATTTGTAAGTGGCAACGTTCTTTCTGCTAAGGCGTTGATGAATCTACGGTAGTAACCAACCAAAGACAAAAAGCTACGAACTTCTTTCGGAGTGCGTGGTGGACCCATGGCAACTATAACTTTAACCTTCTCGGGGTCTGTCACAATTCCTACCGAACTGACCACATGACCCAACAATAGCCCATAAGGTACTCCAAAAACACACTTCCGTGGGTTTAGAGCGATGCAAAATTGTCTACAGTGCTCAAAGCATTTCCTTAAAATGATCAACTACCTTTCTCTCACGGTGGCGGCCCCTAAGTCATCAATAAACACCTTCAACTCTTCAGGGGATATGCCACCGAATGTCTTATCTGCTGTTTGTTGCCACGAACCAGGCGCATTGCATAAACCAAAGGCCATCACATGGTACGTAAAAGTACCATATACAGTAATAAAAGTTGTTTTCAACTTGTCCTCTTCTGCAATTGCCATCTGGTTATATCCTGCAAAGCAGTCCATGAACGAATATATTTCCCTACTCGCTAATTGATCCAAAATCTGGTCAATAAATGGCAACGGGTAGTAGTCCTTAACTGTCTGCTTATTCAACTCCCTAAAGTCTATACATAATCGGATTTGATTATTCTTCTTCTTTCTAATCACAACTGGCGAACACCATTCTGTGTGTTGCACCAGAAAAATCAAACCTGCTTTCCGAAGCTTCTGTAACTCTTCAAACAGCCCGTCCCTCAGTTCGAAAGGCATGCGCCTTACTTTCTGCCGTACAGAAGGACTGCCCTCTTTCAACGGAATTGTATGAACAGCAAGACTAGGAGGAATGCCTCTCAACTCATCATAACTCCAGGCAAAGATATCACGGAATTCCTGGATCAGGGCCACATAGTCCTCCCTTTCTGCTGTGCTGAGCATAGAACCTAATTTGATTGGCCGCGAATCATCAGGCGTACCAAGGTCTAGCTTGATAACATCTGCATCTCTTATACGATCTTGGCCCTCTATCAGCTCATTCAAAGTAATCTGATAGATATCTTCCGTGGTGGATCCCTCTTTGGACTCATCACTCGATGATGTCTCACTGGCAGATAAATCTTCTAATGTCTCCAATTCTGTAGAAGATAGAGGAGCTCTCTCACTCTGCGGGGACTCAGGATAAGCATCAACCACCACACGCTGGGCACCTCTGCCGAATATTAGTCGACCGATAGGTATATCTACTTGGCAGTCTGCTTGCAAGATCCAAGGTCGTCCAAGTAATACTTGGTAACTTGGACGGCCTGCAAAACGAATCACCCTAAAGTCCAACAGGCATTCTACATTTGCAATAGTGACATGGACCTTAGTAATGCAGCCTTCCGGCTGTCTCAAACTATCATCTGCCATCCTGAGGATTGTGGAGGTATCTTTCTGGATCGCAAGACCTAACCTTTCCGTCAGTTCAGAACTCATAATGTTAACAGATGATCTCGTGTCGACAATGGCATAATCTACTAATATCCCATCGACATAGGCTGCAACCCTTGGGCAATGCTTCTCAGCATGCTCGAACCAGTCATCACCAACTCGCGCAATACCCAAAGGTTCTACGATATATCCGGTACGTAGGATCTTTCTAAATTCCTTGCGTACTCCTGGGGAAAGCTTAATAAGCTGTAAGAGATTCACATCCGGCTTGACTTTGCAAAGAGAGCTCGCCAAATCAAATTCATGATAGTTCGATAGAGCTCGCTTTTCACGCCAAACCATCCGCTCTTTAGGTCGCTGAACCGGCTTTATTGCCTCTTTCTTAACTTTCACCTTCTTCTTTGGTGGTTCCTTATCGGCTTTACTTTCCACGGGCTTCAAAGGTCCCCCTTCCATGGCAGGATCCAAAACTTGCGTTCCTTTGGGTTTCAGCATCGTTAACGCGTACAGCCTCAATCAAACTAACCCCACTACCACTTGGTAGCTCCTCCACTATAGTCTTTGGTCGTTGAAGTATTTGTTTAGGCCCATCTTCTCGCTGGGAATCATTTCCTTGCGCACGATGATTAACAGTCCCTAGTTGCCGACTACCTCGCTGGAGGGAACTGATCTTACTCCAGCAAGTAGCTGCTAAATGGCCGGATTTCCCACAAATGTCGCACTTAACATTTGGGCAATTTCTTGGATAGTGCTGCCCACCACACCATTTGCAACTAAACCTTGAAGGTGCACCCTCATCTGGGTATCTACTTCCCATCAAATTTTGTTATTTTTTAAGGAAGTTGACATCAACGGCTATTTGTCGATATTGCTCCGTAATCATGTCGGTATAATGCTTCATCATGTCCTTAACCTCGCCAAGAACATTGGAAGCGCTCGACTCATAGCCTTGGTCATTACCATGTCGTTCCATCGGCCTAACAATTCGATTAGGCACTGGTTGTTGAGCCACATGCATGGCATTAGAATTGACCGCTTGGCCTCCACCATTTGGAGCCATTTGACTGCCCATAGGCATCGACATGCTAGGGGGAGCTGGTAATAAAGGGACATTCTGCATCATGTTCCCTCTCCCATTAGGGTTAGCCATCGCTATCCCTTGGCTACCACTGCCATTGGCCGTCGCCATATTGTTTCCCAATACTAAACCCATATTCGAATTGCCTCGAGAAGCATAGGCTGCTTGTAGTTGGGATTCCACCTCTTGTGCTCGTGTAATGGCAGTATTTATATCCCCCAAGGGGACACTACTCAACTGCAATTGGATATTAAAGTCCAAACCATGTAGGAAATATTGCAATTGGGCAGCTGCGGGGATAGGAATAGAGGTGTCCAACTTACGGAAAACCTCTTTTATTTTCTTCGCATAAGCATGAATATCCTCGTGTGGTTCTTGGTGGGTCACGTTGAGTACACGCAACCAATATTGGGGTTACACCTCCCGCACTTGATGTAGATTGGCTTATGGAAGAAAGAGGAGCACTAGAGCTTCCACCTTCTCCTAACTTACTACTTGTGGCACTTAGACCACTAGATCCACTCCCTTGTAAGGGTTCAGCACCGCTACACTTAGGGGAATATCTCCTAAAAATTTCAGCACGTCGCCTAGCTCTTTCATCTCTCTCTTGCTTTTGGATTTCTGCTAGACGATGCTTATCAATAAATAACGGATCAATCACAGTGTCCTTTGGCATAAACTACTAGTTGGTCCCTAGACAACCAGGATTCGAGGACCGCCACTTTTAAGCGGCTCCCGACAGACGCACCACTGATGGACCTAAAAATGGACCGGCACTGGCTCATGCACTAGCCGGGCCTCGTCACTATGCACAAGACAACCCCTCGGCCTCGCGGCCATGAGCGTCTATCAAAATCTCTGCCTTCCTAAACATTGCGTTTGTAATACGTTTTAGTCCAACTGATCCTAACCCAATATTACTCCTCAGAGGGAGTCCCTTTCACATAGCCAAAAGGCTCGAATCACATACACATGGGGTTCCTCCTACGGCTGAATGCCGTCAACCCTTTGCGGCTCTCCTACACCTTGGGGATTGGCCCCTCGATGCGTCGCTCAACATATAAACATGTCGCACAAAATTCACTCAAGGTACCATTTAATCGTATATAGGAATGTACCATTGTCCTTACTTCTCTTTCCCTTAGACCCCACGGCTAGCCTATGGCTTAGGGTGTCCTGTCTCTCACTCAATGTAGGTCAAGGTCCTAATGAAAACAATTGCTGTGCATCCAGGATTTCTGATACCTTTAAATATTTCCATGATTTATGCATAGTGTGGATGCCAAGTGCTCAAACAATTATGAAATCAATATTGTGCAAATGCGAAAAACATCCTTTCAATGATTTTCAACTACCGTTCTTATGCGGCGTTGCACAAACCTAGCACCAAGGAAACCCTCGTGCTACTAGGCTCTTATTTTAATAATTATTTGCCGACCTATATGGTATGCAAACAAAAACAGCAATCTTTTCATCATGTTACTCCACATTTAGACACATTTTAACCACTCTACCCTCCCATCGATCAAATATTGCATTGTGGTATGGATTTATAGGGCATTTTGCCATCATTTTATGTGTAAAAAGCGAGAAAAACACACTAGAATAAGAAGGTGGGGTTAAAATGAGGCAAATCCTCATGCTTCAATCCCCACAAACATTCACAAACATCGTTCTTAATTTTCACTAATTTTCTGCATCCAAAATGTATTTTTTCCCTATTTTTTGTGGTTTTTCTCTATTTTTCTTGTATTTTCCCTTACTTTTCGCATTATTTTATTACTGAAAATTCATAATAGGTTATGGGCTGTGGCCGTTAGTTCCTTCTTGCAGCAAAAATGAAAATTTAGTTGGTGTTCCTATTCATTTTCCCATTTTTATGCCCAAAAGCATCATTTTCCCTTGATTTTTCATATTTTACGTCTTTTAGTGTATTATTTTGAGTCACAAGATGCATATTTTTCTGATTTTCTGATTATGATCAACAAGTACTCATGGGAAACAGCAACATAAACAATTTTTAGCCCACATGAACAACATTTTATCAATCAAAAGCCATGAAATCTCAAATTTCCTTTGAAAAAATTGAATTACCGCTTATTTGTGTGTTTCGGGTTTCATGTCCATGGTTGCAAATCTGAGAATCAGCAGCACTTCATGCTCATGACAATCACAAATCACCATTTCCAGCTCGTGGAGCAATCCGATCCATGCCGGACAAGCCTCCACCATTCTTTCTTCTTCCTTCCTCTTCCCACATGAATTCCCTCTTAGAGGAGAGAGAGGGAGGAGAGAGAAAGACTGATTTTCTCTCTCCCTCTACAGGCTACCATTCCTCGCGTGAATCGGAGCGATGCAGAGTAAAGATCGAATGTGGTTGATTGAATCCATGGCTCACTTTGAAGCCTGAGAATCGATTTGTGGGGGGGGCGCCGTTTTTTTCGACGCAGATCAGATCATGGCACTTCCTTGTCCTCCATGAAAAAATTGGGGGGTGGGGAAGCCAAAGGGCACTCCCCCACTAATCATGCCTTTTCATTTCTCCAATTTGGCAACTCCCTTGGGTGCCCCGACCGATTTTTGGCTATCTTCCTCGTCCGAGCTCTGATTGTCGTGCTGTAAAATTTTGGGCGTCCGTCTCGGCATCCCGGACAGGCCTGCAGCTCCCGCGTCCCGTTTCAACTGGCAGAAAAATTACTAGAAATCCGGACGTGTCGCTTGGGCGCCCATCGACTGCTTGACGCTTAAAATCGTCCTAGATCGAGCCGCCGCCTTTGACGGTGAATATTTTTCCCTTGATATTCATAATTTTTAGCTATTTTTGAGCACTTTCCGGCACCAAAATTCCGCTCTCAGTCACTGCAAAAAACACAGCTTCACCCTCACAAGGGCAAATGTGCAAAACTGGTGAATGTGGTATTTGGCCACACAGTCACTTCCTAGTGACGATTTTGCATAAACAGGAACCAAGGATGATTCTGTAACTCCCAATGTCTCTGCATACAAGCATACAATGCAATTTCTGTGGTAACTTTTCACCAACCTGTAGAACAGTGGTTGCACAGCATAAAACAGGGCCTTTTCCTGAGTGCGTGCAGAAAATTTCCGCCTCCAAAACAGGTCCCGAAAAGGCCTCAAATAAAAAAAAAAGGGTCGTCGAGGGCACCCGCAGTATATATTGCCCTCTTGCTTCACTGCGAAGGGCGTCTCAACCTGAGACAATGCACTCCTGCACTTTTCGGCTGTGCTGCCTGCAGAGATCTGCTCCCAAAATAGAAAATAAAAGCAACACTGCTCCTCTTACCAGAATATCACGAGCTTGGCTTGCTTTTTTGAGCTCCTTACCACGAACAAGGCTCTGATACCATGTCAAGATTTTGGGAGAGAAGGAAGGAGTCTCACTTGTAGCTTTCTTGCTTGCACAATGGGGGAATACACACAGAGGTGGAGGCTGAAAACAGTTTTCCTCTTCTTAGTTGTGTAAGCCAAAAGAACTCAAGTACAAAGAAATAGAAGAACCCTATATATGGGTCTCAAACCAAACTCAACTAACTAAGGTGGCATACTAACTGAGCCACGAACTAGAGTAGATAAGGATAGCTGTCATCTAGCTATTATTCATGAGCGGTGTACTAACCACATCTGCAACTGACACGTCGGTGACATAAATGCACAACGGTCACCCTGTCATATCACGAGTGGAGCTCGATATCTCAACACTTTCATGAGTTGCCAAGTGAATGTAGGTCGACACAAGTCTCTGTACAAAAGCATTAAATGTCCAAGTCACCACAAGACCACCAACCCCACAAAGAACCATTATGGGGAAACCAGCATAAATACTAAGAACAAAGAGCCATGACGGAAGCCCCATTGCTGGAAGAGAAAGTCACCCCTACAGAAAGCACACATTGCATGAGCATGGCCCTAGATGCTTTGGCCAGACTCTACATTCGAGGCAAGATTAAGGTGGCAAGCTCTCGCTCACGATAGAAGAGCAAGCAAAGTATGACTCAATGGTGGAAGTGAGGAGCTAGTTTACATTCAAGCTTACCCTAAACCTAAAAGATGCCATCATGGAGGAGCCAATTGTAAAACAACTCCTAGACCAGTGCAGTCTACAGAAGTATGTAGAGAAGGTTGGGTAGGTTATTGATTACAGCGAGTTCACAGAATTTCTGAGGAGCTTCAATGTTGAAAGAAATTATGGCATGGTGACAGTAAGAAGAGGAGAAGAAGCTCGTCAAGTAGAGGTGGAGAGCCCTGCAATGGTGGAGAAGGCCCTGGGTTTATTAGCCAGTAGCACGATTGAGAAAAATCCAAGGAGGGATGTTACCGTGTTTCCCGCAGCACAAAGGAGCAGAAAATGGAAAAAAAAGGGGAAATAGCAAAAAAGGCGCAGGATAAAAGTAGAAAAAGGTGCCTTGACCGGTAACCAGACCCTGAAAAATTTAAATGTTTGGGCACGACCCTCAGAAAGCCTCGGTGTCGCCGCAAGACAACAAAAGAGTAAAAGGGCGCACCATTAAAATGTGGGAGCGTCCCCGAATCCTTGTAAAAGAGCGCCAGGCTCGCTCCTGTGCAAAGTGTACGCATTAGTTGGGAATAGGATAAATTAGAATGGTGGGAAACGGGAAAAAGGGCCTAGGCTACGGCTGGCCATGTAAAAAAGGGAAAAGGGGATGACCGCCCAAAAAGAATTTAGGGCTTTGTATATAAAGTTGAAAAGTGAATGAGAAGCTCATTCTTTGGTGTGTGGCAAAAATAGTCTTCTTCTTCCTCTCCTCTTCTCTCCTTCTTGCTTGTGTGTGCTCTTGAGAGAGGGAGTGTGAGAGTGTGAGGGAGTGAGTGTGTGTGGAAGTGAGGGATCAAGAGGGTGAAGCTCTTCACCATCTTCTCTTCTCTTCTTCTCTTCTCTTCTCTTCTCTTCTCTTGCGTGCGCGGCTATGGAGGATGGAGCTTGGAGATGGAGGAGGCTTGAGGATGCTTGAGCTAGCATCAAGAATCGTGGATCTACCGAGTGCAAGAGAGAGGAGGGTACTCGATCAAGTATCAAGGTAAGCTCACTACACTCGTAGGATCGACGGCGCGTCGGCTAGGTGAGAGATAGCCATTAGAGCTTGCTTGGGACGCTTGAAACAATAAGCGGTTTGTGGGTCTTGGTGGCTGAGCGAAAGCTCCCACATTTCGGTTCCATTTGTCGGGACCAACGGATTCAAGCTTGAGCACTTGCGCGCCTCATATCGAGCATCAAAGTAGGATATTCATCTCCGAAACGGAGCTTGAGATAGGTAGGAAGTGTGGGTGTTTTTGATCTTCAAAACATGTAAGAATTTTGGGATATTCTGGTTGTTTGATGATTGGAAAACATGGAGAAATTAGTCAACTTTTTTGCTTTCGATTTGTGTTATGTTTAGAGTAGGTTAATAGTAGGAAATCACACCCGAGAGGCATAGGGTTTGCTGCTGTAAAATAGGAAAAAAAACAGGGAGAAAATGGAGGAAACACACTTTTGAATGTGTAGGAATCGCAAGGAGAGTGATAGGTAACATCTGGGGAATGTCCAGCAGGGTTATAAGTTCTTGAAGGGCAAGGGAATCCTCATTTGCAACCAGCTGAGAGAGAGAGAGAGAGAGAGAGAGAGAGAGAGAGAGAGAGAGAGAGAGAGAGAGAGAGAGAGAGAGAGAGAGAGAGCTTGGGCGAACTGTTCGATCGATCAGGGCAAGGAGTGATGTTGCTATCGGTGATCCCTAGGTATATAGATCTCTCCCCCATCACTCCAACATCATTCTTGGTGAATCTTGTAGTCTATAATCATCAATATCTTGAGATTTTGAACGAATTTGTGCTTGAAAGTGCGTTCGGACCAGCGAAATTAGACACCCGATTCAGTGTTCGATTTTGAGAATCGGACGCTTGAAGAACCGTCCGATCAAACCAACCCATCCGATTTGGGCACTCGGACCACTCTGACTCGGACACTCGGACTCGGACACTCGGACACTCGGACCAACCCCGTCCGATCGGACGTTAAGCTCGATCATCCGATCGAGGAAATTGGACTCACGAATTAGGACACATCAGCAATTGGACCACACGCCTGGTCCGATCGGACCACTTGTCCAATTTTTGAAAATCGGACACCTAACCCCTGTCCGATTCTGAGACTCGGATGGCTCAAACTCAGACCCACCTAGTCCGATTCGTAGAATCGGACCATTGGTAAATTGGACGTCCGATTCTCAGAAACGAACATACCCTTAGGTTTAAAAAAAAAGGGGGGGAAACATAAAAAATTGACCCCTACGATCGACTGGAAGCGCAACCCGCTCCAGGACAACATGGCGAACGCCTTGTAGGCAGTTCTTGAAGTAGGAGTCAAGACCAAGGTACAGGGGGACAGTGCTAGAGCACTCCCTAGCGACCTAATGCGTTGAGAATGGAAATCCAATCGGAGGACCTGTGATCGACCCCCTAGTGAACGGCAAGAAGGAGGGCAGACCCTAGAACTCGCTAGAGCGGCCGGGACTTGAGAACGAAGCTTATCAGGCCCGAAACAAGCGAGAGTGTGTAAGACGCTGAGGAATTGCTTGCGGCACTCACATTGAATGTCCTCACTTGAAGTACACTCAAGAAAGCTGAAAGCCTGATTGGGCACAAGTGCACGAGAAACAACACACTCACCGAGTGAATATAAATTGAGGTTTGTATTCAATAATTACGGGAATTCACTCAAATAAACCACTCAAGGAACCCACCAATAGGAGAGAGCCCAAGACATAGACAAATAATTGAAGCGCAGGGTAGGACCAAGCAAGGAGCGCCAACGACGAGGATCTGTCAAGTCTATTCACCCTGATCGATAGCGTAGTGGAGCGCAAGAACTCAACCATCACGGAAGAGAGCTCCGACCATCGGTCTAGTGAGGAGCTTGATTTGAACATGTTCCCAGATGCTATTCAGCAAGCTGGTGAGCAGTTACGATGCGCACGCCCGGTACGAGCATCGCGGCAGGACAACATACGCAATCATTGTAGACCTAGAGGAGGAGAGAAGGCTACCCCGCAAGGCATTGCAGGGAATAGCTCATTATAATAGGGATCAGTAGGCTAGGAGCCAAAGGCAAATCATGGAGCTGCATGAGGCGCAGCGAGTGTTGAACTTGGTTGGCCGAAACCAAATGGACCATGAGAGAGCACTAGAGGGAGACTTGACATTGAGCGAGCTCCTCATGAAACGGCTACTTGATAACACCACAGTAGAGCAGAGTGCCACCGCACTAGCGGTGTCTCTGCTTGCAGGATTAGGGGCAAACTAAGACTCAAAGAGCCAGGCCAAAATACCCATTGTTACCAAGAAACTCGATAAGTACCAACCTCATGACGACCCATACAGCTTTGTTGAGCAGTTTGAGAAAGTCTACGAAGCCAACGGCCTCAATGACCAGACTCAACGTTCGCAAGCATTCGAGCTTTGCCTAGGCAACAAGGGTAGGATGTGGTATACAAGCCTGGATGCCGTAGAGCGAGCCAACTTCAATAATCTCAAGGACCTCTTCGTTAAGGCCGAGCTCGGATACTTCGATAACCTGCTGGTGTGCTTGATGAACGTCAAGCAGAAAGAGAAGGAGGACATCCGCGACTACATGACCCATGTGAGGAGTCTCTTTAAGAGAATCCCTCTAGGTGAGCGACCGACCGACAGAGCAGTTTCGACTGTATTCATCAGGGAATTCAAGACGAGGAGTTATATAAGGCATTGGCAGACAATTCAAGCCTACAGCAGGACGTGGTGGCTAGAGTGTTTGAGGAAGCCATCAGAGTCGATGGCCAGCTGAAAGAGCAAAGCTCTAGGAGCTCAAATCTAGAAGAGACCAACCAACGAAGCTCAGAGAGAATGTCAGCCTCTAGTGAGCGGTCAATCCCATCATCCCAAGATAAGGGGAAGGCCGTTGAGACAGACCAAGGTTTGGTTGAGGTCAAGATGGAATTAGCCAAGCTACAAGACATGTTGAGACGACCAATGTGCCCACACGTCCAATGCATGTACTGTGGCGGAAACCACTTGCCGGCCGAGTGTCAAGACCCTAGGTCAAGACCTTGTGCTAACTACGGTAGGTTCGGCCATGATGTCGCGCATTGTAGATTACCAAGAAGACTTCCATACTCGCAACCCTACGGCCAGCCTTACCTAGTGAACAGGGCGCAGCCATTCTTCGGAAGGGGAGTCCCATTGGCTCTTCCTGCACCTAATGATATGAAACTAGCCGCCCCTAGAATGGACATAAATCCTACAGGCATTCCTAGACCGCCCGATCCTTACGTGACCCACCCATCGAGCGACGCTCCAGTACACTATGTGGAGGAGCCGATTGATGAATAGACCTACATATACCCTTACGTCTCGCGCGACGATGAAGGCAATGTGGTCCTCATGGATTATCGACCCGTGCCGGTGATGGCATTAGGATGAGGATGAGGTAGGGGCCTAGGAGGGCGGCCATAGGATCTGATCACTTGTTGGACTTGCGGACACCCCGGTCATGTCACATCGTGCTGCCCTGAAAGAGAGCACAGGGACAAGGCTGACCAAAGGTGCGCAGAGTGCGGAATCACCCATCTTTTCATAGACTGCCCAAAGCGAAAGCCGTCCTCTAGCTAAGCCAACTTGCCATCCGTCCCATTGGGGCTATTTGGTGTCGAAAATCCCGATGGGGAGGCCACACCTATTCCATTGCGGGTTATGACCTGAGCCCAAACGAAGCAGGCTGGCATCTCTCTGCTAGGACCTAGCAATCTTGATGCAACCTCGATAGGAAAGAAAAGCCGTAGGTGGAAAAAGAAGAGATCGAAAGCTAAGGTCACACTAAAGACCGAGAGTGCTACGACTCTACCTGCAGGAAAGAAGGTTTCAGACGCAGAGGCAGAGACTTCAGCCCCTAAGATGGCCGAAAAGGGAAGCACTAAGGTAGGGGAGTACCCGCATCCGAAGTGATAGTTAGAGGCCATAGAAAAGGTGAAGGAATGGGTGAAGGAGGCCCAACAGCACCTCAAAGACACTGAGCCCATCATAGAGGACGAGATCGATGACCTCTCCAGCATAAGCACGCCAATATCACCGCCACAACCTAAGTTAGCAGGAGCAACTATGCCACAAGCAGTGCCACTAAGACCAAGCCTAGACGCAATAGAGCCGCAGATTAGCCGCGGCCATTGGCCCGGACAGTCTAGGTTAGGGGAAGGACGAGTGTCTAATGATCTCCTGACCACGCTAGTGACCACCCCTGGAATACTTAGCCTGTGAAATCTGCTTAAGCAGCACCCTACCCTATGGCAAGACCTTAAGCAATGGGTCGAAGGATCACAAGAGCAGGTCACGGAAGACCCTCGAGACCATGATGCAGAAACGCAATTGCCAAGTTTGACGCTGCACTCCATGCCTAAATCCTTGCACATCAACGCCTTTTGGGAAGGCTCTGACATGCACGTGGTCCTGCTGGTCCTAGCCTTGGATGACACAACAAGAAAGGGAATCGTAGACACGGGAGTTGGGGTTAGTGTGCTTAGCCACGCAGTGCTTCAGAATTGGGGAAACCCACCTATCGAGGCTGCTAGGTTTAATGTCACACTAGCAAACGGCATGAGAGTGAAGCCATTCGGGGTGCTGAAGAATTGGCCAGTGAAGATCGCAGGTGTCCAGTACTCTGTTGACTTTATAGCCATGAAGGGAGTGGACTACGATGTCCTATTAGGCCAACCCTGGATGCGCAACACTAGAGTCATCGAAGATTGGGGTAACGGCTTGATCTTCCTTGGCAATAGAATGGACGCCGTAAGGATAGAGATGGACACTTGGAAGACCTCACCAGTCGACCTAGATGCCATCTCTGCTATGCTCAAAGGAAACACTCAGGTCAAGAAGCCCTATGGGCCCTTGACCAAGTATATCCCATGCCCAGAGGATGAGCGGGATTGGATGCACGTTCTTGCTACAATCGACTTGCCATTCTCAGATCCGGAGACGTACGAGCAAGCCATCAAAACGATCGGCAAGTCTAACGAAGCACTCTCTGCACCAGTCTGCATGATGGCAGCAAGCCTCCATGGAAAGCCTAAGCCCATCACCTTCCTAGTACCATCCAACAAGAGGGAACTCCAGGGGGTACTGGAATACCTAACGGACTAGCTAGCTAGCAATCCAGCTGCAAATTTCAAACCACTCCAGGATCTCTTAGAGGATTCCAAGTGGCAATGGACTAGGGTGCACGAGTTAAACCTCATGTATAACTGGGCACTAGTTCCTGACCAACGACACGAGGCATACCAAGCCCTAGGAGACGACGAGCAGTTGAATGACAAAGATTCCAGCAATGAATACGAAGACTGCCAATCCTTCAGTGAGCGATGAGAGCGAAGGTGAAGTAGATACCATAGAATACGACACTGAAGGACGAGAAATTGAGTAGATATGAGCAGATGCCAAGCCGCAGAAAAGGCAGGCCCTTAGAGTAGAGTGAGGAGTTATGCGCATGGAATGTGATCGCGCTTGGTTGGAACGCATAGGAGCCATAGACCTTGAGCAAGCAGGCCTAGCCCAGCCAGGAACGACATCAATACTTAGGACTGAATCACCATCTGAATTGCGGCCATTAGGGGAGACCACCTCTTCTAATGAAGATGGAGGGTTTGACTCCGAATCGGAAGTTACTTCGGACAGTGATCCAGAGATCCCTAGGCCGCCCATGACCAAACGCACCAAGGGGGACCTACCTGTCCACCCGAGGCGCAGACGGTTAAGGCAGGAAAAGGCAAAGCACCCTAGGGATACACAATCAGAAGAATTGCGAAAGCCGTAGGATCTCCCTAAACGCTTCACGAAATTCAAAAAAGGGGATAGGGTAGTAGTTCTGTTAGGTGCCAAACGTCAAGGGTAGACAAGCGAACCAATTGAAGGACCAGCCAAGGTCAAGGAGGTAGACCTAGCCGAGGAAGAGGAAACACCTCGACCAGTGTTCATTGCTGATGACTTGACTGGTAAAGAATAAATGAGTCTTGTCGCTCTCTTACGGGAGTACATAGACGTGTTTGCCTGGTCCTTAGAAGAGCTACGAGGGGTAGATCCGAGTGTTGTGACTCACAATATACCCATGATGACGGACGCAACGCCGGTCAAGTAGTGACCGTACCATATGAATCCAAAACAAGCTCATGTTATCAAAGAGGAAATTGACAAGCTGATGAGAGCGGCATTCATTTACGAAATTGACCACACAGATTGGGTATCACCCATAGTCATTGTGATGAAGAAGAATGGAAAAATCCGAGTGTGTGTCAATTACAAGAAGGTGAATGCTGCTATGAAGAGAGACAACTATCCATTGCCGTACACCGAGCACATGCTTGAAAGGGTGGCAGGCAAGGAAGCCTACAGTTTTCTGGATGGCTTCTCAGGGTACAACCAAGTGCAAGTGCATCCTGCCGACAGGCACAAGACCACCTTTGCCACTGAGTGGGGCATCTTTTTCATACATGGTCATGCCCTTTGGGTTGACCAATGCCCCTGCCACTTTCCAACACCTCATGTGCACCATCTTTAAGGACATGCTTCGCAAGGAGTTAGAGGTCTTTGTCGGTGACCTGTGTGTCCATTCGACCTGGATCAAACACTTAGACAAACTCCGCGCAGTCTTTGAACGGTGCTGCTTATATTGTCTCTCCTTGAACCCCTTGAAATGTCAGTTTTGGGTAAAGCACAGATGCATCTTAGGACACGTAGTGTCGAAGAATGGCATTGCCACCGACTTCTCGAAGGTCAGGGTTATTGTGGACCTTCCACCCCCAACTAATTACAAAGGAGTTCAATGCTTCTTAGGTCATACAGGATACTATCGGCGGTTTGTACTAAACTACGCGTTGATCGCCAGACCATTGTACAAGCAGCTGATTGTCTTCACGTGGACTGAGGCATGCCAACGGGCATACGAAGAATTGAAAAAGGCTCTAACAATAGCACCAATTCTACGAGCCCTAGATTGGACCATTACCTTCCACGTGCACATCGATGCTTCTAAGTTTGCCATGGGGGCAGTGTTGTGCCAACCTGGTGAGCACAACTTAGATTATCCAGTGAGCTTTGCTAGCAGACAACTCATTGAGATGGAGATGAACTACTCGACAGCAGAAAGAGAGGGACTAGCCATGGTGTTCGCTGTGAAAAAATTCTGACATTATCTATTGGCCACACCCTTCATCTTCTTTGTGGACCATCAAGCCCTGCTCTATTTAGTAAACAAACCTTGTGCTATAGGGCGCATAGCTCCATGGCTCCTCCTGCTCCTAGAGTTCGATTTCTCTGTGGTAGTACGAAAGGGAAAACAACATTACATGGCTGATCACATGTCACGCATCCCCACAGGAGAAGCCGCTGGGACAAGGCATCGTTGACGAGTTACCTGACGCCCACTTATTCCACCTGTCCAGCGTGACGAGAGAGACTTATTTAAGGCTGATCTAATGCCGTATTGGGCGGACGACATAGTCCAAGTGCTCAAGCACGGAATACTTGAGTGACCAATAGAAAAGGCCCGACTTAGGCGCTTGATCTTGAAGATCCAGCCCTACCAGCTGATTGCAGGCCAACTCTATAGGCTGGGGCAAGACGGATTGCTGCATAGGTGCGTGTGTGAGCATGAGATGCATGATGTGCTCTCGGAGGCGCACGACGGCATTGTGGGAGGACACTTTAGCGGAGACACGGCAGCACGTAAGGTGCTGGAGTCTCAACTATGGTGGCCCACACTTTTCCACGACGCCAAGCAATTCGTCAAGCATTGTGACGAGTGCCAACGGACAAAAGTCCTGATTCGTAAAGATCAAATGGAGTTAACCCCAATTATTGCTTGCCAACCCTTCGAAAAATGGGGAATTGACTTCATAGGACCTATCAGCCCTGCGGCGCAGTACTCACAAGCCAAGTACATTGTGAGCCACATGAAAAAACGACGCTAGGATGACTGCCAAGTTCTTATAGGAGCAAGTGATCTCATGCTTCGGTTGCCCCATCGAACTGGTTAGCGACCAAGGCACACACTTCATCAACGAAGTGATAGCACATCTCCTATCCACCTTTCTCATCATCCATCGCAAATCCTCACCTTACTACCCTCAAGCTAATGGCTAGGCAGAATCAACTAGCAAGATTCTTATCAATGTCCTGACTAAAGTAGTCTCAGCCTTATGAAGCGATTGGGACAACAAGTTGATGGCAGCCTTGTGGGCCTACCGCACAACTTATAAAACGGTTGTCGCGGCCAAACCCCCTTTAGGCTGACCTATGGGACTGAGGCAATTCTACCATTAGAATTCTTTGTTCCTAGCTTGAGAATAGCACTTCAAGAATGATGGGAAGGGAAGGAGGCATGGACGCAATGCCTGGTCGAGCTGAACGCCTATCAGAAACTCGTCTTCTAGCCACCCACGCGCTGATTTGTGAGAAAGCCCGACGCAAAAGCTGGTTCGACAAGCATGTCAAGCAGCACGAATTCGAACAAGGTGACTTAGTGCCCCTTTACTCAGTTAAAGGGCATAAGCAAAAAATGAAATTCAGAGGTCTCGGACCCTTCAAGGTTCGGGCAATCAGCCGAACCAACAATGTCGAGCTTGAGACCCTAGACGGTGAAGGAATAGGCTTCTTCAATGGCAGTTGTGTCAAGAAGTACTTCCCTCCCACTCATCCTTTGCATGAGCCACCAATGTTAGAACTGCCAATCAAAATACAAGCAGGTACAATCACTGAAATCAACGAAGATGATGAGGAAGCTATAGAACACGCTTACCTCCATGTCACGGTCACTGCCAAACAAACATGCGCTTTCAACGCCTTGATCGACCAGGGAGCAGACTTCAATGTCTTAACCCACAATCATTGGATCCAACTTGGCAAACCACTACTTCAACCCACAATTGCAAAGCTAAACCCATATGGGGCTCAATCATACGCACTTCTCGGCAAGTGCAGAGTTGCCGTTTCTATCGAGTTTGAGACTGTTCCAATGCTTTTTTACGTGTTGCCAAGCGCTACAGATGCAGGCACGGAGTCACTACTAGGGCGAACCTTCAAAAAGCAGACTCACTGCAATATTGATTATGAGTCGCAGTGCATCCACCTAGCAATAGGCAACGTGCGCATTGTCACAGCTTTTAGCAAGGGCTGCGCGACACTATCACCGTTCGCAAAGCCACCGATAGAAACATCCGTAGGCACGACTAAGGAGGGGGGTAGTGCGTGGCTGCCACTCCTCAACTTCCATAAATCGCAGTCCATAGTGATCAAAGCGAAGACCCAACAGCCTCACTTCCAATGGGTGCCTAAACAACCGCAACAACCACCTAGGAGTCGACGCACCTATCCTCGTAAGACCCAGAACTCTAAACTTAGGAGACCAAGACGCAGTCACAGAAAGCGCCACGTAATCAAGCAAAGATGGGTCCCTAAATCCATCTTGCATGCACAAGGCTACTACGAGGAAAATACCTGGCTGTGGATCCCAAAGGTCCCCACGGCCAAGGGCACTATTCATACGCCACCCTCAAGATTGATCAGCCCATGTCCCCCAATGCCTCAAAACCATAGGCCGCAGCGCTCTCTAGAGCCCCAGCCATCCGTCTCATCTACGCTTCGGCACAAGAGAGACGCACAAACCTATCGGCCCAAGCAACAGCCACCGTCCAGGCGGCATCACCCGACCAAGTCAAGCCGACTCCCCACGGCAAAGCTTACTGCAGCAGCCCATACGTTGTGGCTGACACTAATCTACCCATAGTCCAAACAACCCAACTGCAGGCTCAAGGAAGCTCCCAACCGCAACTATGTATTGTCAAGGCCTCTAGTTGTAGCAAACCTCAACCGCCCGTCGGCCTTATGCCCTCCTATGAATGGAAATTATTTCTAGCACTAGCCATCGACCTTGCCGAGGACACCGGTGATGATGTGGTGGACTACATTAAACGACTCGATGTCACCTTCGTGTCGCTCGCCCTCAGCTATGACCTTTTGGACTTGGGCCTATTAGAAGAACCCTTTGCAATGGAAGTGCGCAATATGCCTTACTCTTGGGAGACTTTTGAATTCGCATTTGCAAAAGCCTCTCACTCTACTGGCTGAGTTGCTCAGCATAGCGAGATCTCCAAAGAGCAAGCCATTAAACAACATCTCATCACATCCTACGATCAGCGAACCACTTATGGCTATCACTGATCAGGAAATCACCGAGTTATCCAAGCTCGCTGATACAGACTCCACGTTTTTGAAGCGTTGGTACACTCTTAGGCTGCAATGGAAAGTCGATGGGTGCCGCATAATGACCAATGCTGAGCAGCGCAGCGCAATCAAAACAACAGAGTACGACCCCACCTATGTCGCACCAACCTCGTATCGAGTATTAACCACTCTCCGTGGCCAACCCGTGGAAGAGCACATCAAGGGGCATCCCTACCTTGACGGCCTCTTAACAGAGGAAGAGCTCCACATTGCAAGTCAGGTCGATTTTGGCAATATCCTAACCGATGTTTTGACTTACATCACGCATGTTGGTATTTGCCCATTCGAATTAGACAGGGAAGCTTAGCTAGAGTATAACCCCAACTTCTATGCATGGCTCCTGCACAAATAGACCGATGCCCTTTATGCTGAACGCCCTTGGCCTCTCAACCTCCAATCCAGGGATGAATTCTTCTCATTCCAAAGGGAGAAGGGGTAATGAGGTGGAATCTAAAAAGTAAACCAAGTATGAAACGTCAGTTAATTTTGAAATGCAAGGGTAAGATGTAATGGTAAAAGTCTGAAAAGAAAAGTTAAGACTATGATCAATAAAATCTGCTATGCTTTTATTCTTTCAGCAAGTTATTTGTCAAAAAGCACTAAGAGTGGAAATGGCTAAACTTGCAGGTAGCGATCATGGCAAGGCATGACAAAGCGGGCAAGCTCCCCTTCTCGGAGGAGGAGCAAGCGAAGTACGGCCTCACGGTGGAGACGAGAGCCTTCAACCAGTTGAAGTTCCGCCACATCTTCAACCTTGAAGACGTGGCCGTCGAAGAGTCGACACTGCGCCAAATCATAGATCAGTGCCACCTGTAGAAGTACCTAGATGCAGTGGGCCGGAGGGTGGACTACACTTAGTGCACTAACTTCTTGCGCACCTTTAAGGGGAACAGAGGCACCATCACGGTGCGTGAGAATGAAGCCACCAGGAAAGTGCAGATCGAGCTGACCTCGAAGTTGGTGGAAAGGGCACTAGGGCTGCCGAGTAAGGTGGAAAGAAAGCCAAAGAGGGACATCTACGCCATGTTGGGAATGGACAAGGTGAAGGTCCATACCAATGATGGGATTAGCCTGGCAGACATCCTAAACCCAGAAATCCAGCTGCAGGCAAAAATGGTGCATGCCTTGTTCTCAAGCTAGAGGTACAACAGCATAATGAGCCGAATCAACGTACCTCTGCTCGACAACATTGCGGCACAATCGCTGGACGAGGTGAACCTTAATGGGTTTGTGAGGAGAACCATAGAGGCTTCGGCTAAGGCCCTAGCAACAGGAGGACGAGCCGCTGGAGGGGAATCCCGATCATCCCGATCAACCCGCAAGGCATCATCCTCCAAAGCCGCAACCATAGGGTTTGGAGGTGTCCTTACGGCCATCATCCAAGAAGCACTAGGGCAAGGACGAGAAGAAGAAGACAAGAAGGGAGGCGACAAAGGAAGTGACGAGTCACCGTCACAATCCCCACCTCACACAGAAGAGCAGCGAAGGTCAACAGATGAAACGGAGACTGACGAAGATGAAGAGGGAGAGTCCCAGGGCAGCCCATAGAGGCACGCAGAACAACGAACCAAAGCCTTGCATGGAAAGAGGGAAGAGGAGCGCAAGAAGAAAGAAAATGAAGATCTGGAGAGGGGTCGAAGGGAGTTAGTCAGGGATGAGGAGGAGAGAAAAAAGAAGACTGAAGAGGAGATGAGAAGGAAGGAAGAGGAAGAAATAACGCTGGCCACTCGTCGCTCCATTGAGGAGTAGTACAAAAGAGACGAGGAAGGCGCAGAGAGCCTGCACCAAACAGAGGCACCTGGTTCCAGTACCAGTGTGCCGAAAATCACACCCCCGCCCCCAGCAGAAGGAAAAGGAAAAGAACCGATGATGCCAACTCCCCCCCTCTTCATACCTTCCATGCCAGCCACTCCTATCGTGACAACACCCACTGCCACTGCCACCGCCACCCAAGGCCCCACCCCAAAAGTCGATGAGAGCAACGTGCTCACTTAGCTACAATTCCTGGTGGAATGGGAGTTGGCAAGAGAAGCGGGTGTGGCCACCCCAGCATCAGGAGTCAAAAGGGCAGCCATGGCTGATCTGGAGTTAAGGCCAGAGCTAAAGAGGCAGAAAACAAAAGCCGCTGTCCCCACCACCATCATGTCCCATCCCCCACCTCTAGCAGGCCAATACGATGAATATGTTAAGGAGCTGCTCTCGCAGCTAGAAAGGGCTAGGGAAGAAAGGAGAATAGCCGTGGAGGAGCTGGCAACAGAACGAGAATCAGAGCCGCTCTCCAACTAGAGAAAATAAAGCAGATAATAGAATATCAAAGGGAGATCGCTATGCTCAGGGAGGAAGCCAGCAATAAGGATGCAGATGAATCAAAGGCCCTGAAGGAACGTGACGCTGCTTGGGAAGGAAGGAGAAAAATCTTGATGGAGTGTCTCAACGGGGAAAGGGAGACCAATGCTCACCTACGGCGCAAGAATGATAAGCTCTTTGCAGTCAACCTGGAAGCACAAACCTAGCTTGACAAGATCAGACAGGAGGCTGCAGAGCTGGACCAGTTAAGAGAAGAGCAGGTGCAAAGGATGTAGGTGAAGCTGGACCAGCTCAATGCACAGATCGCCGATGAATGCCAGGAGTAGTCTCGCCTGCACCGCGAGCTCGAGGCCCAACAGCAACAACTCATGGCTATGATACTCCATTAGGGGGAAAGCCTAGAAGATATGGAGAAAAGAGCAAAAGAATGGGCTGATCACAATGAGGGGAGAATACGGGACTTGGCACGCCGACTGGCCAAAGCCGAAGGAGATAGGGTGCTGGCTGAGAATCAGGCAGAGGCGGCCCAACTCTCCATGATAGCCCAGTAGCACACCTTCCTCAATACACTGCTCCACTCCACCAAACCAGAAGGAAACGAAGCCAATGATCAGCTCTACAGAAGAAGCTAACCATTGCACGCAGAGCTCTAACAGCAGGCCTACATGTGCCACTGCAGCTAGGAGGCCCGCTGCAGAGCCTGGAGGAGCAAAGAAGATATCTTGCATAGGTAGGCCTGATGGCGCAGGAAATAGACGAAATCGATTTCACATAGGCGAAGGCACAACAAGACGTGCAAGCAGAAGGGGGTGAACCGGAGTTTGATCTGGGACCTCAGGAGAAGGAATACGTTCCACCATCCCCTCAGCCACAACAAGAGGAAGTGCAGCCCCCTAACACATCTGCTGAGAGGAAAGCAGCCCAGGCTAATTGCAGGAAAGAAATGGTAGAGAAGGCAAGGAAAAAGCTGAATGTTAGACCTATTCCAAGATAGCCTGCCCCTCTCCTACCACGCCCTCAAGATCCCCCTGCCGAATTCCATGCCGAGTTGATTATCTAGGAACAACAAGAATGTAACCGTGACCCCTTCGACTTGAGCTTTGAGTTTCCCGCTACATTAAATAGAGTAATGCCCATTCAACTTGTAAATGACATCATCGCTATGGGCGCAAGGCTCAAGGACAAGTGGCTAGCAGAGCAAGAGGCCAACCCAACTGCTTGGGGAGCTGAGGACCGTGAATTTTGGCAGGATAAAGTCCTCCAGGTGCCTAGATCGATGGGAGGCTATAATTGCCAACCCACCTGGAGAAGACGCATTTTTGATATCAACCTTGACGTGTGGATAGCATCTTGTAACACCCTCCCTTCTGAGAGAAACAACCCCACTTTCATGCCGTATCCTCGAAGGGTAGGAGTCCACTTTAATCCATCCATCCACGGCAGGTTCGACTTTCCCATTATCTATAACGCCAATAGCACCTTCCATAGGGACGCCCTTCTCTTTACCCTCCCTGATTTGTACAGCTCTATAGATAGATTTCTTAGTGAGTTCACCTCCTGTCCTAACCCTGCCTTCATAACCACTTGTAATTATCTTAGACTAATTAGGGTCATAGTCCACTAAGAGCCCGCACCTTAAGAACGCCACCTCCCACCCCTCTACTTTGACCCCAACGCCATAGATAGCAGCACCATGACTCGCCTCATGATGCGCGCTTCTCTTTTGCCATCCTTCTGTGTTGCACTACTCGAAGATATGAGCGATAGCAAATTCACCCAGTGCAACCACCCTTCCTTTCCACCACCACTCTCAAAACCCGCCTCAACCTCAAGGGCTACTTGTTGAGTCGTAGATTCCTTAACAAGGCCCCCCGCCCTCCGCCATCCCCTACTTGCCATTCGGATGACGAGGAGTACACTCCCGTCATGCCCTTGTATTACATGTATCTATGTATAAGCCTCTTTATATTTATTATATTTATTTTAAAAAAAAGATGAAGAAGAAGAAAGCCACAAGACAACAAAAAAAGGGTGAACTAGAAAGAAGAGACGATAGCAAAGCATAGCAAAGCCAAGGGATGCATCTACCATTAAGCAAAGATAAGCAGTGAGACCTTTGCAAGATCCGCTTGCAACCCCCCCCCCCCCTTCGCCTCGACGTGCATCGCAGTCATTGCACCTAGGGTTCTCCCTAGCCCCTTCCCCACTTCACACTTAGGGCACATCAAGGGCAGGACTTTCAGACCTGTCACCCTAAGACTTGTACCGCACTTCCAATGACACACGAACTGGATCCTCAAGTGTGGGACATTACCAAGGGCTTACCCAAGGTTAGACCCATCTCCCAGTTCCATTGCCACGGGCACCACGCACTACACGGCGAAGCAGACACATCCCCTAGGGAGTGCACAACTTTTCTTGCCGGTTATGTTCAAGTCTCAAGAACTGGCTACTCTGCTGAAGAGGGTCATCCACGACATCCTTTAATGACCAAAACTTTTTCCCTGTACCGATGTCCAGCCATCTGCCTGCTGATGGCTACCATGATTGAACCAAGCCAAGATAGATCTGCCATTGGCATAGATCTTGGAACCTCATCTTCCAAAGATGCATGTCCAACGCCTCAAGATCTACGGATCGCTTATTGATTACACAAGCCTGAAGATCTTCAACACAGTACTGAAGACCCTCAACTCAAAGACAAAGATCTTCAAATCAAAGACACAAATTTTCCATGTAGACAGAGTTCAAGGGGGCTTCTCCAGAATAAATCCCTCCAATACCATCCTCCTAAGGGATTGCTTATTGCTTCAAGCGTTTCTGATACTTGAGGGACGACCGGCTACATAAAGGGCACTACAACTGTGTGAAAGATGCTGAGTAACTTCATGGAGCCTAAAGCATGCCGGAATCTCTCCTGGTCATCGTCCTTAAACTCCATCACCGGTCATTCGTCCAACCACCTCGAAAGCAGTGTCATCCACCTACATGTTCCACCTAGCAGCCGACCTAACTAGCCACTATGTCCCACCGTAGTGCCATGGGATTGGCACTTGGCTAGGAGGGGGGTAATGTTACCGTGTTTCTTGCAGCACAAAGGAGCAGAAAATGAAAAAAAAAGGGGAAATAGCAAAAAAGGTGCAGGATAAAAGTAGAAAAAGACGCCTTGACCGGTAACCAGACCCTGAAAAATTTAAATGTTCGGGCATGACCCTCAGAAAGCCTCGGTGTCGCCCCGAGACAACAAAAGAGTAAAAGGGCGCACCATTAAAATGTGGGAGTGCCCCCGAATCCTTGTAAAAGAGCATCAGGATCGCTCCTGTGTAAAGTGTACGCATTACTTGGGAATAGGATAAATTAGAATGGTGGGAAATGGGAAAAAGGGCCTAGGCTACAGCCGGCCATGTAAAAAAGGGAAAAGGGGATGACCGCCCAAAAAGAATTTAGGGCTTTGTATATAAAGTTGAAAAGTGAATGAGAAGCTCATTCTTTGGTGTGTGGCAAAAAGAGTCTTCTTCTTCCTCTCCTCTTCTCTCCTTCTTGCTTGTGTGTGCTCTTGAGAGAGGGAGTGTGAGGGAGTGAGTGTGTGTGGAAGTGAGGGATCAAGAGGGTGAAGCTCTTCACCATCTCCTCTTCTCTTCTCTTCTCTTCTCTTGCACGCGCGGCTATGGAGGATGGAGCTTGGAGATGGAGGAGGCTTGAGGATGCTTGAGCTAGCATCAAGAATCGTGGAGCTACCGGAGTGCAAGAGAGAGGAGGGTACTCGATCAAGTATCAAGGTAAGCTCACTACACTTGTAGGATCGACGGCACGTCGGCTAGGTGAGAGATAGCCATTAGAGCTCGCTTGGAACGCTTGAAACAAAAAGCAGTCTGTGGGTCTTGGCGGTTGAGCAAAAGCTCCCACAAGGGATGTGTATAATATGCTAGGGGTGAGCTGTCACCAATCCAAGAACAAGAGGGAGACAAAGTCCACAAGGAACAGTAGGACAACATGGAGAGAGTTATTAATAAGAAGGAGAATGACCAATCATCTCAATAGTAAGAGAGAAAGAGGACAATCTGTGAGCAACAAGGCTAAAAAATTATCAAGTCACTTAGAAAGGAAAGATCACACTCTCAAAACCCCCATAAGAAGATCTCGATCCACCTCCAAAGAAAATAGAGAGTTGCAAAGGGTGGAGGAGGAATCAAAGAGATTATAAGAAGGCGTAAGCAAATGCTAGAAGAGGAGGAAGAACTACTAAGGCAAAAGGGAGGAGGAGATTACTCTAATGAAGAGGGAATCAAAGATTTAGCCTACAAGCTGGCACATCACTGCAACATGGACTCCATACCATGACACCTAAGCCTAACACTGGCTTAGGAATAGAGGAGCAATGTGCTCCCCTAATCTCAACTAGATGAACCTCATAGGAATTCTCTTTGCTAGTGGAATAGCAAATGCAGCTACCTCAATGGGAGCCACTAGAGCTGGTCCACAAAGAAGGGCATGACTCTAAATCAAATCAATGAAAGAAAGAATGAGTGTAGGAACCAAGCCCCTCTATGGCCACAACAAGTATTGTCAGAAGAGAAAAGGGTTCCATGCCAGGCCAGGCATTCCTTGGTAAATTTTTTAGGCCCCCTCGGAATGCAACTATTATAGAGCATCAGGATGATGTTTACCATGCCCCCTCTCCCAATGCATCTCCCAAAAAAAAAAGAAAAAGAGAAAGGAAAAAAAAGAGAAAGAAAGAAAAAGAAAGAAAGAAAAAACAAATAAAGACTCGCACAAAGAAAAAAGAAAAAAACAACGAGCTTTCCCATGTATATCAGAGTGTTGCAAAGACTGTACCTAGGGTTCTTAGGTTAGGCATGATCAGTGGCCTTGGTCAGCCAGCTCTGTGCCTAACCCCCTGGCCCTTCCTGTCCCCCCCACTTCACACTTAGAGCACATCAAGAGCAGGACATACCTAGGGAGTTTGTGCTCGCCTATAGATCTGTCTCCCTAAGTGACACCCACAATACCTCCCCTGTACACAAACTAGGCCCTCAAGTGTGGGACAACACCATAGGCTTCCCCGAGGTCGACCCGACTCCCAGTTTTACTAGCACGGACACCATGCAATAATGTGCAGTGAGGAAGATGCACCCCTAGGTAGCGCACTTCCTTTTTCTTTTTTTAGGCATACTCAACAATGGTGATCAACCACCACCACCATTGAAGGCCCCCATATCCCGATCAAATCTAATATTGGCTCTGCAATCTAATCTCAGAGTCAATGAGCTCAGTTATTCTACATCATGTTGCCAAAATCACAAATGATGTCTCAAGAATCCTTCAAGTTTACTTCTCCTCAACAACGTCAATTTTTTCCACCCCATTGAACCCTTGCTTCATCTATGCATTGCTACGAGGAACCAGACCAGTGGTCTTCTACCTACGTAATATCTAAGTATGCATGTGCACTCACATAATATCTGCACCAGAATCTATACACAATTTGGGTCTTCAAGTGCAGGACAATACTCTCAGCTTGCTTAGAGTTTGACCTATCTCCCAAACTAATCAGACTATGTCTTGTGCACAATAAGAAGACTAGCACTACAGGGAGAGACCACATATGAGAGGTTTTTCAATAGCAAGAATTGAAGACTCTAACAAAAGTATCATCATCTCTTCATCAGCACTCAGCTCTGAATTCTTATCCTTTATCATACTGCAAGCCCACCAAAGAATCATTGCCCACAGAATCCCCAGAACATAAACACCTATGCCAACCCATGACTGCAACTCCTAACAAAAACCAACCCTATCACCAACTTCAACAACCCTATCACCAACCAATCAAGCCAACAAAGTGACACCAACCACCTTCATCTGCACCACCGCCAAAACTCCTCCAAGGCAAACCACATCAGTCCCTTCCACCCACATCTTCGGTGCATGCCCAAGCCTGCTACCTACGATGGTGAGTGCCATGGAACTGGCACTTGTCTAGGAGGGAGGTAATGTTAAACCTCAGACAAACAAAGTGGAAAATTTGGAAAATCTAAAGCAGAAGACAAGGCCAAGGCAAAAGGGAAACAAAATACGAATGTGCGCCAAGAAAAATATGGAAATACAAGAAGTGCAAAAAAGTCCCAAATCAAGGAGAAAGGCCCACAAGAAAAAGCGCAAGTCAATACTTTGGTAAAAGAGGACAAGGCGCACCATGATTTATTGTAAGAGTACCAGGCTCTTATCCATGCAAATTGTAAAGGTAGATGGGCGGTAGGAAGGAAGCTAGGAAGATAGGAGGACAGTGGGAGAAAGGGCCTAGGCCATAACCGACCATGTAAAAAGGGGGATAAGGGGATGACCACCCGAAAGGGATTTAGGGTTTTGTATATGAAGTTGAAAAGTGAATGAGAAGCTCATTCTTGTGTGTGGCCAAAAGTAGCTCCCCTCTTATTCTTATTCTTCTTGTTCTTGCTTGCTTGAGCTTGTGCATGAGAGAGGTAGTGTGAGAGTGTGAGGGTAAAGGACTGTGGTGGAGAAGCTCTCCATCTTCTCCTCTCTTCTCTTGCTCACGACCAACGGAGCTTGGAGCATAGAGCTTGAGGATGGAGCTTGCTTGAAGCTTGCACTTGGATTGTGGAGCTACCGGAGTGCTCAGGAGAGAAGGCAACTCAATCGCGCATGGAGGTAAGCTCAATACACTCGTAGAGATGGATAGCGTGTTAGCTATGTGAGAGGTAGCCATTAGTGCTCGGCTTGGAACGCTTGAACAATAAGTGGTCCATGGGTCTTGGCAGTTGATTGTTGCCTCTACAATATCAGAACTGTCCATAAAACTATCCATACCAATTTGCTATTTGTTAGGTATTTCTTGTTGAGAAACTTAAGGATTAGTTGTACTATGGTCCTGAATTAATTTATTCTGCTCATTTCCAGACCTGTCTTGAAATATAGGCTGCTCGTGATCTTTAGAAAGACCTAAATTCTACCCTAACTGATTTTGTACTGCAATTTGAATAGTTTATTGTTGTTAGACTACATTTCCAGCCATATTGGGTTGCTCTGATACTCTTGTATAATGCCATCAACATCTATTTCAAAAATTGGAACCACATAAGGATTTGCTTGAAGAAATAATTCCTCCTCATCATCGTCCACTTCATCTGCAAGATTAATAGTTTGGGCTACTACATGTTAATATGTATGTTCCTCTAGACCTGTAGAAGCCTAAACTATTAACCTTGCAAATTAAGTGGAAGATGATGAGGAGGAATTATTTTTTCATCTGCAAGGTTAACCGTTTGAATGTATTTCTCTTGCTTAGTTGCCAAATATATATGTTTAGGAAGTATGTTAACTCTTGAACCTCCATCCAATAGAACATCATCATACTTACTACCTGCATACTCAACTTGAATGGTAGGTACTTGATAATCCACCACTTCTTGTTGGGTTGGTATGATTGCTTGACAATCAGGAATCTATTTGATCTTGAACTACTATACTTTCAAGAACTTCTTATTGCTTCTGTCTGATCTTCAAGAGTAACTTCTCCTCAAATCTCAGTATTAGATCCAAATTTTACTCCAAGGTTAAATGCAAAGAACACTTTGCTAAAGCTCGGAATAGCTCTTCTGAGCCTCCTTGCAATAATTTCTCAACAACTATGCTATTAGGAAACTGCTCTTGATCATCAAGAGACTGATTTTGTTGTTTAGGAACATACTCTTGATATTTAGGAAACTGCTCCTGCAGTTCAAGTTTCTGCAGACTTGAATCCCCTACATCACCAACTTGATTAGATTCACATTTTTCAGCAAGTTTTTTCATCTTTCTCACCTGCTTTGTTGCCTTTTTCCTTATCTTCTCTTGTTCCTGCCAATCAAGCTTCATACCATCTTGACTTCTAGTTATTGCTAAGACCATTGGTTCCTCTTGGCATTCCTCTATTTCAAGACAATTAGAACAATCATAATGAACATGCATACTCGTAGCATTAATGCTACCTAACACCTCCTTTGCCTCTTCTTGAACCTTCTCCTGCTGAATTTTCCTATAGCCAACAGTTCCTGTACCATTAGGGACTTGCATTTTCTCGTCTTGATTAGGTAACTCTAAAAGGATTGCTACAATCGGGGAAGGTGGATGATGTTGATGAGATGCTCTTGCAGGTCTTCCATCATTGCAGGATCTTGCTATTGGCATTCCTCTCAGTCCTATGCCTTGCCCAAAGTTCACAGTTTGGTCCAACAAAGTGTCCTTGACCTCCATAATAGTGGCATGCTCCCATTTGGGTAGTTTGCTACTATGCCTAAAAATTTCCCTAAGGATGTCTAGCCTGCATTCTTTTAGGTCCTCTAAAGGGTCTCTATGGTATGGTGTCAGGAATAATCTCATTTACTGCAGCTGGTTGAATAGGTCTCGGTCTAGCCTACATCACTGGCATCTGTTGTGTCATCTTGACATTAGGATTATACCAGCAAGTCCTAGTTTCATGGCCCTTTCTTTAACGTATCTCACAATGCTTTTCCTTCTTCTTACTTTCAGAAATACCCAAATCTTTTAGCTATTGTTTTATCATTTTATTTAACTTGCTATCCTTTGACTTCTTCTTATCTTTATCCTTTGCTTTCTTCTTTTTGGTATTGGTTGATCTTGATTTTTTCATTTTCTTCTTATGCCTCCTCTTGCTAGAGTTATCCTCATCAGAGTCACTTGAATCATCATCTGAATCTGAGCTGTAATCACTATCCTCATCATCATTATCTGTGTCAGAATCTGATTCTGAATCTGCATCAGAATCTAAGTACAAAGAGTCCTCATCTTTACTGTTCTTAGATCTAGAGGTACCAAGTCTTTTTTCCACTCTCATAGTTACCCTAATCAATGTATAAGTGTATCATTCTGACCCATCTCAACATTGGCAATGGGATTCCAAATCTTACCTCTCAAGCCCTTCATAAAGTAGGTGATCTGCATTTCCACTGAAGGTTTATCATCATCATCCAACTTGTTCAACAGGTTCTTGAATTTCTGGGCATAGTCCTCCACTAACATAGTCTTTTGTTTGATCTTCTTGATCTTCTTTAAAATATCTCCCAGAGTTTTGTCCTTATGAAACCTGCCTAAAAATGTTGTTTTTAAAGCATTGTATGAATTGAAAGCTGCCATACCATAATTGGCAAACCAGTCCATAGCCTTTCCCTGGAAGGTGGTAGCAAATTGTTGCTTTTTGACTTGATCCCCATACATTTGGTTGAATCCACTTGCTATCCACCTAGTCTCAAACTGGGCCACATGACAATCAGGGTCTTCTTTTTTCTTTCCTGAAAACTTAGAGGCTCTAACCTTTGGGTTAACAATCTGATTTGGACTCATTATGTTTGGCTTATGAGGCCTCCACAATGGCAGTAAAGGATTAAATTTTAAAGACTTCTTAGATTGAAGGGTTGTACCTCTTAGTAAAACTGATCTCCCAAGCACTATATGTTATAGTCTTTTGAGTGCCTGCTTAGGAGGAGTTTCTTGATCTTTAGGTGGTAATGATGGTTCCTCATCTTTCGAAACATTAGGTGAAACTTTAGGAGTTGGAAAAGATTCTTTAGAACCAGCAAGAGAATTATAAACGGTTGTTGTACCCCCAGAGGGACCCACATTGTGATCACCCTGACTATCAAATACAGCTTGTTCTTCATCCACAGCCTGCCTAATGCTGCAACAACCTCTACATCATTAAGAAAAACTTCATGCTATTACTGCCTGGGGTTGGAATGGTAAGGGTAATTGCCTGACATAAATGCCCATAAAAGGCACCTGATACATCGTCAATGCCATCAGCATTCCTCATATCCTACCAATCTTTTACTTTTTCTTTGCATAAAGATTGCCTTCCATTTTAGAAGTATTATGAGCTTGTTTACCAACATTAAGTACATTCTCAATACCTGCATCCTTATTATCTTCCTTGACAAATTCTGAAGCAACATGCTTGGAATATGCCTCATCATACCCCACTTGCCTCAAATCACAATAAATAGCTTGTTTCTCAAGATCACCGTCAACATTATGAACATTTTTGCCATCATGAGAAGCATCAAATTTAACCTTTGTTTTCTTTGCATCCTCTATCAAAGATGTAACATCCAACTTCAACAAATATTTAGAAGTAAGTTCGGGATACATCAACCGTGCATACTCATACAGACCTGTTAGAAAACAACCCATGAGAGATTTTTGAAAGACCTTCTTGGTTTTTGAGATCTTAATGTCAACCATTAGCCTCTCATACATAAGACCTGCCCAATTCGACATCCCCAAATTTTCAGCATAATACAAAATGCCATAGGTGTCTCTAGCAATGTTGGCAGTTTTAATGAACAACACAAATTGCTCCACAAACCATCACAATTGCATTTTTTAGACCCCATCGTCATGTTTCAGCACATACACATTCTTGGGTCTAGCACGGTCCCCAAAAGCATAATGCATTTGATCTTTAGTACACCGATATGCAATCAGATTATCATTCATAGGAAGAGAAAAAACCTGGCTCACAATTGCAGCAATCAACTCGACATAGCCTACAATCTTGCCATTGGAGTATATTAAAATATCCATTTGTACTAAAGCATGTACATTTGAGGCCCACCGATCCCATGTCTATAGGGCATACTCATACAACCCTATCTTTTGCAACCATAATCGATGCATCTCGACCTCAACATTAAGATACAAATTAGAATCCACAAAGGGAGTACCTACATCACTTGGGCTCGAAAGGTATGCAACATTCGTTGGTATAACCTCATCGTCTCCCTGTTGTGCCGATTTGTCATCATCAGTGCCCTCATAATACAACTCATCATCGTCTTCTTCTTGCCAGCCACACTTGGGACATTGAAAGCTTAAGAGTTGAAGAATGGCGAGTATGCATCATGGCTAATGCCTCCCTTAATTCTTGCGATCTACTCCTGGTAATAATAGGGTTGGAATGATAAGGATAATTGCTTGACATAAATGTTGCCCATAAAAGGCACTTGATACATCGTCAATGCCATCAGCATTCCTATCACCTAAATCTCTCAGGAATTGATTCCATATCTACACCTAGATCAAGAGAATATTTTCTTGAGACTGGCAGGGAGGATCGCCAAAGTGTTATGGCTTCTTAGAATGCCATAACAATCAATACACATTATTTTGCCTGAAGACACCACAATATTAGAGAAAACTTCCTGAATAAATTTGTAGCTATTGATACCATATAACATTCAGAAAATATATCCAAACATGGAGCACATATCATATTCAGCAACATATAACTCTATCCATCAAATATTACACTGTTTACTATCACCATAGCCATCATTAGTTGAATAATTTGAAAGAGAACAACATTAATACTTAGGGAACAACCAAAGAACAATAGGATCAAACATCAGCAGCCATCTCAGGGCACTGTCTCCCATCGTATTTCATTCTTGATCATACAACAACTGCTCAAAGACAACTTCCTGACGTTTTAGATCTACGCCCTGACTTTTAGGTGAAACATCATACGAAAGATAAAGGCTACTTCATACATGTTGATCCAAAAGACTAAATGTGCACTAATTCTAAGGTATAAAATAGTGCTAAATATACGATGGAATTCAAGTCCTAACAATCCCAACATATGAAACTCGAAAATGTTACAACCCAACAAAAAGGCCTAGGTAGATGTCTTGCACAACTTTGTAAAAAAAAGTCTTGAAAATGTTGGGGGTAAAGGCATCTATGTTATGTCGGCCGTGTATTTAGTACACTTCACTACACTTATAATACCTACATACTTGTACATTATAGGTAGCAAGTGCCCATCAATGTCACTTCATTCTTTATTTTTTCAATGACTAATGAATAAGAGAAGGCTAGTCACACATTGTGATTGTTGGAATTGCCACATCTTGAGCCTCTCTCTCTTGCTCTCTTGCTCTCTCGCTCTCTTGCTCCATCCTCCATAGCTTGCACCTCCCTTGCTTCCACTTGCTTGTACTCCCACTCATACTTCTCTCTTCAACTGGTATTAGAGCCTTTACTTGAGGAGCTTCCTTAGCTTAACTTTAGCCCCCAAGTTTGAAAGCTTCTGCTCATTGCTTCAAGGCAGCCATGGCTTCTTCCATTCAAGGTAACCATGACCTTAGATTGCTCCAAGGTTGTTTGAGCTTGCTTCAATGCCTTTTAAAGAATTGATTGAGCATTAGTAAGTGCTCTAGTGTGGCCGTTAATAGCAGCAACATGATAGCTTGCATCTATTTTCTAGGTAGCATCGTAGTCAGTTACAATAGCTCCATTGCTTACTTTGATACTCAAGTAATCATTGAGCAAGCATTGATGGCCCCCCTCCTCGGCATTGGTAATCACCATTGAGCATTAGTTTCAAGCTCATATGCTTCATACATTCACTACTTACACATGCAACATGTTGTAATAAAAAAGGGACAACCATTAAATCATTGTGAGAGCTTTATTTATACTTGTATGCTTATGCTTTAGTGCAAGAATCATTGGTGGATGTTTCGTCCATGTATTAAGATGCTTTGGGTATTGATTTGAGCTCCAAGCCTCTATTATTTATTATAATACAAAACATAGACCTGCTACAATACAAGTCTAAGAGGGCTTACCTTAATTCTTGGAGCTTGTATATGTGTCTACTCATGCTTGTATGCACATGCATTAATGCTAGGATATTTGGCAAATGTCTTGAGGTATTCTTGGCCTGATTTGAGCTACTGTAGCTTAGTTTATGCAAGGTATTTCAGTATTGTAATACAATGGAAAGCAAGCTATTTGACTATGAAGGTTATGCTTAGTGATATTTAATGCTATTTGAGTACTTCATTTGATGTATTGATGTATGACATTCATGCTATGCACCTAGATATGCTCTTGGGAGGTTTGAGCTTCAAATTTGGGCTTGGTGACATTCATATTGGTAGTGCCTACTTGACATAGTGCTCCTACACTTACGAACTTGAGAATTTACCATATGCATTGCTCCCAAATGTATGGTCTTGATGTATCTTAACTTCTAGATGCTTATGTATTTCAAGTGTTGAGCTTGAACTTACTCAGCTGGCATTTGGCTTTGTTCCAATAGGAGTTACATATTAGTTGGATATTTTGCATTAGAGTAGAGATTTAGATTTTATGTAGCTGAGCTTAAACTATTGAGGCAATGGGACTCATTGAGATATACATATGCTCCCTTGATGCTTCTTGGATGTAGTTACTCTTTAGTGGAATGATTTGATTCATGCTTTGGACCCAACACCTATTTCTATCAATTGGATATTAGTGATATATATACATTGCTCACGCTTGCTTAGTCAATTATACATTGGTAGTTCTCTTTTATTCCTCTTGAGACCTACTACATGCATGATGTCTATGCCTATTGGATGTATGGTTTACTGACAGATTAAGGTTGTGACAGATCTTGGTACTGATTGCATGGCTAGTTACTACTAGCTACTTTTACATATCTCATTTGTTGCAAGATATACCTACCAGTGCAAGCTTGGATTTTCATGATTGATTGGCCATAGTTTATCTCAGATTCACTACTGTATTATTATAGCAATGCTATAATTGTAGAATTATGCATTATTTATAAGAGCAGATGCTTTGATTTGATAATTACTAGTAGTTAGTGGATAGCCCTACAGTTACCGTTTTCTTCCATTTAGACCTTATCTTGGCTATGATTTAGGGATTATTTATAGTCATTTACAACATCTTGTCTTCTTATATTATGCTTTGATTTGTTAGCAAGTATGGCTACCAGATCAAATGAAATGCTATCGTTCATTGACAAATTAGATGGCACTAATTACAGCTACTAGAAGGCATAGATATGGCAAGTTTTGGTGCAAAAATAACAGATTAAGCCATTGAGACATGAGGGTGTAAAGATTGAATACTTTGATGTGAAGGATTGGGCTACATTGGATTAGTTATGTAAATCTACAATCATTTTGTTACTCTCTAAGTAGGTATTCTATAATGTTGTCTACATGGCAGTTATAGGAGAAGATCTGTGATGTCTAAGATAAGTAGAGCCCTACCTCTCAAATGTATTGGCTGAAGTAACCCATGGAACTTCATATAAAGGAAGGGACTTTCGCTTGACTTTAAAGAGAATCTTTCACCAATGTTCTTGCTAGCTACATTGCCTGAATCATGGGACACATTTTATACTGCTATGTATGCTAATATGTCTATTAGTGGGCTGAAATTGTATGATGTAGAAGTTGCATTATTGAATGAAGAAGTTAATAGAAAAAATGTTGATATTTCTTCAAACTCTCAAGCTTTGATAGTGAGAGATGGTAAGGATGCTAAGAGTGGTAATGATCACCGTGGGAGAGGCTCTTAGAAGTCTCATTCACAATCACATGGATAGTCTCGTAGTAATTCTTATGGTCACAAGTCCACATTGACTTATCATTATTGTGGAAAGCCAAGTCATATTTAGTCACATGCCATAAAATGTAGGATAGATTATAGAAGTTAAGAGGTGATAAGCACTCTTGCCCATATAGTTTTTGAAAGAGAGTAATTCCAATGCTTTGTTGAAAGGAAGAATTGTAGGCAAATTTTACCAATGGTAGGTACTTGATCAACTTTGTGGACTCTCTACTGCAATAGGCTCTCAAAATATATTCAAAGACTTGCTTGTCAGAGAGAGAACCAGGGAGAGAGAAAGAAGAGAGAGAAGACTACAGAGGAGAGATAAAGACTGCAGGAAGAGAGAGAATAAGAGTGACGAGGAGAGAGAAAGTCTAGATTTAGAGAGAGAAAGACAAGAAAGAAGGGGAAGCCATAGAAGCTGTGAGCAAGAAGGGAGAGAAAGTCTGTAATTGTATTAATGTGTCAAAAAGATGTGAAAATTTACATCTTCTCTCCTTTTATACCAATGTCAGTGTGACATGGCATAACATCAACATTATTAACACTTATTTGCTATTCCCAGCTTCTTACAATCCATCCCTTCCCAAAAGTTTTTGTCCTAAAAAAAAACCTAGAAACAACTAGAGAGGAAATGGATAGAACAGAGTACTACTCTGTTTTACAGCTTTACAAATGGGAAATGAATGAAGAATGACCATTACAAGAGCTGAATTTGAAGAACGGAAGTAAGGCCCAACTATATACATGATTTGAAGTACTTCAGAAGCAAATGGAGCCATAAAGTCTTCAACAAATAGTCCCAGAACAAAGTAGACAGCTTGCTGAATAAACAATCCCTGCTGGACCAAATCTGCCATAACTTTTGATAGAAGTGTCCAAATGAAATGTACCATATATCAAAACGAAGCTCTTGAAGAGTACTTTAAGCCCATATAGATAGCCTAATTCTGAAAATTAGGTACGATAAAAACTGTTCTAAAACAACGTGCTGTCTTGAACCAGTCTACATCATTACTAGCACCATAAGCAATAGGCTTCAGCCCCACCAATGTCTCCCTCAAGTATGGATACTCATCCAATATAGAATCAGGTCTCCAAGAAGCCTCTTCAGAAGGTAAACCTCTCCATTTGATCAAATATTCCACAATAGAATGTGATCGAAGCTTCTTTTCACGCTGACCTATGACAACCTCTGGGATGTACTGAACAAGACCATCTTCATCAATAGGTGGCAGCTCATCAACTATATCCACTGGATCACCATAATAGGGCTTGAGCTAACTAACATGGAAGACGTTATGAATCTTTGTAGAAGAGGGAAGATCTAGTTTGTATGCCAAATCCCCAATCCGCTTAAGGATCCTGTAAGGGCCATAAAACCTGTGGGCAAGCTTATTACTGGATCCACCTTTCAACGTAGAGTACTTGGATTTGGGCACTTTCAACAAAACCAGCTCTCCTTCTTGGAACTCTAAAGGCCTCCTCTTCTCATCAGCATACATCTTCATTTGATCTTGAACCTTCCTTAGATTCACCTTGCATTGCTGAAGAAGGGTCTGCATTCTTTCCAACTCTTCCTTCCCATGAGGATTGATCTTTTCATTAAAGATGACTGTGGGTAAGGGCACCTTGTAACCATACAAAGCCTCAAAGGGTGAAACTCCTATGCTCGCATGAGTGGAATTGTTGTAAGCAAACTCAGCTAGGTGTAACCAAGAATCCCATGAGGTTTGGACATCATAGCAAAAATGGCGAAGATAAGTCTCCAACCATTTATTAACTCTCTCTGTCTGTCCATCAATTTGGGGATGATAAGCCGTAGATGGAGCCAACTTAGTGCCCATAGATGTAAATACCACTTTCTAGAAGTTACTCATAAACTTTGAGTCCCTATCATGGACAATCACCTGCGGTAATCCATGTAGTCTAAAAATAAGCTCCATAAACTGGTTGGCCACTTGAGAAGCAGTAAACTGAATTTTTGTTGGGATAAAATGAGCTACTTTGGTGAGTCTGTCAACCACCACATAAATACTATTCCACCCCTTCTTAATAGTAGGTAAGCCAGTGATAAAGTCCATAGTAATATGAGTCCATTTACCCGTAGGAATAGGCAATGGCTGTAACAAACCTCCTGGCTTATGGGTGCTATCCTTATTTTGCTGACAAGGCATACACTTCATAACGAAGTCCTTGACATCTTTTCACATTCCTTTCCAATAAAAGCTCTTGCTTATCCTGTCATAAGTCTTGAAAACTCCCAAGTGTCCAGCTAAAGGTGAAGAATGTAACTCCTCCATAATTTTCAGCTTAAAAGAAGAAGTAGAGGGAATAACAATCTTGCCTTTCCACCAAATAAGACCATTTTTAAGCTGGTAATGCGAGTTTTCTTCCATAAGACCTTGTTGTAATTTCTAAAAGATTTGGCTGAATTCCTCATCTAAAAGATAGGCCTCCTGTAATTCTTCAATCCAATCATTATGTAGTTCTATCATGGTGGCTGACACTTTGCAGGCCCACATAAGAGAAAGAGAATCAGCCACTATGTTATCTTTGCCCCTTGTATGAGTGATGTCAAAGTCATAATTTTGTCATGTAGCTACCCATCGTCGTTGCTTTGGAGTGAGTTTTGACTGAGTAAGGAAATACTTGAGTACCCGATGATCACTATGTACTCTGAATCGGCTGCCATATAAGTAATGGTGCCATTTCTTGATTGCATGCAGGATAGCCAACTTTTCCTGGTCATAAACATTCATGGCCATCTCCTTATCTGTAAACTTACAGCTCTCAAATGCAATTACTCCATGCTCCTGAAGCAAAACAGCCTCAATGCCACGGCCACTAGCATCACACTGTATAGTAAACTCTTTGGAGAAATCCAGGCATACTAGGATAGGAGCAGAAGTAAGTAGTTCCTTTAATTGGTTGAAGCTGCTATCTGCAAGAGCATCCCAAAAGAAAGCCTCTTTCTTCAACCTGTCAGTCAAAGGAGCTGCAATTGCCACATAATGCTTTATAAATCGGCGATAGAATGAAGATAGACCAAGAAATTCTCTAAGAGAAGTAGTAGTAGTAGGCGTTGGCTAATCTTTTATGCATTGCACCTTCTTGGGATCAGCTTGTATTCCTTTTTCATTGACTATATGTCCCAAGTATTTCACTTCAGTCTGCATGAAAGAGCACTTCTTCTCCTTAGCAAAAAGCCTATGATGTCTCAACACATCAAAAACCTTCCTCATATGTGACAAGTGATCCTGTAAAGTCTTGCTATAGATCAAAATGTCATCAAAGAACACCAAGGCAAACTGAAAGAGGAAAGGTTGCAAGATCTTATTCATCAAGCTTTGAAAGGTAGCTGGAGCGTTTGTAAGCCCAAATGGCATCACCAAGAAATGATAGAGCCCACGATCAGTCCTAAAAGCAGTCTTGACTTCATCACCCTCTCTCATGCGAATCTGATGATACCCTGATCTCAAATCAATATTTGTGAAAAATCGAGCCCCCTTAAGCTCATCAAGCAAATCATCAATCTTGGGTATAGGATACCTGTTCTTCATTGTTATCTTATTGAGATCCTTGTAGTCAATGCACATTCTGAAAGATCCATCTTTCTTTTTGACTAACAAGACTGGAGATGCATAAGGTGAAGAACTTGGTTCAATGAATCCCATTTCAAGAAGCTCTTTGATTTGCTTGGCTACTTCCTCTCATTCACATTTTGATAATCTGTAAGGTGGCTTATTGATTGTCTTTGAGTTGGGCTCCAAATCAATGGGGTGATCCACTGCTCTCTTAGGAGGCAATGAAGTAGGTACTTCAAACAAATCTCTATACTCCTCAAGAAGAGCTATTAAGGCTGGATGGTTTGCTGAATTATTGGGCTGATCCTGTGTTTCCTTGTTCAAATGCAAAACAAATATTTGTGAGCGCTTCTTGTACTCTCTCTTGAGTTGTTGAATGGTGATAAGCTGAAAATCAGATCTACTAGGAATTCCCTGTAAATGGATGAGCTATCCATTAGAGATAAACTCCATATATAACTGTGAGAAATCCATAGTGATCCTTCCTAAAGTCATCAACCAATCACAACCAAGTACAATATCTATGGGCCCCATTTCCAAAGTGATCATGTTTACTTTGACTTCAAAATTTTCAGCCAACTGCAAAGAAACCTGTGGGCAAATCTGTGTGCTGATTTCCTCTTCACCATTAGCCACTTGTACTCTAATGGGCTGTTGTAAGTCTGTGGGAACACAATTTAACTTGTCCATGATGGACTTATTGACAAAACTGTGAGTACTGCCACTATCTATCAGGATGAACACTGACTTTCCACATATGCTTCCCTTCATACGAAGTGTATTAGGGCTCTTAGATCCCGTCCAAGCATCCATAGAGATAGAACAATTAGTGGCAGCAAGCGACTCATCACAAGATCCACCAGGATCAAATGGAACATCTCTGCCTGGATCAAAAGGAAAAGAGTCGGTTGGATCATAAAAGTACTCATGTCCACCGTCATCCTCAAAATCTTCATTTTCAACATTGATTGCCACTGCATTAGCTTCATCTATGTCATCTTCAAAGTCCTCAAAAACTAGTATACTCTAAAGCTTTGGCTTGACATTTTTGTATACACACTTTGAAGCATGATTAGGAGTATACTTTTCTCCACACTTGAAGCATAAGCCCTTGTCCTTCCTTTCCTTGTAAAGATCCATGGGAATAGATTTGGGATTTGTATTAGTTGAAGTGGACTTAGGCTTGTTGTCACCCTGCTTAAATTCAACCTTTGGACTGTTTGCTATCCTGAAATTACTTTGAGACCTAGAAGCATTGAATGGAGGATAAGTTGGCACCCGTAAGATCCCATTAGGCATATGATTGCTGCCATAAATGTTACCAACTTGTCCCTGCTTTAAAACAGTCCTTGGCTGTCCATAACTTGGTTGAAATGAAGACTCTTTCCTATATTTTCTTCCATAGCGCTCCGCAAGCTCAATAGCTTTGAAAAGTGAAGTAAGATTTGCGCCATAACATCAGCTGACAAAGATGGCTCTAAACCATACATAAACTTGTGAAGCTTGGCCTCATCACTGATGCTTTCCACATACATGGTCAAGTTGAGGAATTGATTTGTATATTCTCTTACACTTAGGCCCCTTTGTTCCAAACCATACCATCTCCGTGCTAGCTTCTCTTTTTCAAGAGGCGAAACAAAGACTTCGGCCATAAGTGCCTTGAAAGCTTCCCAATTCTCAATAAGTACATTCTCTTTCTTGATATACCTCCACCAAGTATGGGCAAATCCTTCTAGATACAAGGAAGCAAAGTGAATCTTCATATCATCAGTTTTAGGGTATATATCAAAGTAAGACTTCATCTTAGAGGTCCATTCCTCTAATTCTGATGGTGAAGATGACTAGCCATTAAATTTGGCTAAAATAATTTTGTCATTGAATTCTCTTTCATGAAAGGGTTGCTGTCCCAAAATTGGCTGATCAGGATTTCCAAGTACAGAACCTCCAAATTGAGACTGAAATCTTCCAATAGGTGGTTGAGAATTACCATGTAATCTTCCTGTTGGTAAAGTACCCCTGGAATTTTGAGTATGCAGTCCAAAAGCTTGAGTATTGGCCCCATTCAAACTGCCCAAATAGTCATCATGCCTTTGTGAAGCTTCTCCTACTTCATACTGGCTATTTGGAATGCCTCTTCTTCCAATGATCCCATTTCCATGACCATTTTGGTTGGATGGCTGAAGTGGGACTGAAAGGCCACTGTTTGAACAAGCCCTCTCATTGGCTTCTCTTGATCCCATTTGCAACTGCATTAATTGAGAAAATTGTGCTATAAGTTGAGCATTAGATTCTACTAACTTAGAAATGGAAGCCTTGGTTTGAGTAGTTGAATCCACCAACTTATCAATGGAAGACTTCGTTTGATCATTAGATAAAACCATATGCTCCATTCTTGACAAAATGGCCTCATGTCGCTCCCTATGTCTTTGTTCATGAGCACACAAAGTATCATTGAGTAAACTGACTTCTCCTTGTTGTTGAAGCTCTTTAGAGTTCTCTTGAAGTGTGCTATCCATCATGGAATCCCTGATTTGCTGAGCATAATCCTCCTGGACCTTATTTTTGCCTTTATGTCCTGCCATACTAGTGCAGTCCTGCAGTACCCCCTATCAGTAAAACGGCTATAACTTTGGCTAGGAAACTCCGATTCCAGAACTTTTTTGTGCGAATCAAAGCCAAGAATGCCCTCTTGGAGATGAGCTATAGCATGCTATAACAAGTTTAGGACAGAAAATTTTGTAGCTGGATTTCAGAGTCTGAACTGTCCAGTCCTACACCCTGTCTAGACCTATAAGTGCCCTATTTTGACCCTGTAATGCAAGATAGTAACCCCAAATGGCTACCAAACCCTGCAAAAGGGTATATAGGACCAGAGGGTACCCTGTAGTACATGCACCTGTGCTTCAGCAATGAAGGGTGTACCTGTAACCACCTGTAAATACCCTGTAAATGACCTATAAATTCCCTGTTTTACCCTGTTTTGGTCCTGTAGGTACTTGAGTCCTTGGAAAGTCTTCAATCTTCAATCCTCCACTCGCTGTACCTGTGTGAGGGATAAAATGGCATGACAGGCTCCCTACACGGGCTCTGAATCACCGGGAGGTGGGCAAAGTTTCCCCCAGGTCGGTTGGTTGCACCCCTTCGGGATCTTCGATAGTGAGGGAGGGCCACCTCTCTTTTGTCCCACTATCTCCCCCGGCATCCACCTTTTTCCTCGGTGGGAATATCAACATGGCAGAGGCTAGTGTGCTAAGCAATCAGCATGATATGCAATTCAGAAATATTCATTCAGCCTTTCATGAGATGCAATTGATTGGGATTAGAAAAATTGAGATGGGAGAAGGGTCTTACCTATGCAATTCAGTGACTCACTGATTGCTAGTACTTACCCTTTTACAATATTTCAGCTTGGGTGAGAAAAATTCAACAAAACAAATCAAGGTTATGCATCAAGCTGATCAAATGATACCTATGATGAGTAATGGTTTGAATCAAAATGGAATTCAATGAAATAGACTGAAATTGAGGAAAATTAACATTAATCTCTGATCTATTGATCAATCCAGTGAATTAATTGATCAATAACCTCCCATCAACAAGTGGATAAGCCATTAGTAATAGGATTATTGAGAGATTTTAGAGATTAGTAAAAGGGAAATACCTCCATTAAGCTTGAAGAATATGATGGATGTCAGCTTCAACCCCGTTGATGCAAAAGTTCTTCATAGTCCATCATAAATCCATCATAAAGCTTGAAATCTCTATAAAATCAGTCCATACAAACTTAAATATGATGAAATCCTTGAAGAATCAATGCTCCAGCCTTGCTTGAATACTTGAACCTCAAAGATTCATGCTCCTTGATGAAAAGCCCCAAAATAATCCTTCCGTTTGAGCTCCAATGTCATGCCCGGGCTGAAATCTCTTCAATGTCTTCAATCTTGGAGTCTATCCAGCTTGTACTTAGCTTTAGAGAAGCTTTTGAGGTCGGGAAGGTCCAAAATTTTGAGAAATTTGAGCTTCCATGTCTATGGCTATGGCTGCCCTGCTGTGTATTAGGGTTTGAACAAGAGAATGACTGATCAGAATGCTTCAGAGGCTGAAGATTATTGCCAACAAGTGCTTGATGAATCCTTTAAGAGCTGAGATCAATGGCTGAGGATGTGGAGCAAGCTGAGTAGGGAATTCAGCGCAAATTTCGGTGCATTTTTCGGGCTGTTTTCCTGACTGGTAATCAGCAACACACCTCAACCATGGTACTCCTCCTGAAGCTCATGCTGTAAGGATTCTTTGCCCCATGCTTTGACAGAGAGAAATGTTCAGCAGAGAGAGATATTTGAGGACATTCTTGACAGCCACCATGAAAGCTTCAGCCAAAAGCTTGAAGGAGAGAGAAGAGAAGCTCTCTTTTGAAAAGTAACTGTAGTTTAGTCTCTAACTAAGCCCGGTTAGCCATCCTTTACCCTAGTTACCTCCATTTTTGCATGAAATTTGATGACGTCCAACCATTTAAGCCTTTACCCGCCATATCTGACATTGGATATCTCCAGATGTTGTCTCTTGCTAACTGTAGGTGTCCTGCATCACTCCACTAGTCATTGTCTTGTACCATTTTTGTCTGAAATTGATTTTGGAAATAGGAAAATGGGACTGAAAATGGAAGAAAATAATGGATCAAAGACTCAAGCTCTGATACCACTTGTCAGAGAGAGAACCAGGGAGAGAGAAAGAAGAGAGAGAAGACTGCAGAGGAGAGATAAAGACTGCAGGAAGAGAGAGAATAAGAGTGACAAGGAGAGAGAAAGACTAGATTTAGAGAGAGAAAGACAAGAAAGAAGGGGAAGCCATAGAAGCTGTGAGCAAGAAGGGAGAGAAAGTCTGTAATTGTATTAATGTGTCAAAAAGATGTGAAAAATTACATCTTCTCTCCTTTTATACCAATGTCAGTGTGACATGGCATAACATCAACATTATTAACACTTATTTGCTATTCCCAGCTTCTTACATTGGTTCACTCGTTTAGTTTGCCCATCGGTTTGGGGGTGGTATGCCGTGTTGAAACCAGTGGCTTGAAAGAGACAAGTCCAAAACCTAGAAGTAAAGAGTGTCATGATCATTGATAATCTTTTTTGGGAGCCCATGTAGATGTAATATGTCCTTGATGAATATTCTTGTGATATTAGAGGCTTTATGGGTTGTCTTTACTGGAATAACATGAGCTACTTTTGGTAAGCATACCCACTATTACCACAATAGTATCATAGCCTCCTTGAACAATGGGTAAGCCACCTATAAAATCCATGTTGATGTATTCCCATTTCATCTAGGAATATATCAAGAGGGTGTAATTCACTAGGAAGCTTGATCCACTCAACTTTGATCCTTTGATAGCTTAAACATTGTATCACATATTTAAGGACATCTGCTTTCATTCCAGCCTAGTAATAGCTTCTTTTGATTGCATTTAGGATTTTGGAATACCCTAAATACCTTGCTATTGGGGGCTGTCATGAGCTTCTCACTGAATTCTCTTTTTTAGCTCCTAGCTTTTTGGCACAAAAAGCCTTTACTGATAATAAAGTAGCCCATTTGTAGGACATAATACTTGAATTTAGCTTTCTCCTTAGGGATTTTTTTTCTAAGCACACAATCTTTTTTTTTCCCAAGACGTCTAGATCTGTAGGTCCTTTGTAGCTAGTGCTTCCAAAATAGGGTTATTAGGCATTGAGATATGAGACTTGCAAGATTTCCAGTCTACTAGTGCCTTCCATAATCAAAAGGTTTAGGAAGGCCTTGCGTTGACTAAGAGCATTAGCCACAACATTTTCCTTGCCAGGGTGATAGTGAATCTCAAAGTCAAAATCTTGCAGGACTTTTATCCACCTTCTTTGCCTCATATTAATTTTGGTTAGGTGAAGATCCATATAAGGATTTTGTGGTCTGTGATTCTTCATCCAAGTAGATAATGATACCACAGTTTAAGGGCATGAAGTACTACCAAAATTTCTAGATTTTGTGTAGCATAATTCTTCTCGTAGGGTTTAAACTACTAGGAAGAATATGCTATGGATCTACCTTCTTGAGAAAGAATACATCCTACTGCAAGTATGTTGGCATCAGTGTGACTATCTCAAATCCTTGAGAGATATCAGGAAGCTTTAGTATTGGTACATTAGTGAGGCATCCCTTCAACTTTTCAAAGCTTTCCTACTTCATAGAAATCCATACTATCCTTGTCTATTTTTAAAGAAGTTCAGTCACAAAGGAGCGGAAATAAGGACATAATCTTTGATGAAAATGTGATACCACCCTATTAGTCCTAGGAATCCTCAGATTTCTCGAATAATTTGGAAAGGTGGCCACTCTTGGATATCCTTTACTTTTGCATGATTAACCAAGATCCCTTTAACTGAAACAATGAATCCAAGATACTTGATCTTCTTCTTGAACAAGACAAATTTTCTCCATTTTGCATAAAGCTTGTTTTCCCTTAAGGTATTAAGGTTGACTCTAAGGTGGGTAGGATGATCTCCTTCCTTTTTGCAATAGGTCAAGATGTTATCAAAGAATACAAGGACAAATTCATCGAGATAAGGTCTAAAAATGTATTGGATCAATCTATTGAAAGTAGCTGGTGCATTAATCCAAAGGACATTACAGTAAATTTGAAATGGCCATACCTTGTATCAAGAGCAATTTTTGGGATATCCTCATCTTTGATCCGTATTTGATAATAGACTGACCTTAGGTCAATTTTTGAGAATAGTTTTGCTCCTTGAGCTTGTCAAGCAACTCATCAATTTACGGGATCATATATTTATTTTTAATGTTTACTTGATTTAACCCATGATAATCGACGTAAAGCCTTATGGTTCCATCATTTTTCTTTGAAAAAAATAAGAGCACCCCATGCTGAATTGCTTGGTCAGATGAATCCTTGTTCTAGGAGCTATTTAAGTTGTTTCTTTAATTCAATGGCTTCAAGAATTGACATTTTGTAAGGCATGTTTAGCCCTTGGAGTTAATTTAATATCGTGGTCTACTTCATGACTAGGTGGTAATTAGTTAAATCTTTTGGAAACACATCAACATAATCACTAAGCCATAAAAGTTCTTTAGAGTCTCTAGGTAGATCTACTTTGTTCAATTTGATTAAATAAACAAGTAGTTCCTTAGACCTTGTATCAACTTACTTGCTTTTGCTAATTGAAGTCTTATTTTCCCCTTTTTTCCTTAAGCTTGAACTAAGACTACATTTATATTATTAATAGTGATTGTACCTTTCCCACAATGGATATTTACCTAGTTAGGGCCTAGCCAATCCATGCCTAGAAGACAATTGTTAGGTACCCAAGGACAAAACTCTAAACTTACCCCAGTGTACTGATTTTCCAAGTGTAAATGGTGTTTCTAATGATGTTATTTGAATATACATCTTTCCTTGTTTTTGGTTTGACTATAAGTTTCCTAGCATTCAAGATTCAATTGTAGTTTTCTAATGCACTTAGTAGACATATATGAATGAGAAGCACCACAATCAATAAGGATTCGAAAAATTTTTCCTCATAGTAAAGGGTAGGATCCTCTTCCTCTTCTTATCTCATAAAAAGGGAAAAAACATGCATGGTCACCTATTCCTCATCCTGCTCCCTATTCTCACCTTTGATTGTTGAAGTTACCTCTTGTTGGAGGATTGTGAGGAAGGTTAGTATTATTTGCGGTGTGAACAGGACTTTAAGATTTGAAATGGCCTAATTGGTTACATTTTAAGCTTCATGGCTGAGATCCAAGGTTGGGATTTGCAAGACGAAAGTTGTTGTTTGTTGTTATTTTGATGTTGAGGCCCCAATTCCAATTTCCCATTTGAAGATTAATGCTCACTTTCTTTGGATGGGGAAATCCACGGTTTGGGTAGAAGGGGGATAGGGCACAAGTTTCTTCTTGGAAGAGATTCCATCAAAGGCTGAGCACTTAGTAGCATATCTTCTAGGTCGGAATATTCATGGCCTTAAGTTACCCATTCAAAGGTGGGTTTAAGCATTGACAAAAATGTGCTACTTGTTGAGTCATTGTCAACTTGGGGATGTGCTTCAAAAGGAAAATGAAATGAGAGCAATACCCTTCCACTGTTAAACCATGTTGCCTTAGGTTGAAAAACTCATCCATTCTATGGATTTGATAAGCAGGAAATACCATGTATCTTCCTTGGACAACTTTCTTGATCTATTCTGAGGTTTGGGATGACTTAGAGATAGCATTGTCTCAATGCCATTGTTTCTACCATAATCGAGCTTCACCAGTGAGGTGTATCCAACCAATCATAGATTGATTGAATATACTTGTATCAACTCTAAAAAAATATATTCCATTTTCTTGATCCAAGTTTTAGCATTTGTTTCAATCGTCATGCCTTTGTTATTAGACTTGAGTGGTTTAACTTGCTTTAATAGAAATTTCTTTTCTAGTTGATCAATTGAAGAGACCAATGGTAGGTGTATCTGAAAGATGTAGGTTAACCTTAGATTAGATTATTCACACCAATATATTTTTACAATATCAAAAGCTCGAGTTTTATTGCTTCAGTATGTATAATATGTAGCTTTATGGTGAAGAGAGCTTTTTTATACATTTGAAAAAGGCTTTAGTCACAAAATCTGGACATAGGTATCTCTTTGTACACAAGTGGTTTTTCATGGACTAAAAGGAGTCGATAATAGTTTGGTTGTTTAGGAAATACTTTCACAATGAAGTCATTCCATTTTAGTCTTCCTAGATGAGCTATCCTATGTAGGGATAGAATATAGATAACTTGATCATAGATATAACGATCTTGATGGATACTTTTATTATCCACAATTATAATAGTTTTTACATGTGACTCTTTAAATAGAAATATCTTGACAAGCTTGAGCTCTTCCATCCATGGGATTCTTTTGAGGTTTATATTGAGATAGGCTAAACTTTTAGCATCAATGAAGCAATAGTCACCATGTAGAGTTCATCAACTTTCTTGATAATATCTAAGAGGACAATATAACTTTTCTATGATCTTCATGAAATCTTCTCTCCAACCATAATCCAGCGAGTATATGGCGGATTGATACATTGTGCAAAAGATCAAGAAGTAGTGTTGAGGTTCTCTTTGATTCTATATGCAATAAGATTAATTTAACAATTAACAAGTTAAGGAAGGCAAAAAGAAATTCAAGTCCATTACTTTTAAACTTATATCCAATGCTTTGTTTGTCTTAAAAGTCACACAATATACAATCAACCATGTATTGCTAAATGAAAATAGTCTCAAATCTGGTGGCTCATTAAGAATATCTAAAACTCGATACTCAATGAGGAAATCGAGAAATTCCTCCAGCTACCACTCCACCTGGTAGCTGGAGGAACGAGATCTACAATATGGTTGGGTCAAATGACCTAGATAATCCTATGATATACCCACTGGTCTTAAGTCATCTCCTCACCCTCATGAAGCTCAACAGGCCCTTGAGGACCTAGGTAGAAGGTAAAAAGTTAGACTATGTTTAGCCTCTCGACCCAACGTATCCTATGTACTAAGTTATTGATGTAGTTGACATGCATGTAGTAGTTGGTTGATATTTGGTATCAACCCATATACTGTGTCCATTGTCGCACGCGAGACCTGGATAATCCTATGATATACCCATTAGGCTTGAGTCATCTCCTCACCCTCATGAAGCTCAACAAGACCTCGAGGACTTGGGTAGAAGGTAAAACGTTAGACTATGTTGAGCCTCTCGACCCAGTGTATCCTCCATAGCTCATACTCTAAGTTACCGATGCAGTTGACATGCATGGAGTAGTTGGTTGATATTTGGTACCAACCCATATATTGTGTTCATTGTCACACGTGAAAGAATTTGTACCATTAGGTCTAAAAATTGATATCAGACCATATACTGTATCAATTGTCACACATGAAAGAATTGGTATCATTAGGTGTAAAAATTCAATATTAACCCATATTCAGCTCTAGCAAACTAAGAGTGGTCTTGCTAGGGTTGACTATATATATTTTAGGACTTTTATATAAATCATTGGCCAAGAGAGGATAATTGAGATGACTTGATATCTTTAGGTTAGAAACAAGGAAATTATGAGGTCACAATCCAATGTAGCTACGGTTTATGATTTTTGTGAGCTCAAAGTAAATATATTGATTTTGACTAATCAATTGGTTATTTACAAGAATATGGGTTTCTAAATCCTTGGTTTCAAAGAACTAGAAAGCTTGGATCAAGTTGAGTTCCTCAAGGATTTGAGCCCTTAAAATATCATTTTCAATGTGCTTGACTTTTTCGACATCCACTAGGCAATGTTTATTGTGCAATTTTCAACTTTCCTCTTAGATTTCATGTCAATCTGCTCCAAAAGCCGTAGTAAAGGTTTGAAATACCTCATGGTCCATAAGTCGTTCAAAAATCCTTAAAAATAAGATCAGATTTTAGTCCATTGATCACAATACTAAATAGCTTTAAAAAAAAATCAACTTTAATATAATGATAGAGCATGATTTAAAATTAACGGCCATATACTATGTGAAACATACCTAAACCTAAATTCCTTTAGGAGTGGTAGTTTTCAGTAGTCATCTAGGAATCAATCCTAGTTGCCACCATCTATGCTAACTCTGAATGTTTGGATTTAGACAGCTAGGTGATTCCTTCGTCTACCTCACATGCAAAGCATATAGCCTCATCCCATGAGGATTGATCTATAAATTCTTAATACATGACTATGGCCACTAATAATAGTCTAATATTGAACTCAAGGTGAACACATTTTATGAATCATCCAAGTTCGAGAGCAAGCAATGTATTTGATTCAATGAGAGTGAGAAATGAGGGGAAAGCATTAACCCCTCTATCCATAAGGCGTAGTCTCACATCGGCCTCTTAAAATGGTGCTTAATGGTTCTAAGACAGACTCATAGAAAGGTCTTGATTTATCGATTCTTATTCTAAGTTTGGAGAAAGCCACCTGGCTAATCGAGTCTACTTAGCCCCTTAGGGCAATTTTGTATCGAAAAATCATCCACCCACTTTTCTTTTAGGCATATATTTTAGTGTTCTAAACAAGGTATACTACCACATTGTTTATAACATATAAAAACAACTTCCTTTAATTAATGCTTGTACTTCGTTCCTTGTCACGTCCTTAGTTTACAAACACTAAGCAATGTATTTGAAAGCAATTGTTCTTGATTTTTTCTTATTTTTATATATACAGTTGCTCTCTAAGAGCAAACCAACCCATAAATTGAGTTTCACCCTTGCCCTGTTCTTCTCAGCCTTCCAATGCTAAACCATGTTGGACTTGTACAGGTTTCTAACTCTATCTTAGGACTGCATCAGAGATTATAACTCATACTAGAGCCCTGTTGGATCTCACTTGCCATAAGGGTGACCGAGAAGGTACCTAGCTACAAAACTTTGAGTGAAGAGAAACCAAGGCAGCCCTAGGGATATCAACACACCTAATTTGCATCTAGCTGTTCAAGCCATGAATGTAATTAGGATGCTTTTTATCATCTTTAAAAGGAATCACAAATAATTGCTAATCAATCTTTTCAAAACAAAATAAAAAATAAACATTTTTCATGAATTCACAATACAAGTTGTCTCATGTGTTTCCAAGTAGTTTTCCATATGTACGAACACACTCTTTTTTAAAAAAAATTCAAAATTAAAAAAAAATCCTAAACTTTTTTTCATCTATGTGTGAAGACACTTTATTCTCTATTTCACTATTTGTGAGAATAATCCAATTATTGTCAATACGTGTGAATGATCCTAATGAACGTACTTAAAACTCCTGTGTGTGAATGCAACTTATTAAAATACCAAGATCTAAACTAACTTTTCTTTGAAAAAGAAGCACCATTTTCACCTACTAGAAATACTATTTAAATTTTTGTAAGTAATTAAATAACAACAAACCTTAAAGGTTTCAATTTACAAGGAAAGTTAAGCTTATGATTTCAAAAATTGAATAGAATTTCCTATCCTAGGGTGTTAATAAGATTTTTATGTGAATTCACGACATTTTCTAATATCTTAAGATTCCTTAACTACTTTTTTCTAATTTAAAATTTCACAAAACTAAAATTTCTAGTCATACTTAAGTAATCCTAAATTTTTATCTAGTTTATTTTATTTATTTTGACTTTTTATGTTTTTATATTTTAAATATTATTTTAGTTATATTTCTAATAAAACCTAATTAAGAAGTCTTTATCAACTAAGATAAACAAAACCTAATTTCTAATCAATAATAAAAATAATTTTACTTTTTATCTTAATATTTTCTTTAGAAATAACATTACTAATAAAGGATTAAATATTAATTTTTAATCTCAATTTCTTAGAAATAGGGCATGATTTTAACTTGTTAATAATAATAAAGAAATAAATATTACACATCAATTGTATTAATGGTCCAAATGTCGACATCATGGCTACTCGAGGGTCTCACTAAATTGATGTATCAGTGAGAGGCCATCATAGATAAGAATGATAAGAAAAGAAGGGTTTTTGAAGAAGGGCCTCTAACTCGAGGTTATTGCTCGCTCACTCACTCACAGGAGTTAACTCATCATCCTAAAAATGATCAGATGGGATCTCTTTTTTATAGTTTTGGAGGGCAGGGGGAGAGGAGAGAGAGTTTCACCTTTTTATGAGCTTATAGAAGAAGTAAACTATTTTAATAAAAATATTTTTATTAAAAAATAATATTTTAATTCATTTATAAAAAACCTTATCTTTTTGTCTTATATTATTTAATGCTAAGGCCTTTTTTTTTTCTTAGAAAAAACTTGGGGGATTTTCCTTAATTTACAAAATATCAAGGGGGAGATGTTGTTTGGGGGGGAGAGGGGGAGGGGAAGTGATTTGCACATTGCTAGCAATGCCCTTATCCCTTAACCCTTTGCCTTTGTCCCTCCTTATCTAAGGTTAATAACCTTAATCTTTTTATTTTTGCTCTCTTTTTCCTTTTGGTATACACAGACATGTGTGTGTGTATGTGTGTTAAAAATTAACATATTATCAGAGATAATTTTTAGAATTTTCTTATAGGAAAAGAAATTAAAGAAAGCGCCTATAATTGATTAAAGTTTCTCAAATTCTTTAAGATTTGAGAATATTTTTTAAAAATATTTAAAAAATTTATAAAATTTTATAGCTCACAAAACAAATGAAGAATTTAGTTTTTGAAATATGAATTTTCAATAATAAATCCTTAAAAATAAAAATAAACTCATTTTAATTAAAAAAATTTAGAAACTTCATAATTAATTAGTTAAAAACTCATTTTGGTCTTGAAAAATACTAATTGTGCTAATTTAATCATGTTTAGATGGTGAATCAACTATATTCTCTTGTAAAAAAATTCAAGTATGCTAGAAGGAGCTTCTTGATCCTTTGCTTTAGCCTGGATTCAAAGCTTGAGCTCAAGGTTTCATGGTAGCCATTGTTTCTTCCTCTTGAGGTATGCATTGAGTTCTTTCATCTCATGACTTATTTTGAGCTGTTGAGGAGCTTCTTAGGGTTTAATTAAGCCTTGTTGAGTGCTTATTGAGCTGAGAAGCAACCATTCTATCCATTTTGAGTGGATACAAAACATGCTACAGAAGTCATGGACAACTATGATAGTTTGATAATACTTTCATATTTTGACCATAACGTTTGCATACGATATCAGATTCAAGTGTTCTATAGCTAGAAACAAAGAGTGTGATGAGAGTTACATATTTAAGCACTCATAGAGTTGATTCTTTGCAGTTTTTAATTCTCTATTTTACATAGAATAAAATCTTTTTAGTTTCGATAGCAAACAATAAATTCCATAATGCATATTTGATGCTTCAGAATGCTATTTTTGGTACTCGGATGGTCTGGTTATGCTTTGGGATAATACTTAGATTTTTTAGAGCTTGATTAGCTTAGTTTTGTAGAGGTTTATTGCTATCATAATAGTTTGGATAGCAAGCATATAACAATGAGTTTCCTGCTTTGAATGCCTATTGTGTCTAGATGGTAGTATGCTATATGTCTACAGTGATGTTTAGCATTGATGTATGAGCTTGAATATGGCTATGATATGCATTGGCACTTGGATTTGAGCTACATTTGATATACTTTAGATTTGATCAGTTGCTTTGAGTTTTCATACTTACTTATGGGTATTGAAGTTTCATTGGATACTTATATTCCCAGATGTATTTGTGATGCGTTTAGGCTTCTCGGATGCTTTAATGTGTATGTCTTAAGCTTTGCTTGATCACATTGCATTCCAAACTCACTTCTAGCAGGAGATACTTATACTTACTTAGCAGAGCTTGGTTCTTTGAGATAGTGGGACTCTTGGTTTATGTATATGCTCTCTTGTATGCTATTGGATGCAATTATTTGTGCTTGTGGGCTGATTTGATTTTGTATGCTTTGGACACTAGCACTTACCTCTTTTAGTAGCTTGTTAGTGATGTGTATGCTTATGGGATGTATGGTTTAATGACACTTTGAGTTTGTGATAATCTTTAGTGTATTAGTGTTGGGTGGGAGTATTCTTTCTTGGCTATTTGCCCATAGTTGGGTTGACATAAACTATTGTCTTTATTTCAATATTGTTGTAATTACAATTTTTAGCATTATCTTGGTGAGCAGGCATTATACTTTGACAGTCTATTGCTTGTAGTGGGTGGACAGCTCTATACTTTGGTATTCCCTCTAGTTTTGTCCCTTTTTTTGCTGAGTTTTGGTAGTCTCTTGGATTTTGCATTGGTATACTATCATTATGGCTGGTTCTTTGGATGATAATGCTATTTTCAATATTGAAAAGCTTGATGTCATAAATTTTACTTATTGGAAGATGCAAACATGTCAGATATTGGTCCAAAAGAATTAAGTTATGCCTTTGAAAACCAAGAGTATAAAGCTTAAAGGCATGGATCAAGATGATTGGAATGAGTTGGATGTGCTATGTAAATCCACCCTTATATTGTCATTGTCTAGACAAGTTTGCTCCAATGTTGTTGCACTTGAGGATAATGCCTGTAGTTATGGGAAAGGATATGTAATGTTTATGATAAGCAAAGTTATCTCACAAATGTATTGGTTAAAACAACTCATGGACCTTTGCCAATGAAGGAAGGGACTAGTGTGTCCTCACATTTGAATGAATTTCATTCAATTTTCAGCTAGATGACTTCGCAAGGCATTGAGTTTGAGGATAACCTACCTCTCTTGTTCTTTCTTATGACACTTTTTGGGTCGTGAGACACTTTTCATACAGCCATGTGTGCTAATATGCCTAAGGATGGCTTGAAACTCCAAGATGTCAAAGATGCTTCACTCATAGAGGAAATAAATAGAAAGAATATAGATGCAGAGCCTGTACTTCTCATGGATTGACTGTTAGGGGCAGACATGATGGTAAGAGTAGTAATGATTGCCATGGTAAAGACTCATTGAGGTCTCAGTCTCATGGGCAATCTTGCAGTAAGTCCCATGGTTGTAAGTACTTCTTACATGTCATTACTGTGGAAAGCAAGGTCATATTCAGTAGCAATGCAATAAGATGTATGATAATATGTGCCAAGAGAAATGCTAGGGCATAGGAAAAGTTTGATGATCACAATATTGTCCCTAGTAAATTTAGTGTAAAGATGGAAGAGATATATGTAGTGCAGCTTGAGTTAGATGATAAGTACATCATAGTAGTGTAACATGTCCGCTAGTATCATCCAGGACACGTCTTAGGAGTCCATCGGAAAGGATGTCTAGAAAGCTGTGCCCGGCACTCCCATGGAATGTTACGGGATTTTGCGATCTAGGGCTTTCCGCATCTGCCACGCAGCAAAAGTCTTCTGGCCGTTCCCACTTAGGATCGACCAAAATTAGGGTTTTCCTGATTGGTCATTTCCTAACGGCAACTAGCGTTGGACCCAAGTGAACTACTTTACGCAGAAACGCTAGGTCCGAAGCAGATTCACGCTGCACTTGGTTCAAGGAGAATGGGAAACGAGAGGGATGCAAAGCTCAACCTCTCTGCCATAAGGCATAGTCCCATTCCGTTTCCCTAAAACAGTGTAAATCAGGTAAGATATAGCTCTAGGTCAACGCTTTTGTTGTTCGTGTCCTTTGACGATCATCCCGCTATTCTTCGAGATTTGAGAAAAGTTCTCGGCCAACCGGGACCACCCAACCATAGGACAGACCCATGGCCAATCCTCCGCACTTTCCTTGGTTTGTTTTAGTTATGTAATTATCTAACACATTAGTTGGACATGTAACAACCAGCTTCTTTAATTAATCCATTAAGCACTGGTTCCTTCACATAATCTTATCACATGACATAGAAAAACAGTATCAGACAAGTTCTTTATTAACATATCATCATATTTATCTTTGAAATACAAAAGTTTTGCCCGTAGGCTTATCCACAGTTCGCTCGAAGGCTATCCAGCAATCCATAGGAATCACTATTCCAAGTTTCCGACGGTAGACTAGTATGCGGGCCTCGAGATCCAATCCCGAGTCACGTTAGCCTCTTGTGCAGGACCCGAATGGCGAGGGATTTACGGGGCCAGAGCCCCCCTTGGCACCCAAGCGTCCTCTTGCTCCAAGTAGCGCTCAACAGAGAGCTCTCTCGCGGCGGGTTTGGTCCACATTCCCGGTGCGGTCAACAACCCCCTTGGTTAGGGTCAGGCAGGCAGTCGGGGGTAACTGAAGCTGTCACTCCCTTCAGGTCTTCAACTTGAAGTATAGATACTTATTTACTTTGTAATTCATTGGTCAAACAGTGCTCTAAAATCTCTAGCAAGCACAAACATTTCCATTGATCGATTTTGTTGTTGGCAAACTGCTAAGGAAGGAGTCTTTCCTTTCGAATGCATCCAGCACTCGATCCGGGTGTCTTGCAACTTGGCAAGATCCCTTATATTCTGGGTTAGGGCGTACCCTATTAATCCAACTTGGTCAAACCCTAAAGTTCATTGGATATTTCAGTTTTCGGTTTTTTAACCTTCCTTACGTGGAAGGATATCAAAGTATACATTCTTTTGCAAGATAACTTGCATAAGGATCCGCTATCCTTGTTGCGGTAATTTAGCCTTTCTTCTTGTGAATCAATCACATGACCAAATGACTTCATACTTGCCGCGCAAGTCCTGCATCGTACTATGCAATAATGGAGTTACGAAACAATCCGCTTCAGTTTCTTTAAGCTGACATTTGTCGGACCTAGGGTTTCCTAGTTTTATTATTTTCTTTTAGGAAACTCAAGGATGAACCCTAATTTCTTTTACGTTTACAATTTACTGACCCCACAAGCAGGGAATGTGGGCAAGTATTTAAGGTATAAACGTTTCTTGGATTTTAATTCATTTCCAATGAATATTTCGTAGCATTTTTAATTTGGTTAACTCTAGAAGGTAATTTTGAGATTACTTCCGTATGATTTGTTATTTACGTGTCAATTGACTTTTCAATTATATACCTCATCGATTTGGGGTTAGGTTAAATTTAACTAAATCTTCCCTTTTCTTTGTGAACAAACTCATGCTAAATAAGCAATCTTTCCCTTGCTAAGTTATGCAGTTAGCAATGATAACTTCTTAGAGTAAGCATTGCAAGAATCCTTTCATGATTTGCACTTCCCATGATGATTCGTTGTAAAAAGAATAGGGGTTAATAGTGGAAGATGCAGTTTTATACCTTCTAGACTTAACCGAAGTATACTACTTTAGTGGGTAAATAATCTTGCTCATAATTCGTTTCAAAGCATAATGCTATTTGAAGGAAAACTATGTTTAAACTTTATTTATTTTGCATGTTCAATTAAACTAAATTCCTTCGTCGTAAATAACTAGGACAAAATATATCTTATCCCTAACAATTCATCTTGCACGATTGAATTAAACCGATATAAAATTAAGAAGGAAAAACCTAGATTTGGGGTGAGATATCCACATGGATATCGGGAAATGACCCTCCCGCAGCTACTCCTTGAACTTTCTTAGGAGGCATCGCAGTTGTAGTCCTTCGAACATGGAAACAGCTTTACACTCCTTTTCAGAATTCCACCGTCGCTCCCTTGCACGTCAATACTCTTCTTCTCCTTTTCGAGTAGGGGAGAAACCAAGTCCAAGGGGTATTTTGGAAAGGCACGGAACAGTTAAGGGTCTAGCCACGAGGAGGGGTACTAAGACCTTTAAGGTCTTAGTTTCTTTTGGGGGGAAAAGGTTTACAAAGCCTAAAGAAAAGGCCCTATAGGATATATACACGGTGAAAAGGGTGTGTGTGAGTGTGGTTTCAAAAGAATATGAAGGGGGCCTTGGGAGATCTTTGGACACGGGAGTGAAAGGGTATAGGAAGGGGGATCTTGAAGGGATTTTTGAATACGGGGGGGGGGGGTAAGTTCCAAGCCAAGGGAAATGGTGAAGGGTTAAAGGGGGTTTCAAAAAACACAAGAAGGGGGGCTTATGACTTCAAGCACGGTGGAAAGGTAATAAGACTTTTTAAGCCTTAATTCTTTTTTGGGGGGGGGGGGGGGGTTCCATCCATGGAAAGGGGGCTTAAGGGGGAAAGGCTTAAGGCTTTAAGCATGGAGGGGAAAAAAAAAAAGACTTATAAAGGCTTAATGACTTTTAACACGGGGGTTAAAGGTGTAAGAATTGCTTGTGAGGGGATTAATTCCCGGGGGGGGGGGGGGGGGGGGTAAAAAGGTTATAAGAACCTTCAAGAAGAAGGCTTCATGAAGCCACAAGAAGGGGGGCTTAGCTTTTCCCCTTAGAAGCTTCCAAGAAGCTTCTTCCAAGCTTCTGGAGTTTTAGAACCACGTGGGGAGAAAAACAAGGGGATGATTATTGGAGAATTGACGGCAGCCACTAGGAGGTAGATCGATTCATCGTCTTGGGACAGCGTACGGGCTTCAGGCAGTGGCGCTGGCGCACTCCTCATGAAGAGATTTCGTCCATCATTCCTCCTCTCCGACAGCTTTTCGACTACCCAGCTCCCCTCCCTTACGGCCAGTATGATTATGCTTCTCCTTCACGAATCTCAGCTCCTTCCCTCACATGCTTTTGACAGCCTGTGGCAGCTGTACTTCCCCACTTCTTCCCTTTCAGTTCGTGACGACTCTTGCCTCTTCCACCACTCTTATCGGGCGGCGTTCGATTATCACCGTCCTCCTCCAGCTCAGCAGCAACACGAGGTTTGTAGTAGAGCGATGGCTCCTTTCTCTCCTCTCACGACCACCTCCCCCCCTTCCCTTCCCCACAGGGGGTTTATATGGGAGAGGGAGAGGTACCTCCCCTCCCCCCCGTGGTTCATGCATGGGTTTCATCCCCTCTACGGCATCCAGCAAGGATGCTCAGTCATGCTTGCTATTCCCCTCCCCTCCAGCACGACAGTTGGCTAGGGGAAAGGGGGGGAATTTAAAAAAAAAAATCCATTATTCCTAAAGTTTATCCTTTTGGCCTCCTAAGAGGAGGTTCCCACGTAACTAAACATGTTTTTTTCTTTTAACTCATTTATGCAAGTGGAGATCAAGATACGTTGTGGATAATTTGAAAATCACACCGTCAGTGTATTTTTGATGCTGGAATTCCCTTACATGACTATCACATGGGTTAGAAATATTATCAACGGAAATATTACATTCTCTCCCCCTTGGAGGAATCGAGATGTCCTCATTGTCCTCATCTCGAGGTAAACTGGGGATATTGATGGTTGAGAGTGCCCTCATCTACCCAAGTGGCATCCTCCTCGGGATAATCTTTCCACTGGACGAGGCATTCTCTCACAGTTCTAGATCTTAATTGTCTTTCCCTAACATCTAAGATCTTGTCAGGCCGTAGTTCAAGGACTCCTTGACTAGGCATTACAACTTGTTGGTTGTCAAGTACATGGTTAGGATTAGGTACATACTTTTTCAATAGGCTGATATGGAATACATTATGAACTTTTAGGTTCTCAGGGAGTTGCACTTTATAAGCATTAGGTCCTAGGCATTTGAGGATTTTGTACGGCCCACAATACCTTGGACTTAGCTTCTTGCAATCTCCTAAGGATAGATAACTCTTTTTAGGGTGTATGCGAAAGAAGACCATGTCTCCTTCTTCGAAGACTCTTTCTTGATGCTTCAAATCCGATATGCCTTCTGTCTATCCTTGGCCGTTTGGATGTCCTGTCTTATTGACTTTATTTGGTTATCCATCTCTTCCAACATCTGTCTTGATGCTTCAACCCTTAAGGTTGGATCTGAGAAGTTTAGGGGACTTCTGCAATCATGACCATATAATGCTTGAAAAGGGGTCATCTGAATGCTTTGCTGGTAAGAAGCATTGTAGGCAAATTCAACCAAAGGTAAGTATTGAATCCACCTCTTCGGCTCTCGACAGCAGTATGCCCTAAGTATATCCTCGATGACTTGATTTACTTGCTCTATTTGGCCATCCGTTTGGGGATGGTAGGTAGTGCTAAAACAGAGTTGAGTCCCAATAGCTTCAAAGACAGCGCTCCAAAAGTGTGATGTGAAGAGAGAATCACGGTCACTAATGATTCTTCTGGGTAAACCATGTAGCCTGAATATCTCCTTGATAAACAATCTTGCAATGTTTGAGGCTTTATAGTTTGTCTTTATTGGAATAAGGTGTGCAACCTTAGTAAGCATGTCAACCACAACCATGATGGAGTTGTATCCTCCCTGGACTTGGGGTAGGCCTACAACAAAATCCATACTGATGAATTCCCATTTCATTTGGGGGATGTCAAGCGGTTGCAGTTTCCGGCATCATGACATGTTCGGCTTTGATATGTTGGTAAGACAAACACTCAGTGACATATTTGAGAATGTCACCTTTGAGCCTTTCCCAATGGTAGCTCTTCCTAATTGCATTAAGAGTCTTAGCATAGCCAGGATGTCCTGCGAAAGGGGAATCATGAGCTTCCCACATTATCTTCTGCTTAAGTGACTGGCTTGCTGGTATACATAGCCTTGTTCTGTAGTAGACAAATCCATTATCAATGGAAAATTCCTGATACTTAGCTTGTAACTTTTGATTCTGATCCTTGATAGAGATCTCCTTTAGCATTGATTGGTAGGCCAAATCATGGCATGCTTCCTCTCTAGCTAACTCAAGTATAGGGTTGTTTGGCATAGATACTTTTGTAGCTAGAGATCTGGCCGTTGATGGATTCTGCAAGATTAGGGAATTTAGGAATGCCTTGCGACTAAGTGCATCGGCAACTACATTCTCTTTCCCTGGTTGGTACTTGATTTCAAAGTCATATTCCTCCAACACTTCAATCCACCGACGTTGCCTCATGTTGAGCTCGTTCTGGGTAAAGATCCATTTGAGACTCTTATGGTCGGTTACTAGAGTAAACTTGTTACCCAACAGGTAGTGTCTCCAGAGCTTTAGAGCATAGATGACAGCTAGCAATTCCAGATCATGCGTAGCATAATTCCTTTCATGACTCTTCAATTTCCTTGATGAGTACGCTACTGGATGACCTTCCTGCATAAGTACACACCCCAAGGCAAGAATGCTAGCATCAGTTACTACCTTGAACTCCTTATTGAGGTCTGGAAGTTTTAGAATAGGTGCTGATACCAAACTTTGATTCAATCTGTTGAAGCTATTTTGTTCGGGAGTTGACCATGCAATGGAAGTCTGCTTCTTCAGTAAATCCGTCAGAGGTGCTGCAATCAAAGCATAGTTTTTGATGAAGACCCTATACCATCCTGTCAATCCAAGAAAACTACGTATCTCTTTGACGGATACTGGTATTGGCCACTCAAGCACATCTCTGACCTTGGCTGGGTCCACTGATATTCCTTCTGATGATACTATGAATCCCAGATATTCAATCTAACGCTTGAAGAATGCACACTTCTTCATTTTAGCATACAACTTATGTGACCTCATTGTCTCAAGGACAATCCAAAGTTGAGGTTCATGATCTTCTTCACGTTTAGAATAGGCTAAAGTGTCATCGAAGAAAACAAGCACAAAATCATCAAGATATGGCCTAAAGATATCCTGCATTAACCTATTGAAGGTGGCAGGTGCATTCGTAAGCCCGAATGACATAACTAGGAACTCAAAGTGCCCATATCTTGTATTGAAGGCTGTCTTTGGGATATCTTCTTCCTTGATCCTTGTCTGATAGTAACCTGACTTGAGATCAATCTTGGAGAAGATCTTTGCACCCTGAAGATGATCAAGAAGCTCATCTATTCTAGGAATAGGATACTTGTTCTTGACTGTTGATTGATTCAACCCTCGGTAATCAATACATAGACGAAGTGTCCCATCTTTCTTTTTCTAGAATAGTACTAGAGCTCCCCATGGTGAATTGCTAGGCCGGATGTAGCCCTGATCTAATAGTTGCTTGAGTTGTTCCTTCAACTCAATTGCTTTTGGTATGGTCATTCTATAAGGTCTCTTTGCAATTGGCACAGCTCCGGGTACTAAGCTAATCTCATGATCCACTTCTCTTTGTGGTGGAAGTTCAGTCAACTCTTCAGGGAATACATCCGCGTATTCCTTTAGCCAAGAAGGTCCTTCATGAGACTCTTTCTTTTGATCTAATTTGTTGAGTTTGATCAAGTAAACATGTAATCCTTTTCTGACTCCTTTTATGATCCGAGATACTTTGGCCAATTGGATTCTTGGCACTCCTGCCTCACCTTGAGTTGTGACTAATTCTCTTTCGGAGTTTCGAAAGGAAACTTGACCCTTTCCACAGTGAATGTTGGCGTCGTTAGGCTTAAGGCTTAAGCCAATCCATTCCGAGTAGACAGTCATGGATACCTAATTTCATGACTCTGAATTTAACCGAAGTCTTATTTCCTCCTAGAAGGAATTCCACCTTAGCAGTTTGCCTGGTACAAGTAACCTCACAACCATTTGCCAATTCCATAAGTAGGGTAGGTGCTTCTACTGTGGCTATTCCTAATCTTTTTGCACATGCTGGTGGGATAAAGGAATGTGTACTATCACAATCAATCAAGATCTTGAAACCTTTACCTTAATAGTCCGACAGTGTCTGAATTACTGAGAAGTGGCGATTTGACCCTTTTTTGTGTAAAGCGGCATGGACTGTCGCTCTTTCGAATTTTGCTTCCATGGTCGGATCTTCTTCTTCACATTCTTCACACATTTGCCTATTGGTAATGTAGGCGATTCTTCCTCTTCCTCGGGTATCGGCTCCTTGACCACGACCTGTTCCTTGGAAAGGCGCTTGGCTATGTCCTCCACCGAGCTTGGGACATTGCCTCTTGAAGTGATCGGGTTCGTTGCAGTGGAAACAACGGAGGTTTCGGCCATTACTTTGAGTAGAAACAAGGTTGTTGACGTTATTTGTCCTTGCTTTCTTTCTTTGCCTTGATTATGACCTTGAACTCTCTTCATTTGAGGTCTGAATGCTCCTTTGTTCAGGTCATTATAAGACCAAGTTTTGTTACCTCTTGGTCTATCTTGCACCTCCTGAATTATAGGCGTCGCTCGAATGAGTGCATCTTGAAGATCTGATGGACGCATAGATTGGAGACGGGTATTTACTGGTGGGTTTAAACCCACACAAAATTTGGACACCTGCTATGTCATGTCCATCTATGGCGCATACTTTAAAAGTGAGACAAATTTAGAGTAGTATGCGTCAACAGTGAGTCCTAGCTGTTTTAGCTCGTAGAACTCATTCATTTTCTGCGTGCGATATGCAGGTGGTAAGTATCTTCCCTGCACGGCTTTCTTCACCTTCTCCCAGGTAACGAATCCCTTTGTGATCCCTTGATCCCTGTACCATTGCTTCCACCAAAGTCTGGCTTTGCCGGCGAGTTTTAACTTGGCGAGCATAGCCTGATTGGCGGGTGCAGTATCGGCTGCTTCGAAGTAATCCTCCATGGATTCAATCCAAATTTCAGCATCAGCTTGGACGAATTTGCCTCTCCCATCAAACTCGGGTGGTTTAATCTGCTTGAGAAGGAACTTCTTCTCCTGGATTATAGCGGTACTTGATGTAGAAGGCGAATTAGGAACCTGTACTTGGGGTTGTGCCTGAATAAAGGTTTTCTTAACGTTATTATACGATATTCGACATTAGCTTACATATTTAATTCAGCTATCTTGTAAACAATGTAGCTATTTAACTTTTTATCAATTCTTATGCATAGCCAAACATTGATAAAAAGAAGTCTTTATTTGTATTTATATGGGCATAGCCCTTTTGAATACAATGTTTCATGCGATGATAAGCCAATTGTTACATTTAGTTTGGGGAGAACAACGTTGTATTGCATTTATCTACAGGAATTGTGTAATAATAAGGTTTTGGGTCATGGATCTTCAAGAATCGATAAGTCATTGGAAGTTCAGGATATCCTTTCCGTTGGAATCCATACTTCTCATGGTGGCCCAACACTTTAATCGTGTCAATGGGGATTACACGGGTTACTTCCTCATATACATATGAGTTCATCTCAACCCTTCGACCTCGAATATGTAAAGTTGAATTTACGTGAGCTTCCACAAAAACGAATAGCTTCACGACTTTCAGGTCTTCCAACCACTTGATCCTCTTTAGGTTGGTCTGTAGATAAGCAAACCGGTGGGTGGCTATATAGTAGATTCCTGAAGCACTTGTCCATCTTTGTTCCATGTACAAAGGCGATGGATTATAGATCTGCTCTAGGATGTTCATCATCCCAATCCTTTGTCTATAAAGCGGAGAATGCATTGCAGTCATAAACATGACTCGAAATACCAAAAACTTGTTCCATGCTTCGTAATTCTACAAGACAACATTGAAGGTAAGGAAATGATTGGACAACATTAATTGCTTTATTTCATTTCATTGAGATTTCATAAAAACAATTCCGTTTGTTGGTCGGCTCTGATACCAACTATAATGTGTCCGCTAGTATCATCCAAGACATGTCTTAGCAGTCCATCGGAAAGGATGTCTAGAAAGCTCTGCCCGGCACTCCCATGGAATGTTACGGGATTTTGTGATCTAGGGCTTTCTGCGTCTGCCACGTAGCGGAAGTATTCTGGCCGTTCCCACTTAGCATCGACCGAAATTAGGGTTTTCCTAATTGGTCATTTCCTAACGGTAACTAGCGTTGGACCCAAGCGAACTACTTTACGTAGAAACGCCAGGTCTGAAGCGGATTCACACTGCACTTGGTTCAAGGAGAATGGGAAATGAGAGGGATGCAAAGCTCAACCTCTCTGCCATAAGGCATAGTCCCATTCCGTTCCCTTAAAACAACGTAAATCGGGTAAGACATAGCTCTAGGTCAACGCTTTTGTTGTTCGTGTCCTTTGACGATCATCCCGCTGTTCTTCGAGATTTGAGAAAAGTTCCCGGCCAACCGGGACCACCCAACCGTAGGACGGACCCATGGCCCATCCTCCGCACTTTCCTCAGTTTGTTTTAGTTATGTAATTATCTAACACATTAGTTGAACATGTAACAACCAGCTTCTTTAATTAATCCGTTAAGCACTGGTTCCTTCACGTAATCTTATCATGTGACATAGAAAAACAGTATTAGACAAGTTCTTTATTAACATATCATCATATTTATCTTTGAAATACAAAAGTTTTGCCCGTAGGCTTATCCACAGTTCACTCGAAGGCTATCCAGCAATCCACACGGATCACTATTCCAAGTTTTCGCCCGTAGACTAGTATGCAGGCCTCGAGATCCAATCTCGAGTCACATTAGCCTCTTGTGCAGGACCCGAAAGCCGAGGGATTTACGGCCAAAGCCCCCCTTGGCACCCAAGCGTCCTCTTGCTCCAAGTAGCACTCAACGGAGAGCTCTCTCGCGGCGGGTTTGGTCCACATTCCCGGCGCGGTCAACAACCCCCTTGGTTAGGGTCAGGCAGGCAGTCGGGGGTAACTGAAGCTGTCACTCCCTTCAGGTCTTCAACTCGAAGTATAGATACTTATTTACTTTGTAATTCATTGGTCAAACAATGCTCTAAAATCTCTAGCAAGCACAAACATTTCCATTGATCGATTTTGTTGTTGGCAAACTGCTAAGGAAGGAGTCTTTCCTTTCGAATGCATCCAGCACTCGATCCGGGTGTCTTGCAACTTGGCAAGATCCCTTATATTCTGGGTTAGGGTGTACCCTATTAATCCAACTTGGTCAAACCCTAAAGTTCATTGGATATTTCAGTTTTTGGTTTTCTAACCTTCCTTACGTGGAAGGATATCAAAGTATACATTCTTTTGCAAGATAACTTGCGTAAGGATCTGCCATCCTTGTTGCGGGAATTTAGCCTTTCTTCTTGTGAATCAATCACATGACCAAATGACTTCATACTTGCCTCGCAAGTCCTGCATCGTACTATGCAATAATGGAGTTACGAAACAATCCGTTTCAGTTTCTTTAAGCTGACGTTTGTCAGACCTAGGGTTTCCTAGTTTTATTATTTTCTTTTAAGAAACTCAAGGATGAACCCTAATTTCTTTTACGTTTACAATTTACTGACCCCACAATCAGGGAATGTGGGCAAGTATTTAAGGTATAAACGTTTCTTGGATTTTAATTCATTTCCAATGAATATTTCATAGCATTTTTAATTTGGTTAACTCTAGAAGGTAATTTTGAGATTACTTCCGTATGATTTGTTATTTACGTGTCAATTGACTTTTCAATCATATACCTCATCGATTTGGGGTTAGGTTAAATTCAACTAAAATTTCCCTTTTCTTTGCGAACAAACTCATGCTAAATAAGCAATCTTTCCCTTGCTAAGTTATGCAGTTAGCAATGATAACTTCTTAGAGTAAGCATTGCAAGAATCCTTTCATGATTTGCACTTCCCATGATGATTCGTTGTAAAAAGATTAGGGGTTAATAGTGCAAGATGCAGTTTTATACCTTCTAGAATTAATCGAAGTATACTACTTTAGTGGGTAAATAATCTTGCTCATAATTCGTTTCAAAGCATAATGCTATTTGAAGGAAAACTATGTTTAAACTTTATTTATTTTGCATGTTCAATTAGACTAAATTCCTTCGTCGTAAATAACTAGGACAAAATATATCTTATCCCTAACAATTCATCTTGCACGATTGAATTAAAACCGATATAAAATTAAGAAGGAAAAACCTAGATTTGGGGTGAGATATCCACATGGATATCGGGAGATGACCCTCCCGCAGCTACTCCTTGAACTTTCTTAGGAGGCATCGCAGTTGTAGTCCTTCAAACATGGAAGCAGCTTTACACTCCTTTTCAGAATTCCACCGTCGCTCCCTTGCACGTCAATACTCTTCTTCTCCTTTTCGAGTAGGGGAGAAACCAAGTCCAAGGGGTATTTTGGAAAGGCACGGAACAGTTAAGGATCTAGCCACAAGGAGGGGTACTAAGACCTTTAAGGTCTTAGTTTCTTTTGGGGGGGAAAGGTTTACAAAGCCTAAAGAAAAGGCCCTATAGGATATATACACAGTGAAAAGGGTGTGTGTGAGTGTGGTTTCAAAAGCATATGAAGGGGGCCTTGGGAGATCTTTGGACTCGGAAGTGAAAGGGTATAGGAAGGGGGAACTTGAAGGGATTTTTGAACATGGGGGGGTAAGTTCCAAGCCAAGGGAAAAGGTGAAGGGTGAAAGGGGGTTTCAAAGAACACAAGAAGGGGGGCTTATGACTTCAAGCACAGTGGAAAGGTAATAAGACTTTTTAAGCCTTAGTTGTTTTTTTTGGGGGGGGGGGGGGGTTCCATCCATGGGAAGGGAGCTTAAGGGGGAAAGGCTTAAGGCTTTAAGCACGGAGGGGAAATAAAAAAAGACTTATAAAGGCTTAATGAATTTTAACACGGGGTTAAAGGTGTAAGAATCGCCTATGAGGGGATTAATTCCCCGGGGGGGGGGGGGGGGGTAAAAAGGTTATAAGAACCTTCAAGAAGAAGGCTTCATGAAGCCACAGGAAGGGGGGCTTAGCTTTTCCCCTTAGAAGCTTCCAAGAAGGTTCTTGGAAGCTTCTGGGGTTTTAGAACCACATGGGGAGAAAAACAAGGGGATGATTATTGGAGAATTGATGGCCGCCACTAGGAGGTAGATCGATTCAGCGACTTGGGACGGCGTACGGGCTTCAGGTGGTGGTGCTGGCGCACTCCTCACGAAGAGATTTCCTCCATCATTCCTCCTCTCCGAGACAGCTTTCTGACTACCTAGCTCCCCTCCCTTACTGCCAGTAGGATTATGCTTCTCCTTGACGAATCTCAGCTCCTTCCCTCACATGCTTTTGACAGCCTGTGGCGGCTGTACTTCCCCACTTCTTCCCTTTCAGTGCGTGACGACTCTTGCCTCTTCCACCACTCTTATTGGGCGGCGTTCGATTATCACCTTCCTCCTCCAGCTCGGCAGCAACACGAGGTTTGCAGCAGAGCGATGGCTCCTTTCTCTCCCCTTAACAACCACCTCCCCCCCTTCCCTTCCCCACAGGGGGTTTATATGGGAGAGGGAGAGGTACCTCCCCTCCCCCCACGCGGTTCATGCATGGGTTCCATCCCCTCTACGGCATCCAACAAGGATGCTCAGTCATGCTTGCTATTCCCCTCCCCTCCAGCACGACAGTCGGCTAGGAGAAAGGGGGGAAATAATAATTAAAAAAATTTCCATTATTCCTAAAGTTTATCCTTTTGGCCTCCTAAGAGGAGGTTCCCACGTAACTAAACGGGTTTTTTTCTTGTAACTCGTTTATGCAAGTGGAGATCAAGATACGTTGTGGATAATTTGAAAATCACACCGTCAATGTATTTTTTATGCTAGAATTCCCTTGCATGACTATCACATGGGTTAGAAATATTATCAATGGAAATATTACAAGTAGCTTCCTCTCTTAATGCTTCTTAGTTGATCGATGCTTCATATATATATTGTCAGTATTGGCTACTTGATTCTAGGGCTTTCTTTTATGTTACCTTGTATAAGGATTGGTTTCAATTCTATCATAGCATGATATGTTTTGTGAGACTTGGCATTGGGAATGTACAACTGCAATTTCATTTAGACGGATCTTTTACTTTGTATAATGTATGTCATGTACTAGCTTTTAAGTAACTGCAATACAATAAATATACAAATAAATAACTAATGCACAGTATCAATAAGACTATAGTTTACTAACAACATCATAGAACTATAGAAGTATAAACTAAACTATACTAAATGGCATTATAAATCTATGAACTATAGAGCTAAACTAATAACAGTACTATGTAGTTTACTAGACTATAGAATATATCGTTTATTAGCCATTTATTCAAACTATAGACTATATAGTTTCTTAATGGTCTAGTAATGGCACTATGGCATACTCACCTCTCTCCTCCTTCTATCTACTGGATAGTTGGATGATGCAGGCTATTATGTGTCTTTTGATACTTTTGTATGGAAGATTACTCATGAAAATCTTGTCTTTGCTTGAGGTGCCAAGGCTAGTAGCATGTATCCTTAATTTGTATCTAGATCCCTTGACCATGTTTTAGCTATGGCTGACATACCATATCTTTATGGCATTGTCACCTTGGATACATGTCTTTAAAAGGAATAAAAATGCTTACTCGTTTGTAGTATCTTTTACCTCTTGATTACGATTTTTTTGATTCTTGTGATCATTGTCTTTATGGTAGGCAAATATACAATTCTCATAAGAAGTATGGCATTACACACATGGGTGAGCCTTTGGCTCTTGCACATTTTGATGTATGTGGTTCCATGTCCTGTCAGCCATTGGGTGGCATGAAGTACTTTGTAACATTTATTGATAATTATTCGCATAAGGTCTAGGCATATCCTATTAAGAAAATATCACATGCCTTATATACTTTTAACATTGGCTTACTCTTGTTGAGAACTAATGTGGATATATGCTGAAATGCCTAGGATCTAACAATGGAGGTAAGCATGTTTCTAAAGCATTCGAGCAATTTTGTGTGATGAGAGGTATATTAAGTATTAATTGATCACCTTGTACACCCCACCCTAGAATGGTATTGCAAAGTGCATGAACATGACCATTCAACTAGAGATAGAAGTCCACTTGATTGATTTGCACCCTCCATGGACTATGTTATGGTGGTGACACATTTTAGTGAGTCTCTTACTTATGAGGAGGCCATATGCAAAAGGTGATAGTTACTCTTAGGAGAGGGCCATGTAGTCTAAGTTTGATTCACTATGAAAAACCATACATAGCATTTGGTTCCTTTGCCCATTGGGAAACATGCATTGCCATGCAAATGGGTGTATAAGTTAAAGAGTATCCCTAGATGCCCCAAGCCAGCATATAAGGCCAGATTGGTTGCTAAGGATCTTAAGTAGGAGCATGATGTTTACTTTGATGAAGTCTTTTCTTCTATAACTAAGATGACTACATTACAATTGGTTTTGGCCCTTATTGCACAATTAGATTTGGCCATTTGTCATATGGATGTGAAAATGAATTTTCTACATGGGGACTTATATGAGCATATCTATATGCAGTAGCATAAGGACTTTATGGAAAAGGGCAAAGAACTCCTAGTATGCAAGTTGAAAAATTGCCTTTATGGCCTTAGCCAAGTACCTTGAGAATGGAATCATGAGTTGATGCTTTCATACATTCATATGGATATACTCGTAGTGATGTGGATTTGTGCTTATAGAGAAGAAGGCTCGTGATGGTAACTTTGTTATCTTAGTATTTTATATCGATAGCATGTTGATTTGTTGTGAGAGCTCATGAAGAGCTATATGCTTTGAAGACTCAGATCAAGAAGAGCTTTGAGGCAAAGAATATGGGACAAGCCTTATATATTCTTAGTATGTGCATCACACATAGTTGCTCTAAGGGGCTTCTTTACCTGTAACAACAGGTGTACATACAGAAGGTTCTTGAGCCATTCCATATGTAGGATGTTAAGTCTATTGGTTGTCCTTTACCTCCCTATGTGAAGGTTAGTCATGATAATTGTCTCCAATAAAATGAGTAAAAGACTGAGATAGTCAAGATCTCTTACATATCTATAGTGGGCATTTTGATGTATGCCATGATAGCCACTCGTCTTGACATAGAATTTTTAGTGAAAGTTGTAGCAATGGATAAATCTAGTCAGCGATATTGGGATGCCATGAAGGGTATCATGAGGTATCTAAAAGGTACTGTAGATATATGCATTTCCTATGGTGGCTAGGATACTATAGTCATGGGTTACATTGACTTTGACTATGTAGGACATGTAGATAGTGGTTTTTCCACCCTTGGGTATGTCTTCACCTTTGCTGGAGGTGTTGTTTCTTGGATGTAGAAATGCACATCCATATCTATTACTAAGGGAGAGTATAATGCAACCATTGGGACTTGCAAGGAGGCCCTATAGTTAGGCAATTTAGTGGTGGCACACCTTGGTATTACTATTATTCCTACACTGCATTTAGATTCTATGAATGCTATTAAGTTGGCTAAGAATCAAGTCTTCCATACAAAGACAAAGCACATTTAGGTGTGCTATCACTTCATCAGGGAGGTGGTAGTGAATAAGTCTCTTGAGCTTGTCAAGATCTTGACTGATGAGAAACCTACAGATGTGTTCACTAAAAGTCTTTTAGTAGAATATTTTATCTTCCTTAAGAAGATGATGAATGTAGGATGGGATGATATCTATTCCTCATCCTATTGTACTTTATGTACATTTGTATGCAAGGCACAAAGTCTATACAAGGTATTTCTAGTAGCAGCACTACCCAGTCTTGGTGTACAACTTAGCAAACTTAACCAAATATGATTGCAAGTGTAAACATGGAATGATTTTCCACTTCAACTCACTATTTCAAGTCCACTTCCTATCGGTTGAAATTACCACCCCAAAATAAGGTTCACCTAGTAGTCCCTCAATCTCTTAAGTAAGGCCATACCATGGTCGTAGCATTGCTCCTTTCACCAAATTGTTGTGGTATGATAGGGATAGGTACACCCATGATCTCTTGCAGTCCTAAGGCTAGTGGCCTTGCTACCTTAGCCCAATGTTACTAAGCATTCTTAACCCTATCCTACATAATTTTGGGCCAATGAGGCCATGCCTAGGAGAGATTCATCATGGATGGCTTAGTCAACGAAGAGATTTATCTACAGACAACAATATGCAACATAGAATACAAACATATGTGATAAATGAGGCCAAGGACACCATGCTAGCATAGCCTCCTTGAGATAGATTAACTAGGGTTGACTTGGGGTAAATTAACTCATGAAGAGTGAACAAAGTTTCTCACATAGAATTTTCAAAAGGGGGCACACCGATGTGGCCTTGCTATGATAGATCAAATAATTGACAACTCTAAAGTCTTCAACAAGTGGACCACCTTCTTAAGCACATGCCTTCTCAAGCATAGAGAGGAAACATAACTTAAAAAGCACAGTTTATTGTATATTGGAGCTTTGCAGTACGTGTAGGGGAGGAGAATGTCCAACCATTGGGTAGTACTCACACTAAGGAGCGAAGCTTGAGCCCCAAACCACTCACTATGACATCAACCTCTAAGTCACTACCACATACATGCAATCCCATCCTTTCTAGGTTACAGGTAGGCCTGAAATAAAAGCATGGTGATATGTGACCATTTTCCCTTAGGGATAGGCAAGGGTTGCAATAAACGAACATGTTTACGAGTATTATCCTTATTTACTTGGCATGGTATGTAGCTAGACATAAAATCCTTGACATCCTTCTACAGGCCTTTTTAGTGAAAGCTTTTAGGAATCCTATCATATGTCTTGAAGGCACGCAAGTGACTAGAAGTGGGCCAAGAATGCATCTCTTCCATGATCTCATGTGTAAAGGGAGAAGTGTGGGGGATGACAATCTTGCCATGGGACCAAATGAATTCATTACTAAGCTGATATTGAGAGTTTATTTCATTACCCCATGTTGCAATTTCATAAGTATGTGGTTGAATTCTTCATTTAGCAAAGTAGGCTTCTTGGAGCTCCTCAATCCAATCATTATGCAACTCCAATATGGATGACACTCTACATGCCCACATTTGTGATAATGAATCAGCTACTACATTATCCTTTCCCCTAGTGTGAGAGATGCTAAAGTCATAAATTTGCAAAGTTTCGACCCATCTCCTCTACTCAGAAGTCAAGGTAGACTGAGTCAAGAAGTACTTATGGACTAAATGGCCACTCTTCACTCTAAACTGACTTCCATAGAGATAACGGTGGCATTTCTTAACAACATAAACAATGGAAAATATCTCTTAGTCATAAACACTCATTTGCATTTCCTTTTCATCAAGGTTATGGCTCTCAAAAGTACTTATTCTCTCTCAAGACATCAGACACTCTTCTAACATGTGCCAAGTGCTCTTCCAATGACTTATTATAAATAAGAATGCCATATAAAAATATGAACATAAAATTGTAAAGGAATGGGTGTGAATTTTATTCATGAGGCTTTGGAATGTGGCTAGGGCATTTGTCAATCCAAAAGGCATCATTAAGAAATGATAAAGGCCATGATTTGTCTTGAATGCTATTTTTACCCCATTACCCTCTCTCATGTGTATTTTATGATATCCACATCTAAGATCAATCTTAGTGAAGTACCGTGCCCCTTTCATCTCATCAAGAAAGTCATCAATCTTGTGGATAGGATACCTGGATAGGATACCAATTCTTGACCATAATCTTGTTCAAGTCTTTATAGTCAATGCACATGAGGAAAGAGCCATCTTTCTTCTTGATTAACAAGATTGGTGATGCATAAGGGGAAGAACTTGGCTCAAGAAACCCTATCTTATGCAACTCTTTGACCTACTATATAACTTCTTTGTGCTCACACTTTGAGTCTGTAAGGGGGTTTGTTCATAGGCTTAGAATGAGGCTCTAGATAAATGGGGCGATCCACCTACCTCTTAGAAGGGAGGGTTGTAGGTATTTGAAACAAATATTTATATTCTTCAAGGTTTTTAAAGTTGAATTCTTAGTCACTTTTAAGGATTGATATGCAATCTCCTTATTCAAGTATGAAATAAATATATGTGAGCATTTTTGAAACTCCCGTTTGAGTTGCTTTACTATAATAAGCTAAAAATATGCATGATCTTGAACTCCCCCCTTAAACAGATGAGTTGCCCCTCCATGACAAACTCCATATATAATTGAGAGAAGTTTGTAGCAAATTTACCCAAGTGTTTCAGTCAATCACAACCTAAGACAACATCAATGGGTCCCATTTCTAGTGCAATTAGATCAACTAATGCCACATAGTTTCTAGCCAAGCATAGGGGAATATTTGAGCATACACGTGAGCTTATTTTCTCATCATCATTTGCCACTTGAAGCTTGAGGGGATGCTATAATTTTGTAGGAAAACATTTTTGCCTATCAATGGTTTATTTATTCATAAAATTGTATATGCTACCACTATCCACCAATATGAATATATGCTTTCCATTAAATTTCCCTTGAATGCATAGTGTGCTAGGGCTCTTAGAGCTTGTCCATGTGTCCATATAGATGGAGAAAACGGAAGTGGCAGCATGATGGGGGTGTAGTAGAAGTAATCAAGCCAAGGTCACAAGAAAATAGGTCAAAGAGACCCATTTGACAGGTGTAGTAGGAGTAATCAAGCCAAGGTCACAAGGCAAGTCAAAGGGAACTGACAACATTAGGGGGTGTAGTAGGAGTAATCAAGCTAAGGTCACAAGGCAACAACTGCCCAAGTCAAAGGGAAACCGATTTGGCGGGTCATAGAACCACTCTTGCTCTAGGCCCTCTTCATAGTCCTCATTTTTCAACATGTGCCATGTTATTTACAACATTTAACACTCTTGTAATTTGCCACAAAAGTGGTAGCAAGCCACTTTAATGGCTTAGGTTTTATTTTATTATATTTAAAATAACATGTGCATATGATACCAAAATTGGGTGGGACTTTACAAACATTTTAAGGTATTAGAGCAAAATATTTAGAATAAATTTAAAGTGAAAATTTAATTTCTACAAAAAGTAGCTTTTCAAAAGTGCACGAAAATTGGTCAAAACTGTACTTAGTAAGGCTATTTGGAGCTCTTAAAAAAGTTGATAGCTTTTATCGAATTACAAATCTCTTAATGGGAATACATCAAAGCATTTTTTATGAAAGTTTTAGCTTGAAAAAATAAAATTTGAGATTATTTTGATAAAAAGTACTAAAAGTTTTCAAATTTTGTAGAAATTTTATTAAAGATGGACATAAAAAATACACTTTCTAGCTTGTTTTGACTACACTATGCTGCCCATGAATGCCGTGCTAGCCATGAATGCCATATTGTCCATAATTGCCATACTAGCCATTAATACTATGCTATCCATGATTGGACTAAGCCGTATAATTGCCATTGGGGCTTCTAAGGAAAGTGAGAGGCTTCTACCAATGGGGTGGGAGTCTCATTGGAGGGCTAGTTGCATGGATAATGAGAGAGCTCAAAAGAGGCTCATCTTTTCTATGGGAGGGCTCACCAAACTCATAAGTGCTAGATGGGATACCCCTAGCTCCAATGATACCATGTGGGCAATGTACTTGCTCCAATGTCGGAGGCCTTTATGCTTCAGGATTCGACTCATTTTCCTTCTCTTGTGCCAACAGCAAATAGAGTGGTGGCTAGCTGGGCAATACGAGTGGTGAGCTACTCCAATGTTTGTTGAGTCTAGGATTTGGAGTGGCCATTTGTTTGACTTCTTGATAAATCTTTGAAAGCATTTGATGATGGTCGGGGACTAGTGAAGTTCATGTTGACATAGGGTCTCATTAAGCATGTTGTAGGGGTTTGTATCCAACACTTAGTCTTGAATTTCACCATTATGCTCTCGTGATGAGCTAGCTTCATCATTTATGGATGCTTGGGACTCTCTGATCTCCCTTTGGACCTCTTCTTGAGCCATTCCTTTGCCTCTATATCCTAACATTTTAGTGCATTCCACAAGACCTTGCTACACAAAAATGAGCAAAACTTTTAGCTCGTAACTTTGATTTGAGAAATTTCTAATTCAAATCAAAGAGATTATGGCCTCTTCATGATGGGCTATAGAGCTCTTTGATAGAAATAATATGAAACTTCTATAAGTAGATTCATGTAGAAAGTCCTACACCCTATCTACAACCTGTCTATCATCAAATTTTTATTGTTTGGTCTCTTTAGGGACTAAGCGACCTATGGGACCTTGTGCAAGGCATATATATCACTGCATGTATCCTAAACAATCAATACATTAAGTGAAATGGTCTACAACCCATTGAGCAACTAGTACATTAGCCTAGAATGCCATGCATTCAACCCTTTGCCAATACATTTTTCAATAATACATCTGCCACTATTAATGCCTTTAAGTGGGGTAAATGGAGTGTGGATAGGCTAAAGGGATATGTACCTACACCTACAAATGTGTATTGGGATTCGGGACTTGAGGAGTGTGCAAAGTTTCTTTTCAAGCCAAGTTGGTACCCCATCAAGGTAGTTAGTGGCAAGAGAGGGTCACCTCGCTCTTGTCTTGCCACCTCGCCTAGCATCAACTATTTCCTCAGCTAATGATAGATATGGCAATAACATACTATGCTAATCCATAGCAGGAGATGCAATTTCAATAGAAAGAGCCTTTGCACTTTCAATGCTATGCAAGAGCGATAAGAAAATGGGTTGAGATAGGGTTTTACCTCAATAGCTCAGTGATTCATTGGCTTATCCTTTTACAAAATTCTTTTAGACTTTAGCAAGGGGACATAGAAAACAAAAGATGTTATAGGTTAGGATACAAAATTGATTCAAGAAAAAAGATGAATCCATTCATTGATCCTGGATGCATGCGCTGAAAAATTGAAAGGTTTGATGAATTTAATTGATTCCTTTCATGCAATGAAAGTGATTAAGTGAAGAAGATGGTTGAATACATAATTCTCTCAAGTAAACAACATAGGCTCAACAAGTGGATTAATAGAGAGATGAGGATTCAATAAACATCTCTTCCATGCTTGGGTTGAGTGGATGAAACTTCATTGATCAAGAGCACCAAATCCTTCACCAAATCAGCCCAAGGAAGAAGATGTCTTCAATAGGTTATACACTTTAAGTTTTAGGCATGTACTAATGTATGGGACTCCCATGAGCTTGGTTCAACTTTCTCTTCTAAAAGGTAGAGCTATAGTGGAAGCACACAAGCAAAAGCAAGAGCTATAGAGGATGGAGAGAGACACCATATGTGAGAACTCCAATAGTTACAATGTGTGACTAGACTTCCCTTACTCAAATGCCACCTAAAGATAAAGAATAAAGTGGCACTAATGGGTGCCTACCATTTGTAGTATACATGTGTGCAAGTATTGTCAATATAATGAATATTTGAGCGATTAGGTAGAGGTGCCTTTACCCCCAATAACCTCCCACTTAAAGGCAAATGTGTCCCTACTAGTGAGGAGAGAATAAGAAAAAGAATGCCAAAGTACAAATATATATTAAGTACAATAGGATGAGGAATAGATGCTAATCCTAGAACCATCATCTTTCTAAGGAAAGAAAAACATTACGCTGAGAGACTTTTAGTGAGAAGATCTATAGGATTCTTGATAGTCTCGAGAATCTCAACATACTTGTCATCTACCACCTCCTTGATGAAGTGATAGCATATCTCAATGTGCTTTATCTTCGCATGGAAGACCAAATTCTTGGCCAATTGAATGACACTCATAGAATCCAAATGTAATCTAGGGACCGCATCAATAATACCAAGGTTTGGTCTAACCAGAGAGCCTCTTTGTAAGCCTCAATGGCTGCAATATACTCTGCCTCTATAGTATTGGATAGGGCCGTGCAATTCTATACTGTAGACATCCAAGAAATATCACCTCCAGTAAGGGTGAAGATATAGCTAGAGGTGGATTTCCTATTGTCCGCATGTCCTGAATAATCAAATTCATTGTACCCTATGACTCTTATATCCTAGCCACCATAACATATATACATATCTAAAGTGCCCTTAAGGTACCTCATGATACCCTTTACAATATCCCAATGATGCCTACCAAGTATAACCATATAGTGTGCCAGAACTCCCACTGCAAATGCTATGTCAAGGTGAGTGGCTATCATGGTATATATCAAACTTCCCACAATAACGGGGAAGCATAAGGGATCTTGACCATCTTGGCCTTCTGCGCTAGATAATCATCTTGAATAACCTTCACATGAGAAGGTAAAGGATGACCAATAGGCTTAACATCCTGCATATGAAACTACACAAGGATCTTCTAGATGTAATCCTTCTGTGGCAAGTAAAGGAGCCCCTTAGAGCGATCGCACGTGATGCACATCCCAAGAATATGTGAGGCCAGTCCCATATCCTTTATCCCAAAGATCTTTTTGAGCTAACCTTTCAAGGCATAAAACTCATTATGAGCGCTCCCAGTAATCAACAAATCATCTATATAGAGTACCAAATACATAAGGCTACCATCATGGGCCTTCTTCATGTACAAACATTGATCAATATCACTACAGGTATATCCCTATGAGAGTGCATGAAGGCATTGAACTTGTGGTACCATTCCCTGGGTGCCTACTTAAGGCCATAAAGGCACTTTCTCAACTTGCACACTAGGTGTTCCCTATCTTTTTTCTCAAATCCCTTAGGCTACTGTTTATAAATCTCATCATGCAAGTTTCCATGTAAGAAAGTCATATTGACATCCATTTGATAGAGGTCTAGGTCTAGCTGCACAACCAAAGCCAAAGCAAGCATAGGATTGTCATCTTGATGACAAGAGAGAAGACTTCATCGAAGTCAACACCATGTTCTTGCTAAAAATCCTTAGCACAACCAATCTAGTCTTATAGGCTCTCTTGGGACATCTAGGGGTACTTTTCAACTTGTACATCCACTTGCATAGCAAAGCATGCTTTTCACTAGGCAAATGAAAAAAATCCCATGTGTGATTTTTTAGTAGTGAGTCATATTCTAATTGCATGGCCCTCTCCCAAGAGTGACTATCACCTCTACGCATAGTCTCATCATAGTATTTGTCACCATAACCTAATCACTAGAGGAGGGCACAAACTGATAATTGATATCTATCTCTAGTAGACCACCACAAAATATGCTATGGGACCTGTACATCCTATCTAACATCAGAGTCCTAGGCTATGATATTTCAACTTTATTTTCAATCTTCATGACTTCTCGCAATTAGATTTGAAGAATTCTAGACCGTCAAATAGAGGAAGTCTTGAACAAAATAGTCGAAAGCTAGTAACTCGACACTTTTCCAAGTTGATAGGGATTGTAGCCATCCTTCATGGAAGACACCACACGAACGCAAGTCATGGGTCATAAGTCATAATTGACTAAACCCATTTACAACTTAGCAAAGAAAGGAAAGTTTAAAAGCTTTAAGCTTTAAACTTTTAAATCTTTAAGAAAAAAAAAAGGAAAAAGAAGAAGAGCAGGATGACGAACAGACCACCCCCTATTTTTGGTTAAAAACAGTGCATGATTTCTCCTAAAATTGGAGATCCTGAATGCTCGAGAAAAACCCTGAATTCTCCTCAATCACAGTAGAAAACTCCAACAATATTCCCCTCTTCTCAGTTTGATGAGAGGCTTAGATTGAAGCAAGATCATCTGAGAGCCAGGCAAATTAGTCATGGTATCTCTGGGAACCTCTTTGGACCTCAAAGATTAAATCACCAGCATAAGATTGCATCTTGAAAGCTTCCAAATTGCTAATTTGCCAAGATACCCTCCATAAAGAGCTCCTCTTCTCGGCCACAACCCTTCTTTTTCAATCTAACTATAAATATGAGGCATGAGGAGCCGTTAGAAGGCAACCTGAGCAAGAGAGGAGAGGCTCTTCTCAAGAGTATAGAGTAAGAGGGAATGGGATAAGAAAGTGCAAGGACAAGAATTATTGTCATGAAGACAAGGAGGATACTCCGCGGGCTCTTGGAATCGAATCCTCCATCCCTTCTACCCTACTTCCTTGTGGAATCAAGACTCTTCTCAAATTTTATAAATTCCTAGTGATCATCGTCCCCCATCAATCGAATTCCCATCAATCCAATTGTGACAACCGCAAGCTCCCTTGCCAAAATCCCCTTTACAATCTTGCAACTAAAGACCATGGCCCCAAAGAAGTAAGTTATGAAGATTGCGGAGGCAAGAGTTGTCAATAACGTTGTGGACACAACCACTACAAATAGAATGACGAGTACTGGGATTACTAATGAAGCTACGAATACCATCAACCAAGCACTCATCATGGATCCCCATGTACTATAATAAAGGCAGCTAGTAGGCCATCATTTCGTGAATGGGCAACAAAAAGCTGCATTCGTAAAATAGGATTTTATTTATTTCTTGGATATAATCCTTTAAAGGAATTCTTAACCACAAATTCCAAGGGGTAGTTTGGGTTTGTACAAGATGTACCAAGGAGAGTACAAGGAAGGTATCGTGTCCCTAAAGACTTAATATTTTTGATGTGTATTGATCTAATGAAACCTTTGATGGATAAACATGGATAGTAATTCTTGGTATATAAAAGAATTTGAGATGGAATTATCAAATGAGGTTTTTTGTAATAAAACTAACCAAGATTTTTTTAAAAATTATGGGCAAGGACCCAGAAAACTCCATTGAGAAAAGTCCATCAAGGGAGAGAACATAAAACATTGTAAAAGTTATTTTTCTTAAAGGAACTATTGAGAAGGGATTGCTTTACTTTGTTTTTGTGTCTTGAAATAAAGGTGTGTAGTGAATTTGTACAAGGAGATAATTCAAAGAAGCTATTTTTATATGTTGAATCTAAGGTGGTAGGTAATTAGGAAATAAAAAATACTCTCTCAAGGGAAGTGGGAGGATGGATCCAGATCTATGGTTGGGTGGTCTCGTTGAACTGAGAGCTTTCCTAAGAAGGAATAAAAATTACGTTTAAAAAAAATAGAAAATGTAACTTGCATCACTTTAGAACCATGGGTGGAAGGGATCAAAGTGCCACACTCCCCTTCGTCTCTCGTTCTCTTTGAACCTAGCACAATGCAAGCTCGTTTTAGTCAACAAAATCTATAAGGGGTGGAACTCGAACCACTGACACTAATCAACCGTTAGTAGTTGATTTGACCAAAAAGACTCAGGTCAATCTTCGTAAGAACAGTTGGAACTTCCAGTACGGGGTAGACTCAAGAGAGCCTAGCTAGCAAACTCGGAGGGTTTTCATAAAAAATCCTAGACGGCATTTTCTAGGACATCTCTTGGGCTACTAAGAATGTATTGCCTAGGAAAGCTCGGGCATGCACATTAGAGTTGGTATCAGAGTACACGTTGATATAGGACACGACACAAGTAAATAAAACTAGTTATAAATACAACATAAAATATATTTCCCTTAAGTGGTGAAAATATTCTCTTATTAATATATGTTCTTGATTTTTGGAAAAAAAACAAACCTTGGGAACAATTCTTGACTTTCCAACTTATGTTTATGTCAGCAATACACTCCTCTAGTTTTAGCTGGAGAAACTAGATGATGCGAATATTAGATTAGATATACAATCCTTCACCCTGGTATTATGAAAAATGATGGATGTTAAGCAGAGGGTATTGCTATATTGACACAAACCGTCTTTCTTACCTCCAGAATAATTTAAAGAGGCTAACGTGGATGGAAACCCTTAAGGTTACCAAGATTTATCTCTTCTATGAGACCAGAGTAAACTCAAACATGTTCACTAGAGGATGATAAGTCAAAATAAACCGGTACATCTATGAGAAGGTTACAATGGTTATATTGGCTAATCGAGTCATGGTTGTAGGACACTCAAGTTGCCACAACTACAAGAAATATGGATTACCTGATCTCCCCCTAAAATAAAGGTTTTTGGATATCCATTCCTAGAATCCTAAATACTACACACAATGGATGTATCGCAATGACATGGCTATATTGTGGTAGAAAAACCTTTCTAAGAATAATATGAGTTCTCGAACTACTTGAATAATATATTCTCTTCCTATTGACGTAAAAAATTATTTTTTTCCACTCGTTTGTCTCCTTGGATAATCAGGAATAGTGGGAAGATACTATCCGTTTGATGAATTTTTTTTCTAATTAAAATTAAAACTCTCTTTTAAAGTATAAACCCTGATCATTATCAGAAGGCGAAGTAGTACATAATTTCCTTCCTAAATTAATGAGGTAGATTAATCAAGTAAATATATTTTTTGAATATGGTTGGAGAGAAAATTGATCATAAAAATTGCATAATACCCCAAAACGTCACCTCGAATCTCAATATTACAGAAGCTCAAGAGAAGAAATTTCTTCTCAAGCAATACAAGCCATCAACGTTTGATGGTAAAGAGAGGGACATTCCAACTAAAGAAATAACATGGATAGAATCTATGGAAGACTATTTCATTGCCGTAGGGACTACACCATCAAATCAAGCCATGATCACCAAATTAAAACTCATAGGAGATGCGCGTCTTTGGTGGAAACAGTGGTGCAAGGACCAAAGAACGTCCAAAAGTGCTATCACTTGGGACAAGATTAAGGACGTTGTGTGTGGGAGATATCTTCCACCCACATATCAACCCTAAAAGAGATGAATGAGTTCTTCAACCTAAATTAGTTAAGTCTAAGCCTAGAAGCTTACTACTCCAAATTCGTGACACTTCTAAAATATACACTACGATGGATGTTTCATAGCAAGTATCCAAATTTTGCAATAGTCTAAATCCACGCCAGAATACATGCCATGAAACAATGAGACCATCGAATTTACAAGATGCATTGATTTGAGCATCTCCAATAGTTCAGGAGATTGAACAAAGGCTAAGAAATGAAAAAAATTAGAATAGAAATAGTCAGGATAAGGGAAACTTCCAAGGTTATGAAAAACGTACCCAAGGGCAATACCAACCAAACAGGACAAAGAAAGCCAAATCAAATGTAGTGGAAAACTTTGTACCCATAGGAAAGAGCAATGAGACTCCAAGGTGCTTCTATTGTAAGGAACCAGAACATTTTAAGAGGCAATGCTCGAAGGTTGGCCCAAACATCCACCAAGGTCAGTTTTGCGGGCAAAGACAAGATGCTAGAGGAAAGGTTGCTAGAATAAACCAAAAGGAGGTCAGTAATGAGATAAAGATCCTACAATGGAATCCAATATGGAAAGAGTCAGAGTACACGCCACTCTCAATAAGAAGGGTCCAAATCGCCAATTCTCAGTAATTCAAACACCAGCAAATTATCAAAGTAAATTCTTTTGAATTTTAATTGACTTTGGAGGTACCCACTCTTTCAAATCACCAAAATGTGCAAAAAGGCTAGGCATAAACACTACTCTTGCACCTAGTTTGCTTGTGGAGTTAGCAAACGGCAAAGAATTTCTATCAACACAACAAACTAGCAAGGTAGAATTTGCAATTCTTCCAAAATGAGCTTCC